>NC_087454.1:17216250-17585000 GCF_036321535.1 Camelus dromedarius | reverse complement strand
GATAGGTACAGACTGCTCTGTATGCAATAAATAAGCTACAAATATATATTGTACATCACAGGGAATATAGTCAATATTTTATAATAACTTTAAATAGAGTATCATCTATTAAAATTTTGAATTACTGTGTTGTACACCTGAAGCTAATATAATATTGTAAATCAGCCATACCTCAATAAAATATATATGTATATATACATTCAAAAATAAAGAAATAAAGTAAGCTGATGGACTAAGTGCCCAATGGAGAAATCTCATTTTTAAAATAAATAAATCAACCGCATCTCCAAGGATGCAGACTGCACCTACCAAAAAAAAAAAAAAAAAAAAAAAAAAAAAAAGAAAAGAATAAGAGAATGCAGGTGGGTTTGTGCTACATAGAAAAAGGCGTGGGTGGGTGTATTAAGCAGGTGTTTACACCATAATCACCACAAAATGTCTCACGTAGCAATAAGTTAACCTCATAGCAACCACGAAGGGATTCGAACCCTCAATCTTCTGATCCGAAGTCAGACGCCTTATCCATTAGGCCACGTGGTCCTCCCATAGCAAAAAGTGTGTGTTTTCAAAATTTGTTTGAAGGAAATAATTTCAGTAATTGTAATAGTGAAATTATTTTCGCAAATTGAGTCATTTCTAACAACTCAAAAACCTTACCATCTACTTGGGGAAGCAATCAGAACCTAAAGGTCAAAAATATTGTAAAGTTACAGCCAATGTAACTACCACTGAGAGAAGTATGATGCTGCAATAACTAATACTAGAGCGCTTTATCTTTTGTTGGGAATCAAGGCGAAAGGCCGCAGCGGGGAGGGAACACTTGAGAGCTTAAAGAGGAGAGGAAAAGATAGAGCCTGATTACTTAACATACGCAGGAAACGACAGCTGTCTCGCAGCGCTTTCAGGTAAAGATCATGGATTAAACACAAAATTGCCTTTTGTGCACTCCAGACATCCTACTCAAAACAACTCTAAAAAATAAATTCAAATAAGACAAAAAGTCCGGGAGAGGAGATAACAGAAACGAAATACTGTAATCTGGAAAGCCGATTGGAGTGTAAAAGTTGATTTGTCAGCTTCGAGAAAGCTGAATCCTAAACAGGTGGTGTGGGAAAAGCAGAGGCGATCAGATTTATACCACAGCACCTCCATCCTCACACCCTATGCCGGACTCAGGAGTTGTCAGCAGTTGCTTCATCTGGAAACTGTTAGAAGCTGAATTGTGTCCTCGTGTTCCGCTCACCCCCATATTTCGAAGCTCTATCCACAAGTACCTCAGAATGTGACTGTTTATAGAGACAGGGCTTTTAAAGAGGTAATTAAAGTAAAATGATGTCATATATGTGAGCTCTGATCCAATGACTTGAGTCCTTATTAAAAAATATCAGGACACAGACACACAGAAGAAAGACCATGTGAAGACACAGGGAGACAGCCATCTACAAATCTGTTGACAGGCTTGGTCTCAGACTTCTGGTCTCCAGAACTGTGAGAAAATAAATTTGTTGTTTAAGCACCCAGTCTGGGGTACCTTGCTATGGCAGCAAACTAATACTACATAGCCCCTCCTCCGTCCCGGAAGAAGACTAGAAGTTAATTTTCTTGCATGAGAAAAGCATCGGGTCCCTAGACTGAGGCAGTTATTCTCAAACTTTTCCCTGCATCACAGTCAGGGAGGACACATTAAAACACGGACTGCTGGGGTCCACAGCCATTGTTTCTAATTCAGTAGGCCTTGGATGTGGCCAAGGATTTTCATTGCTAACAAGTTCCCAGTTGATGCATATGCTCCTAGCCTGCGAGCACTTTTTAAGAACCATTGGCTGAAGGAAGATCATGCACAGGGCTAGGAGAAAATGGTAAAAGCTCAATAATATTAGCGATTTACTTCGAGTTGTTGTGAACTGAATGGCACGTGTGCGCTATGGAGACCCAAATACCTACAGAGTCCCACTGAGAAGTGAGAGTTTCAAGAAGACATTCCATTTACACTATGCATTTGAGGATAAAGTAGGTTTTCACTAGGTTGAGAATGGGGCCTCAGGCAAGCGCTGAGAAGGGAAAGGGAGGAGGGGGTTGGAGGGCAAGGCCTGACACCGCAGGGCAGTGCAAGGCTGGGAGTCTTTTCCACAAAAGAATCTACTGAATTTACAGGAAATGTAGTAGTTCAAATATCGTGGTCTTTCTTATTGCTGTTTCATTGCGGATCTGAGCTCAATACGTAACGATTTTTCTCAATACAGGAAAATTTCGACAAGAGGAAATACCGAACGAGAGAAACCACTGACTTTTCTCCTTTTGGAGCATTTGGGTGTTTGGACTAATATTTAATCTGGTTAATCCTTTATCTTTCTCCAACAAGCATTAGCAAAGCTGTGAATAGCGAGGAGAAAAATGTTCAAGTCTCCCAATAAAAAGGGCTAAATTTTTAGAACCTGGGGGCCAGGAGAAAGGATTATTTAATCCTATTTTAGAAGAAATCTAGCACTTACCTGTGACCTCGTGGCGCAACGGTAGCGCGTCTGACTCCAGATCAGAAGGTTGCGTGTTCAAATCACGTCGGGGTCAGTTCTGGTTGCCTTTTGGGACAGGGGAGACAAAAAGAGCAAGGCTTCTTGAGGTATGTGTACTTGGCCTTCAGACCCGTTAAGGCTTCCAACACCGAGTTTATGTAAAGAAAATAGATTATCTGCTCTGTGAACAGAGTTTCGGTTGGGTGCATTAGTGACTCCACGTTTGCCCTTAACTTGCCGTTGGAATTCTAAAACGAGGGTACGAAGTCCCCTAATTGGAAGTCTTTTTTAACCGAGAGATTTAATTTAAACGCTCTCCTCTTTGGCATCAGGGAATGCATAGTCTTCTGGTTTCCTTTTCTTCTCTAATCGCAGCTTTTCTCATCCTTTAGCTGCTGAGGACCCTCCCCTCCACAAAGGCCCTAATATGTTGGCGTTTTCCCAGGCTCATCCTCCTCGCTCTTCGCTTCCAGACTGTTCATTGCCTATCTGCCTACAATTCGTGCGTTCTTCTCAGCCACATTCCCCTCCCCAGCCCCGCTGAACCTGGAACCTGAAACCATCCTGGACACTCCCTCTTATTCACTTACCAGTCCCAGCAGGGAGTGCTGAACTTTACCTCCTAAAATGTTATATTCCATTTATCTTTTTCTTTTCCTTACCACAGTGGCCTCCTTCTTTCCATCAGTATGTCCTGTCCTGATAGTGACATGAATCTCCTAAATCCTCTTCCCAGATCTCCTCTTTCTCAGGCGAATCAGTGTCCTTATTATGCTTGCGTTTAAATTCAGATCTTAAAACAAAATTATCTACTGTGCTCATTAACCCCCTTCTCACAGGTCTTCTTTCAGTTCCTCAAATCGTGTTGTTCCTTCCGGGGGTGGGGGTGGGAGTGAGTAGGTGGGGCAGGGCTTTGTCCCAGCCCCACTTTCTTTTCCTCTTACAGTGTTAAAGAGAAATTACACTGGACACTTACTAAAAACGATCAGATGGATTTCATAGAAGCTAAGAGAATAAGAGACTTCAGTATACACTGAGCTTAACTGCAAATATTAGCAAGGACAGCTGGGGATTTATAGCAAGTGGGCAGGGAGCTGGTCAGGGGATGGTGAATTACAGAAAAGAGCTTGATTAGATATCAAGAGTGGAGGGATGCTCAATAAACGGGCTTAGCAGGATTCTTGCTAAAACTGGACTCAGGAAGGCCTAGCAGAGAAGAGCGCTCAGAGAAGCCTGACTGAAGTTTAGTCAAAGGAGTCCTTGACAATGGTAGGTCACAAGGCTCCCTTCTCATTACTAAGTTAGCCTCTAGAGAACCTCATGACTAGGATGAAAGTGATCTGAACTGTGGCTGTGAACTTGCTGGAAAATAGAAAATGAATTAAAAAATCAGCAAGGCTGAATTTTAACCTTAACTGGAGATTTTATGATACTTCTGAGTTCTGGACCATTCACTGGAGATAATAAAACCACATGGGATATTGCAGGAATTCTCCTGATGAACTTCCTGTATATGTGGGTACAAATGAAACAAAGCAAAAAAGACATAACTGTTCAAAAATGGTGATAAAAAATGGTGATAAAATTGTTTATTGCAGTCAAATTATTTCTGATGAAAAAGCTTAAAGAAGTAACACATAAAAAGAAAGCTAGTGTCTTGAAAAACATAGCTGAAAAACTCACAGAAGAAGACAACTAGGGTAGTCCCTGCAACAGAGAACCATGAAGATGAAACAGAGAGGTAAGAAAGTTGTGATAAAGACCATTCATGGCGCCGGCTTCATTGTCTCAATAGATAAAAATGATGTTGGGTCCAGAGAGCTCCCTGAAATAGACACCAACCTCAAGAGCAGTTTCAAGACAATTGTTGAGGTACCAAGTGATGAAGAGAGACTGAAAGCATTTGCTCCCATTCAGGAAAGGATGACTTTTGTGCATTTTGCTAATGATGAATGTGATTATGGCATTTGGCTTGAGTGGGGAATAATCTCTTTTTTCTATAGTTTACACTATTTTCATAAAATTGCTAGCCACCTTTTACCTCTTGTATGTAATCTATGGAAGAGGAACCTCTTCCCAGAGATTATTGAAGATTATCTGGCACATAGAAGTCAAGAGAATATAGACCAACTTAGAGCACTGGCATTCAACTTGTGATTTTTATTTGGTTTTTAAGGAAGACAGAAGAGCAAATTGATGGAAACATTACAAAAAGAAGCAGAAGAAGAGAAGAAGAAGGAGAAAATTCTCCAGCCCCAAGTAAGCAGATGTCTGCAACTCTTGTCAACATCTTGTTTGCAACCTTGTAAGAGATTGCCACCTGGGTAAACCACTCCTGAATTCCAGACCCACAGAAAATATGAGATAGTAATTGTTTGTTGCTTTAAGCCACTAAGTTTTAGGCACAGCAATAGATAATGAATACAATGTTTAACCTCAAAATCATCTCCTAGCTGGGTCTACCAATCCTAAAACTTATCCCGATCCTTATTCAACCCTAACCAAGTTCCCACTTTGACTCACCAAAACAATTCAGATTGTGAAAATCTCAGTAAATAGCTCAATTTTGCTCTTTCCCCTCTGAGACACTATTAAGACTCATGAGATAGTGTTCTCTCTTGTCCAATAAACTCAGCTTTGTTCTTTCAATGAGGTTTTTGGTGACATTTTAAGGGGGTAGCATTTGAAAAATGGTAAATAAAATAAAAGGAAATAGAGTGCACAGTATAAAATTATTTTTATATCACACACAAAGAATACACTTTAGATATTTGTTCTAAAATAGCGCACACTATGCAATCGATTCAGTACAACTAACCTGAGCACTAACTCTGTGCATTATTCTGAAGATTTCTGTTTATAATGGAAGTAAGGTACAACTTCTGACTTTCAGTGGTTCATTAAAAAGTTCCATGAAGTAAAAATCAGTAGCTAATATTTATCTGGTGGTTTTATACTTTTTTTTCAAGGTTTTAGTAGGCATAATTTTTAGTTAACTTTATGGTTCTTAGAGGAATATAAGTCAACCACTGTAGGCTCCATTTACATATAAGAAATTAAGAACTAACAAATAAGGCCAAGTTATTGATATCTCTCCTATGTCCAGTTATTTGTTATTCTTTTGCTAGAATTTGGAGAAACCTAATTTATGGCCCAAATTCTTTCTTTAAGATCAACATTAATAAGCTCTTAATTTGCTAAAAGTCATCCTGCTATTCTTCCCCTTCAAAGCATCCTAATCATAGCTGCCAAATAAATACTCAGCTTCTCTATTCTGAAGAAGAGCTGAAGAGATAGAAACGAGAGTGAAAAACCTCCAGGCTTTCATGTACTTTATAATAGAAGCTATCTGAATCCACTACTTCCCTAAAGCCCAAACTCAAGACTCATTTCAGTAGAGATTATTTTCATTGATGTCAGTGGTTTTCTCTGTGTTGGATTTTTCTCCAAAACAACAAAAAAGTTCTGAAAAAACAGAGACGATAACTCATTCATTTCCAGGCCTCGTTTGACTTTTGGTTTCAAAGTGCCACAATGACCTCAGCTACTGGTGACAATACCCTTCTTACCAAACTTGGGTCTCCGTAAACAGAATGACAATGGAAAGTCTTTTTTCCAAAATGAAGTACTTGATGTTTGAAACTTGAATTGAGCACTTTGGATTAGTAATTAACCGCATTGGCTTTCCTCCTAAACGAGAGGTTTTTTAGAAAGTGTTTTCATTAAAGATTTAAATTGAGAGGGGGATGGAGAAAAACATTTTTATATGTCACCTATTTACAGGTGTTTTTCACTTTCAAACGGCTCCAAAGCGTCACATTATCTGCAGTTAGCTACCTTCTAGTTCACAGGGTTCCCCAGAATATTTAGAGATAATCTTTTATTTAATTTGATTTGAGAAAATCTTAGGGAAAAAACATCCATCTTTGCTGGTTTACTAACAGTTTAGGAACCATGTTATTATAACTAGATGTAGATAAGTAGAGGGCAAGGCGTGCACCGAGCATTGGTGGTTCAGTGGTAGAATTCTCGCCTGCCACGCGGGAGGCCCGGGTTCGATTCCCGGCCAATGCAAGCAGTTATCTTTCTTCCCCTCTTTGCGGGGTAAAACGTTTTCTCTGAAAAATCACAAACAAGAATTATTTTAAGGTAATTATGCTTCTGGTATCCGATTATGGCTGAGAGAAGCCACAGTTAATCACCCTTTTACAATGTCACCTTTATAAAGGAAATTCCGATCTCAACTGATAGAAGTCTTTCGGAGGCGAATTCTAAGTCGGTAGTGTCTGGTGGAGTGTAGCCATTTATGGACATAAATGTAGTCTTTCTACTCTTCGAAGCAGCGTAGAAAGATATTCGTAGATTAATTTCTCAGAGTTAATAATTGCCAAAAATTTTAACCTTGAAATATGAATGTAAAAAATTTCGCCAACATGCGAGCAGAGTGGCGCAGCGGAAGCGTGCTGGGCCCATAACCCAGAGGTCGATGGATCGAAACCATCCTCTGCTATGTGTGTGTGTTGGTTTTTTTTTTTTTCCCCCCCCTTTTCCCCCCCTTGATTGAAACTCCCTTTTACAGAATGGGCTAGAAGAAAGTTTACTGCAGACTACCACATAGAGATTGTGAACCAATTCTGGGTGTGTAAGAATCCCTAAGGCAGTTTGTTAGAAATACTTATTTCCCGTTTTTAACGGAGGTAAATCTTATTACGTCTGGTAAATCTTATTCATTACGTCTACTATAATTTGATCCGTCAAGTTTGGGGACCACAACACCTCTCAGGGATTGGAATGTGACAGTCGTTATGGTTTTTGGTATCTAATAGGCCCGACGAAGAGTTACAATTTATAGTGACGCCTGTAATCAACATCTCAATCTTCAAATTGTTGATCTTTCTACCATGATAACAGGCATCCCTGAGCAGTTATTAAAATGAAAGGACGGTTGTAACAGGAAAGATATTATTCCTCATGGGACTATATCTTGAGTTGATAAACAGGCATGTAGTCGTGGCCGAGTGGTTAAGGCGATGGACTTGAAATCCATTGGGGTTTCCCCGCGCAGGTTCGAATCCTGCCGGCTACGAAGGTACGTTTTCTTTCCAGGTACTTCACCTTCCTGGACCAACCGCGGAAACTAAAACATCAAGAGTATACGCTGTTTTCTTTATCCTTACCTTCTTCCATAAAATTGGAATCAGGTAATTCTAGTGCTTTACTATAACTGTATTACAGAAAATCTTTGAAAATGACTTTGGGTAAACGCTAGGGATTTCTGAGACCATTATAAATACCTTGAAAAAGTGCTCAGGCATTAATTCATTTTGAATTGCTATCTCCCTATCTGAACTTTAGCTCAGGTCTGATTTCTGAAAACTCGCCTGCTTCTATCTTCCCCGCTTGATGTTCTTCCAAGAATTTAGCTACATCCAGTGCATGACTACTCTACTCATGAGTATTTTGATGTTTGGAATTAATATCTCAAACAGAAATTTTCAGTATTTCCTCCTTCTAGAGCCCTCTTATCATTCCTCTTAAGAAGCCAGATTGTAGAGAGGGAGCATCAGTTAAAGAATTTTCAAAACTGTTTTCAGATGTTGGCTAAATTTTATTTAAAAAAAAAAACTGTTTTGCTTGCTAAAACTTTCTATCACTACACATGCAGTATATGCAACATAAATTAAATATAACAAAAATTCATCTTGTATTAAACTTGCAATCTATCCATCAGGAAATGAAGTTAAGCAAAAAGAAGGATGTAAAAATACTTAAAAAGGAAAAAAAATTCTTAGTCCTGAAATTACCAATAACTTCCCATCTTATATTAAACTTTTTTTTCTTCTTGAGTTTTCTATTCACACATGTCCTAGAGGATTTTTAAGTGTTGACACTTTCTTCTACAAACCCATATATAGACAAACATTCACGGCCCAGGTTAGGAATTCAGTAAATGCAGTTTTCGTTTTGCAAGGATTGCCAGCACTCAAATCCTGCAGGGGTCCTGAGAAAAATTACAAACAAAGTGAGCTCTGTTCGTCTTCGTACTGTGGAGCATTTTTGTTGCCTCACGGGATTCAGGGAACTGAGCCCTTCTTCGCTCATTCAAGACAAAACTCATTCCAATGACGCGCATATGACACACTCAAGACAAGGTCCCAAAATCTTGCCAGGGAGAAAGTGTATTGTCTGGAAAACGCACGTGTCTCGGCCCCATGGTGTAATGGTTAGCACTCTGGACTTTGAATCCAGCGATCCGAGTTCAAGTCTCGGTGGGACCTACGACTATTTTAGTGTCCTCCATTCGCGTCTCTTAAATCACCGTGGTACCTCGAGGAGGCTACAGACAGACATCTTAGCATTTGAGCTGCCCAACACCCAGTTCCCATCAGCAACGAGAACAGCATACCCCACGCTTTCCTCTGGGATTTCACATCTGGCCCCTCCTTCGTTGAATCAGAGCCCACTCAGATATTTGTAAATTTAGATTATTGTCTGCGTGACTTTTCGCGGTTCCCATCCCGGACCTCAGTTCTGGGTTCGAGTTCCATTAGTTTCTAACCCACACCGGGTCCAGAGATTTTCGTAGTGCCTGGGAGCCCTGGTTGTCGCGTGGAGCCTCTGCTGTCTATACATCAGATTCTCAATATTTAAAAACCGAAAATTATAGTTCACAAAATACTTGGTATGCTGGGTTCTTCAATGAATTTTCATAAAAATTCTACCAAACAAACAAACAAACAAACAAAAAAACCACTCATGGTGGCCCCATGGTGTAATGGTTAGCACTCTGGACTTTGAATCCAGTGATCCGAGTTCAAGTCTCGGTGGGACCTACTTAGGTTTTTGGTGGCCTGTTTTCCTCAAATCGACAATGTATACTGTTTTATGGATATAACCTTCCCACTCATGCTTTCTCCTTCTGGAAGGTAACTCTTCTCGGTCTCTTGAAAAGTATCCTCTTTATATCATCTTTGGGTCTTTGTGGAATACTATCCACTCTCTTGACATCTACACTTCCCTGGATTTCCTAAAGTCAGCCCTGTTTGCGTGTTCAGGGTCTTAACAGATCATGTGTCAGAGGCCCCTCTTGCAAATCTTTTTTTCTCTGAAGCCCTCTTAAAACATCGGCCTGATGCAAGAATATTCATAAGAACTGTAGTAGACGGTAGACAGTTTCTCATGTCAGGATCTGAGTTAGCACTGTGGACTCTGAATCCAGCAATTTGAGTCCAAATCTCTTTGGGACCTTAGCAACATCTTACTAATTTTCCCTCTGTGGTTCTCTTAAAGCGTTAAGCCAGATGTACACATCTGGCTGCAGGCACTGTCAGTTACTTCGAAATCAACACCTAAAGCAACATAGAGCCACTGGCCAACAGAAATTATCTCTGACTACCTACCTCCAGAATTCTAGCCCTTCTCTCCCTTACCCGTGATGTCCCTTTTTTTTTCCTTTTTGCCCAGAGTTCCTCCAGTTCTGTGAAGTTAGAATCCTGGCTCCGGTGATAAAGAGTTTATATTTTATGATCCCTGCAACTCAAGTCCTTCCTTTCCTGGAGCCTGCTTAGAGTGCTCCAGTGGCTTCCAAACACTAACATTGTCTTGAAAAAGTTCCTACTACACAGTGATACCCTTGTTCAGTATGTCTTAGTACATTAGAGACGGTTCTAACTCCTTTAGCTTATGTGTTGTCTGCATTATTTTGGAGAATAACTGACATTTTAGGAGTGTACATCAGTCTTTCAGTAGAGATCCAACTTTAAGACCCTCATAATGTAATGGTTAGCACCTGGAATTCAAATCTCAGTGGGTCTGTCTCAATTTTGGTGACCTTGCCCTCACATCTTCCTGAACCAGGAATACACTCTGATATATAGGCACTCCTGTAGACTTGCATTTCTCCTCCTCCATCAACATCCAGCTCTTTGGTCTTTCCTCTGGATGCTGAAAATTGCCCTCTCCCCAACATCCTCATGTCTTGCTAGAATATCTCCTCTCGATGCTTATTTTTTCTTTGCCTAGAGCCTGCCTGAAGTCGGTCAGATCCTCATAAGTTAATTTTTTGCTTAGGTTATTAAGAGTTCATATGTCAGAGGCCCCACCTGTGACTCTTCTCTGGAGCTCAGGCAAATGCTCTATAGGCTAATCTGAACCAAGACATGAAAATGTCCAAACCATAGAGTGATACCCTCGCTAACATTGTCATCTGAGATCTTCCATTGTCTCCATATAGGAGGCTCTCTCTTACTGTTTCTTAGATTGAGTCTGTGCCCAAACATTTTAAAGATCAATGAACAGATACATTAGCATACACGTCCTTCCTTGAAGGTTTGTAATACCCAGGTCTTATGGTGTGATGGTTAACCCTCTGGTCTCTGAATACAGTAATCACAGCTGTCAGTGGGACTCTAAACGACTTCTGCTGACTTTATCGCCACAGTTTCAACATGTATCCTCCAGTGCTATCAGTGACAGCAAAAGAAGAGCCCCCATGAATGCCTCTGGCTTCTTAAAATTGTTCCAGAAAAAGTCCTGCAAACTTCTTCCTGCCTAGTAAGTCCCAGTTATGGTAATGTTTTAGAATCTCTGTTAGTTTCCTATTGCTGCTATAGCAAGTTACCACAAATTTAGTGGCTTACAACAAAAAAGATTTATTTTCTTACAGTTCTGGAGATCAGAAGTCTAAAATCAAGGTGTCAGCAGGGCTGTGTTCCTTCTGGAGACTTCAGGGAAGGATCTGTTTCCTTGTCTTTTTCAGCTTCTAGTGGCCTCTTCCTTCTGTGTGTCACCTCTTGTTTCTGCAGTCACATTTCCTACTATTGAATCTGATCTTCCTTTGGGTCCACTTGGATAATCCAGGATAATCTCCCCATCTCCAAATCCTCAATTTAATCGTATCTGAAAAATCTTTTACCATGTAAGGTAACATATTTTTAGATTCCACATACAGATGAAATCATATAGTATTTGTCTTTCTCTAGTTGATTTATTTCATTTAGCATAATACTCTCAAAGTCCACATTGTCATGAATGGAAGGATTTCCTTCTTTCTCCTGGCTGAATACTATTCCATTGTATGTATATTTACCACATTTTCTTTATTCATCCGTTGACAGAACTTAGGTTCTTTCCATAGCTTGGCTATTGTGAATAATGCTGCAATAAACATGGGAATGCAGATATCTTTTTAATATCTTGTTTTTATTTCTTTTGGATAAATGCCCACAAGTGGAATTGCTGGATCATACCGTAATTTTATTTTTAACTTTTTGAGATCCCTTCATATTGTTTTCCTTAGTGACTACACCAATTTACATTCCCATCAACAGTGAACAGGGGTTCCCTTTCCTCCACATCCTCACCAACACTTGTTATCTCGTCTTTTTGATGATAGCCATTCCAACAGATGTGAGGTGATATCACATTGTGGTTTTGATTTGCATTTCCCTGATGATTAGTGATGCTGAGCATCTTTTCATATGCCAGTTGGCTATTTGGATGTTTTCTTTGGAGAAATGTCTATTCGGTTCCACTGTCTATTTTAAAATCAGATTGTTTTTGGTTTTCTTACTGAGTTGTATGAGTTCTTTATATATTTTGAATATTAACCCCTTATATGATATATGGTTTGCAAATATTTTCTTCCATTCCATAGGTTGTCTTTTTATTTTGTTGATGGTTTCTTTTGCTGTGCAGAAGGTTTTAGTTTGATGTAGTCCAACTTGTTGATTTTTTTTCTTTTGTTGTTTGTATTTTTGGTGTCAGATTAAAAAAAAAACCATTGCCAAGGTTAATGTCAAGGAGCTTTTGCCCTATGTTTTCTTTTTGGACTTTTACAGTTTCAGGTCTTATGTTTAGGTTTTTAATGCATTTTCAGTTAATTTTTGTGAGTGGTGTGAGACAGAGGTCCAATTTCATTTTTCTGTATGCTCTTATCCAGTTTCCCCAACACCATTTATTGAGGATATTGTTCTTCCCTATTGGGAATATTTTTTGTCTCCCTTGTTAAATATTAATTGACCATATAGGTGGGAGTTTATTTCTGGACTCTGTATTCTATTCTATTGGTCTGTGTCTATTTTTAATGCCTATGTCATACTGTTTTGAGTACTATAACTTTGTAGTGTAGTTTGAAATCAGGCAGGGTGATGCCTCCAGCTTTGGTTTTTTGTTTTTTTTTTTCTCCTCAGAATTGCTTTGACTATTCAGGGTCTTTTGTAGTTCCAAACAAATTTTAGGATTTTTTTCCTATTTGTTAAAAACTGCCGTTGGAATTTTGATGGAGATTGCTCAAATCCATAGATGGCTTTGAGTAGTATGGATATTTTAACAATATTAATTCTTCTGCTCCATGGTCATGGGATAGCTTTCCATTTGTTTGTGTCTTCTTCAATTCTTTTCATCTAAGTCTTGTAATTTTCATTGTACCACTCTTTCACTTTTTTGATTAAATTTCTTCCTAAGTATTTTATTGCTTTTGATTTTATTGTAAATGGGGTTACTTTACTTCTTTTTAAGATATTTCATCACTAGTGTATAGGAATGCAACTGATTTCTGTATATTGATTTTATATCCTACAACTTTACTAAATTTGTTGGTTAGTTTCAAAAGGTTTTTGGTTGAGTCTTTAGTATTTTCTACATATGAGATCATATCCATCTGCAAATTAAGACTATTTTATTTCTTTCTTATTTGGATGCTTTTTATTTTCTATCTTGTCTTATTGCTCTTGCTAAGACTTCCATTACTATGCCGAATAAGAGTGGTGAGAGTAGACACCCTTGTCTAGTTCTTGATCTTAAAGGAAAGGTGTTAATGTCTCATATGGAGAATACTCCTCCTGCTGAGGAGTTATATAAATATAACTAGTTTAATGATGGCTTAATATACATAGTTGAAAAGAAATGACATAATTCAACTTGATTTTTAAAACAAGAGCAGTCACTAAGTCCATTCTTCTCTGTTAGGTTCTCTCATTTTCCCTTAGTAAGAATATTTTGTAATTTTCTTCAGATCCACATCTTTGGCCGGCTCTCCTCCCTCCCCGGACTGTAGTCTCTTCCTTGTCTTTACTCCCTTTAACAAAGTAAGAGGGCCGTTTGTAGAAAGCAAAGACTTTGTCTTCATTAGTGAAAAACAACAACGATGAGAACAAAATAATAATACGATTTGCTAAGCAGAACATAATAGAAAGAAAAGAGACATAATACTTATCCAGACCACTTTCCATCAGCGACGAGGTGGCCGAGTGGTTAAAGCGATGGACTGCTAATCCGTTGTGCTCTGCACGCGTGGGTTCGAATCCCATCCTCGTCGTCTACACTGCAGGGTGACAGTAAGGTTTCAACCTGCTTGTTGGTAGCTGTTGTACTGTAGGCAGTTGATGGGGTGAATGATCGCTGTTAACACCCATCTTCAGCCCATTTTATAGAGGAATTAGGAGGTTTGCGTCATATCACATGTATGGGAGAGTTAAAAATCTAACTCTGCTGCATCTGCCCAGGCACAGGTGTGCTCACCTGTTCTCCAGCTTCTCCATCTTTATCAAGAACTCAGATTTTGGACCCTCTGCCTTCCTCTATGCGTTTTGAGTCAACTAGTCTTCCGCCTCCCTCCTGCCTGTGTTCCAGGAGTGGTGGCAAATTACACGCCACTAGGGAGTAGTTATTCTACACTGTACTCAACCCCTTGCTGTAGTTTACTGTAAGGTGAAAACAGGGGGCAGGTGAGATTTTTATGGGATTATGTGCTAAAATTCAGATCTAAGAGGCAGAAGATGATCAAAGAAGGAAGAAACAGAGTCTGGAGCACTTGGAAAAGACCCTTGTTTATTCATCTAAAATACAAAGAGGAGAATGATGCCTTCATTTGAGGATTCACGGAAGGGACTGTAAAGATTATCTCTTTGAAAATCCACGGCCCGCACCCCCGCCCCCACCCCGCCCATCACCTGTCTTTATTTTACAGATGACAAAACTGAGGTAGAGACCAGACAAATTAATTGTTAAAAAAATTATATAACCAATTTTTCCTTACTAAGGTTCCTGGAAACCAAGTTCTTTTAGATCAAGTGGTTAAGGTGATAAAAGTCTTTCCAACATGTTCCAATCCCGTGATTGGGATTGTGAATTTTAATACCTGGAAAATCCTTCTGAAGTATGCTTGTCATAGGCCAGCAAATCTCCCAAAGGTTTGGAGGATGGAGACCTATGAAGTAAGATTTTGAAACAATATCTGTTTTTGAATTTTACCTAATAATATATGGCTTTTGTGGTATATGTGGTTCAAAGAAGATTTACAAACTTTGACCCTTTAATCTTGAAAATAGGCTCAGGAGATGATGATCCAGATTGGAAGCTGAAGTGGATTCTTAAGGAATTGGGTGATATGCTGTTTAGATTTTGCATTTTCTCCAAAAAAGAACCAGAGGTAATTTGATGCCTGATTAGTCTTCCCCTTCTTGCCCCTCCATCCTCACTTTACCTTATTTGAGAATAAGGTTGTAGGGGTACCACCCTTTTATAGCTTTGTCTTTCATCTTTCCACACTGTAAATATTCAAAAGGTATTTATAAAATAATCACAGGCATTGTGTGTGTGTGTGTGTGAGAGAGAGTGAGAGAGAGAAGATCAAAACTTCGTCCAGGTAGAATATACCTAGGGTGTTTGTCACTTCTTTTAACACATCAAAGGATGATTTGAAATGTGCTAATCTCCTGTTCCAAATTTGGGAGGTAGATTGAGACAATTTTGCCCCTGTTCCTCACCTCTTTTAAACCCAAAGGGTCTTTTTTTTTTTTTTTTTCTTAAATACCAAAGAGAGAAGGAAAGTGCAATACATTAAGTAGAAAAGAGCTAAGCCTCTTGGTTCTTTCTTTACAATATATTCACAGAATCAGTTTCTCAACACTTCCACTGCTGCCACTGCAGTTCAGGCCATCATGAGCCAGCCTCCCACTCTCCTCTCTCACTCCTCTCTCCTTGCTCTGCTACAACCTATCCTCAAGCTAGCAGCCAGCATGATTCTGCTAAAAGGTACATCAAATGATGTCACTCACTGCTCTGAATTTTCCCACCCTCCACTCCCTTTCCACTCAATGTAATTAAATTTGGCTTATAAGAGGTGGGAAGGGCTAAATTAGGAGTTAGAGATTTGCAAATATTAACTACTTATATAAAAATAGATAAATAAATTTATTCTGTAAAGCCCAAGGAATTATATTCACTATCTTGTAGTAACCTATAATGAAAAAGAATATGAAAATGAATATATGTAAGTATATGTATGACTGAATCATTATGCTGTACACAAGAAATTGGCACATTGTTACTGACACATTGTAACTGACTATACTTCAATTAAAAAAATTGGCTTTCACACTGAGTGCAAAGGCCCAGGGGCACTTGTTATTCCCTCTTCCTGGAACTCTTCTCCAATCTTTCCTTGGTTCAAATCCTCACCTCTTTTGATCAAATATCACTTCCACTGGAATTTACCTGACCACTGCTCCCTATCCCCTTCCCTTGCTTGCTTTTTCCCATAGCACCTACTACCTTTTTTTTATTAAACACCTAGTATATACCAGGCAGTATTTCAAGTGAAATAAAAGAGAAACATATCACTTATATTATTAATGTCTAACTTTTAGTAGATACTTAACAAGTAAGTGAATTCTAATAATGGAAAGTAGTATAATAAAGTTTGATATTTGTCTACTAATGAGTAGTGAACCACACTTCTGGAGGCCTTGTAAATCAGAAATCCTTTTTTGTAGGACTATTGGCAATTTATATCAAAAGCTTTAAATATACATACTCTTTAACTCAGAAATTCTACTGCAGCAATTTTATCCCAAGGAAATAGGACATATGCAAATAGATACCTGCTATAGGAATATACAAACAGTACTCTTTATAAGAATAAATACCAGTAACAGCAGAAATGTATAATCAGTTAAGGGATGGGTCACATGCACTATGTTACTCCTAAATAATAGAAGACCACCAGACCATGTTAAATTATATAAAAGAAGTCACAATGGAAAATAAATAGAATTGCTAAATAAAAATTAAAAACTGTCACTTGGCCCAAAGCAGCTCCTATCTAAACAAAAATATAGCATGTTAAAATACAGAAAACTGGAAAAATCTTTTACTCTTCTGACATGCAGAGGCTGTCTTCAACTTTTTGACCATCTCCTTTTAACTTGGCTAAGTGATGGATAAACGGGAGATGTTATGTAAAAGTTAACTGCCTCTATCTCTGGGGAAACAAAGAGGTAATTATTACATGTTTTAATATTCATTGCTTTGACCTAGCAAAAGCACTAATGACCTCCATGGGATCTGAACCCAACATTTGCATCTATCTGAAATCAAACACCGTATGTTCACCAGGACGTCAGTAATTAGAAATTAAGTTTTCTTCATCCTAAATTATTATTAAATTCAGTTATTTAGGCACACAAAAAATGTTTTTGTATATTTCAAGCAGCTATCTTCTCTGCCTTCCTGTTTGCATACACACTCTGAAAACATCTGGGCTCTTTTAATGGCCTTAACATTCTGCTTTGTAATTTAGGTTTGAACATGAGTTCTCATTCTTTTGATGGCAACAAAACCAAAGGAAAAGAGAAAGTTAGGATGGAAAAGATAGGGGAGGAGTGAAAACCAGTGACAGACTTTACTCCAGCAGCAACTGGAACTCAGACTAGAAGAGAAATGTGAAGAAGACGTTGTGGCCTTGGGGGAAGCCATCAGGAAGAAGCAGCAGCAGGTTTCCCCCTGTGCTGTTCACTGGGGCCTCAGTTACAGAGAGCTCGGTTTACAGGGCAGAATTCCCTTTTCAAAGAGGCTCAACACAAGCCCAGCCTGTGAAGCTGAAAGTCCGGCACTCAAATCCAAATTTGGGGAGAACTTGAGACCCCCCCCCAAATTATTAGAAGGGCTTATTTCAGTTTTGAATTTCAGCCACTCTTCATCCCTGACACCGTTCTCCCAAGCTTTTGAGAATAACCTTTTAAAAATAGACCAGGAAGAAAAGGGTTTGGAAAACACATGACATTGAACCTCCTACATAGCAATTACTACAGAAGCGCAAAAAAACAGCTGCTAACCACGAAGAAATTCGAACTCTCAGTCTTCTGATTCGAAGTCAGACGCTTTATCCGTTAGGTCACATGGTCCCTGAGAGTGGCATTTTGCTGAGCCACTTAGACAGTATAATGAAAGTATTGTGAGCTTTCTGACCTCGTCCTGAGTTGTGAAAGTCACATCATGACAAAAAGGCAGTGGCCTCCACGCCTTCCGCGCTTTTCGTCATTAGAAAAATGGAAACTCTAGATTACCAGGGTTATCTGGGGCGAAGAGGGTAAGAATCGATAATTATTTCGGTCTTGCTGGATATGGGTACTCCATCGAGAGAAGTCATTTACTGTACGACCTTCTAGCAGAGAAACTGAAGTTCGTGGCAACTAAAGAATGCCAAAAGATTGCATATTGCCTGCATCGAGGGTTATTTTTGAATAAAGAGAACTCAGAGGGTCTTCCTTATTAATACTCACACTGACCATTTTCAAACACTAGGCATTTGGGATGCCTACTTGGACAGTTGTCAGGGAAACTGCACCCCGAAGGCAGTCTTACTACATATACATATATGGCAGTATCTACATGATTGTCTTTCTTGTCACCTGGCAGGGATATCTGCGGGCCCCTAGGCATAACAATTTCCCCCTTTCCCATGGTCTTCTGGTATTTTCCCAGATTATTATAATGTGACATCAAAGCACTTTGTCACGATATATCTCTATCTGTTTGAAGAAGAGAATATTTTTCTTGGTGTTTCTCAGGGTTTTCAAGAAGTCCAGGGCCATTACTATTATTTGAGGCTCCCATATATTAAAATATAAATACTGCAGTAGAATTACAAAAAATTTAACTGTAACAAATTTTACATTTGATAGATGAATCAACATAAAAACCTGCTGCAATAAAATCATTTTATCGTCAAAACATTTATAATGTTCTGTAGAGGGCTTGGCCCAATAACGTGATATAGATTTAAAGTTATATTTTGGAAGTCTTCTTTCAAACTTGTCAGTGAATCTCTGTCTGTGATCTCATGCACATTGTTTGAAGATAATGTCAACAGTCTTCACATTAGTCATTTCCTGATTTTTCCTAAATCCCAGACCCTGGGAGCATTGGCCCTCCTGGCTCATTTGTGATAGGTGTAGGATTTTCTTGACTAATAAATTAGAATCTTCTGGAGTACAGAAATGGGTCCTTTCACATGGGCTTTCTTTCCTGCCTACAGAATAACATCTGGCAAATAGTATGAGCTCAGTATAAATATGCTGAATTTCTCATAAACATATATTTTTGATTTTTTGCATTTATCTTTAAGTTGGAGATTATGTAACAAAAAGATCCTTCTATCCTGGAAATACTTGAATACGGAGTTGTTCTCTCCTTTTTTTCATGGAAGCAAGAAGATGGTGGCTAAACCATCATGGGTAGTGTTGGTGGAAGTGGTGAGAAGTGGTTGAATTCTGGATATGTTTTGAAGGGTCTGCTGATTGGATTGAGGGTATGAGAGAAATAGGGAAGTCATATTCATCTCCACAATTTTTTGTGGTAACAACAAAGTTTCCATTTACTGAGATGGGGACCACTGCAGGAGGAGTGCTTTGAGGGTGGAGTGTGTGTGGTTAGGGTGAGAAGTTCTGTTTGGACATGTTAAGTTTGAGTTGTGCACTAAACATCCATGTGGGGATGACCAGTTTGGAGTGGTCAACTTAAGATTACACACACACACACACTCATATATATGGTTATATCTCCAGCCTGTGGGAGACTTCATCTTTCAGAAGATCATCATCGAGCAAACCCAGCCAAAATAATTTTTGAGCATGACTGGTGTTTTGCTTTCCATGACTTTCCCCCTCAAGCAAAAAAGATCAACTGTGTCATCCCTGAAGATGGAGGACAAGAAAGCCTTCTCTAGTATTTGCTTGTGCATATCTTTTTCCTGTTGTGTCTGCACTTTTTCCTTTGTTGTAATAAATCCTAACTTTGGGTATATGTTGATTCATGTGAATCCTTCCAGTGAATCACCAACTACTGGGTGGTCATGGGGTTACTGGAAATAACTATCATTTTTCCCTTGGTCCCATTGCACTTAGTATACAATCTTTTTAAAGAAATATCTGTATTACACATACTTGTGTGTACCTTATACATGTATATACATCTTTACATATTTACTTGCTTAAAGGCATGTCTATACTGTACTCTACTTAATGCCTTTTCTTAGCGCCTAGCACAGTACCTAACACATAAATATTTGAATATTAATCCTTTCTGAGAGAGGAAAATATAAAACAGTCCACATGTATACTTTAGAAAATGAGCATAGAGAATAATTCTGTTAGACTGTAAATGAAGGTAGAGACACATTTACCAGCAGTGGTTGAAGTGGTTTTCCCCGGTCAGAGTACATTTGTGGCCACCCAAACTCTGCACTGTCTCAAACTGCTACTTATTTATTCCAAAGAGTAAATCTCTTGTAGTTGCAAAGAATCTGCGTCAAGATGGTCTAAATTTCTTGTTGGTCACCTTAACCACATGGTCATAATTACCCAAGAAGTAGTGCTTTACGAATTATGTTATAGAAGGAACTATAACTCAGTATCTTGGCTTCCACCCTTGCCTTCAATTTATTTCAGCATTTTCCCTACTTCATAGGGCTACGAGAACTGTCATAATAACTGGTGACAACAATAGCACGGTCATCTTGGCAGCCAAGAAATCCGGTTTATTATGAGAAGACAAATTAGTTAACGAATGTAAATAGTTCCACTTTTATTTTCAGGAAATTATTTTGATTCCAGAAACTTTTTCTTTTTAAAGGCTCCATTTTATTTTATTTTCTTATTGTGAGACAAACCTACAAAATTTTAACTACAGAAGTTAGGAAAACACATAACTTAGCAGAGGATGGTTTCGATCCATCGACCTCTGGGTTATGGGCCCAGCACGCTTCCGCTGCGCCACTCTGCTCCGTAGCAAGCACTTTCTACTAGTAATACTCTTAACTTTGGTCGGAGGCGATTTACTAAGCCTCTAGAGAAGTCTACGGGAGGTCACCTATTTATTTCAATATTTTGGCTACAAGTTGCCAAATCTCTGGAATAATGTCCCTACTAGAACCAGAGAAAACAAAACGAAGAGTAGAAAAATAAACATTAACACTGTTAAGTTACCAGGCACAGGGGTGAGGGATGGATAGATAAGTGAGAGTTACATGTTGTAATAAACATAAGGAAAAGAAAACAAACGAGACGGGAAAGGAACTCGGGCTTCCGCGCAGCGAGCGAGAATTCTACCACAATCATTAACCAACCATGTACTCGCCTTCGGGAAGAAAACCCTTTTGGTCAGATTTTCCTTGGCTTGGTGATGGAAAGGGTGAAGTATTGTAGTTTTTGAGCTTCTTAGGATGGGGGTTTGGGTTGAAGGAACTTTACTGCAGGCAGCAGAAATGCTGGAGGCACTGTAAAGGCGAGGGCAAAGTTGGCTTCCGCATTTCAACGAAAGTTGCTGCAGTTCTAGTCGTGAGGGCCAAATCTCCTGTGCAATCATCACAAAGCATCCCAAATAGCAAAAGATAATAAATAAGAAATGTTAATTTTTGTAGTCTGATGCAGTTGTAAAAAAAAAAGGTCCGAAAATTTCCATTTAGGCTGGAGAGGCTTCTGCAGAAGACACACTAGGTGGGCGGGGACTACGTCGTCGTGACGTCACCCAGAACTAGGGTCGCAAGGGGAGGGGCTGGCGGGCTAAATGAAAGTGCCCGCGAGCGCGCTTTCAGTTCTCAATTCGGTCCGAAATCCACGCATATAAAGGTAATTGCTTCCGAGACTCTGTCTGTTGAGTTCTTTGAGCAGCATTAGTATGTCTGGGCGCGGTAAAGGAGGTAAAGGTCTTGGAAAGGGGGGTGCTAAGCGCCACCGCAAAGTTCTGCGAGATAACATCCAGGGCATTACTAAGCCTGCCATCCGGCGCCTGGCCCGGCGTGGTGGTGTGAAGCGCATCTCCGGCCTCATCTACGAGGAGACCCGCGGGGTGCTGAAGGTGTTCCTGGAGAACGTGATCCGGGACGCCGTCACGTACACTGAGCACGCCAAGCGCAAGACGGTCACGGCCATGGATGTGGTCTACGCGCTCAAGCGCCAGGGCCGTACTCTCTACGGCTTTGGTGGTTAAGTCTTCTGTTTTCAGCAATCTTTAACACTTTTCACCAAAGGCCCTTTTCAGGGCCGCCCACAACTTTCGGTAAAGGAGCCTAACACTTAATCCTTAAAGTGGTTTTTTTCTAGGACCCAGTTTTTCTTTTTTTTGTCGCCAAAGGGTAACGTTAAATCGCAGTTTATGTTCTAGAAAGGTGAGTATCTCAGCTTGAGGTATCTTGCTGCAGTGTGGTTTTAGGTATAGTCTTGCGCACTATAACACTTAACGTGGCAGTGAAAAGGCTTGTGTGTGCTATCTGCCCCAGAAAGATTTACTCCGGGTTAGGAATGTATGCAGCGTTCTCGAATACCGGAAAGACTGGCTTAAACTGCCGGCGATGTAGCGACTGGAGGCTGCCTTTCCCCCGCCTTTCTTCCATGCTCAAGATGGCGGCGAAGGCGGGGAACAAAGGGCACCCGCGGCGGGAACCTACGGCCGGAAGAGGAGAGCTCGAGTGGGGCGGGTCGTTCCCCTGGGCAGGAGCGCGCTCCTGTGCTCGTGTGGCGTGACGCTGCTGCTCGGCTCTGCCGACCAACACACTTGTACCAAAGGCACTGGGGGAAAATTGAAAATTTATACGCGGGGAGACCCCTATATTCTGACTTCCTCTAATGAGCGTTTAAAAAAGTGGTTAGTGTATGTTAACATTAATGCCAGCTGAACTTAACAGTTAAGTAAGCTATACACTCAATATTTTACGTCACATTAAGTATGCACTATTAAAATAGTTAAATAGTTCCCATATAATCACTCAAACTAAAACCAAATTCCCTAACTTCTAATAACTCAGTTCAGATGAACAGATGTTTGTTATGCTGCAAATGTCATCTTAGATACCTGGTTTGCTAAGTGGAGGGTCCAATCATGCCTTTGGCTCTGTCTCATGTCTCAATCTACAAGTTTTGTCTTCCTCGATTACACTTATTTTTTAGACATTGATTTGCTGTAGACCTGGCCTGCAGACTATCTTCGTCTCATTTGTTTCCGAATGGGTCATTATCCTTGACTCCTGTACCCTGTATGCCCTGCAAGGTAGAAGTGATTTTTTTCAGACTTAAATGAAATGAAATGTTAATTTTCTTGTCGAGGAACGGTTTAAAGATTTTTATGTAAATACTACTGTACCACATCAGTAGCACTTGATGTCAGGCTTATCCAGATTCAAGATGATGGATCCAGCACTGGCCTAGAGTTACTTACTGGTTTCCTCGTAAAATCAGTTTTCCTCCTTGTGGCCTGCAACTAATTTGTAGGGTGATACTTTGATAGCCAGAAGGCAGTGGAGTCATTTGGAATCTTGTCTGTTTTAAAGATACAGACTCCAGTGCTTAAATATGAAATGAATCATGTTACTGGAGCTAAGGTATCAATTTGAGGAGATGAATTCATATGAGGGTATTAACAAACAAAACAAAGCACATAGCATGTGCCAGGCACTGCTTGATGCTATAGAATTATAGCAGTGAACATTTGAATATTTCTGTATTCTTGGAACTTTTATTTGTCAGGGTAGGGAAACAAACAAAACAGGTAAATAAAACATGGTGTGTCAGATGGTGCTATGAAATCCAATGAAGCTGGGGAAGGCATTAGTGTGGGGAGGAAGGAGGTGATATTTTAAATGATATGGTAATAGCGAGCTTATAAGTGATGAGGGGAAAACAGATTGAGAAAGTGAAGTTCCTAATAGAAGACCAAGAAGGAAAGCCTAGAGGTAGCAAGTAATTATTGTGGTTGAGCAGATGGAGGGCAAGAGGGTGTGGAGGAAAAGGAAAAGAGGTCTGAGAGGCAAGTGGAGGTGAGTAGTTCCTGTATAACCTTCCTTATAACCCAACACATCTATTAAAGAGGTACCACTAGTCCTGGTGAGACATGAAAAGATCCCTGGAAAATAAGCCACACGTTGCTTGAATTGGCCAAAGCAGGGAAGTCTTATAGTCACAGGCACTAGTTTGTCCTCAAAACGGTTCAGGGGAAGATGATTTTAAAAGAGGGGCTTAGATTGTTAAAAGGGGTTTGGAATGTTGGTCACCCTGCCAGACAAAGAAATCCTAGTTGGTGTCAAATGCTACTGGCTTTGAGGCCTACTTTACTTCATTCAAAGCCTCAGGATTCTGAAATTCCAAAGTGGGCAGGACCAAGGGCACCTTCCAAGCACTTCAACCAGAGGCTTTAGCAACAGCTACTATTTTGGAGGCACTTTCTTTGTGCAGACAACGTCCTAAGTGCTTTACCTGTGTTCTATTGATCACCCCAGCAATGCCATACAGTTGCTAATTATTATTCCCATTTCAGAGGTAAGGAAATGCTCACAGGGTTTAAGCAATTTCCCCCAATCTAACATTCAGGACTGTATCATATCCTGGAGGGTTGCCCCTTAAAAAATGCTTATGGATTTCATGAACACATGGTATTAAAATGTATTTAAAATCAACTTTGAAGAGCAAGAAAGGAGTGCCTTAATTATACGTGGGGTTTAGGGAATTTTCTTCAAGCATCACTATAACGTGTACTCGTTTGATGTTCACAAAAATCTGTGTAGGTGTAGGGAGGAAAATCTTCCTTTCGAGGTTCTTTGGCTGACCCATTTGATGATTAACAGGAGGAAAAACAAGGTAGCAACATGTATACCTCCTGTATACCCTGGAGATACCCAGCAAACTGAGGACATCTACGAAATAGCTGAAGCCACCGCCTTAAATACCATCTTCAACTAAAGACAAAAGGTGCTGGGGGTGGGGAGTCAGTTGTAGAAGGTAACCATGAGAAGCACAGTTCATATGGGTAAGGTTATTATACAGATGTAAATTGTGACTTTTCCACAGATGAGACAACTTAGCCATCCTCTTCCAGGTTCATCGAGACGCTGGAGGTTTCCCTGATGAATCTCTTACAAAGTAACTTCCTATTGTTTTCAGAGCTTGTGTCATAAAAATAACCAGAGCCCTTTTCCGGGGCTGGAGCCGACTTAGCTGGTTCAGGCATTATAAGACCGAACTACCACCACAAAAATAACACTGGTAAAATACAACCACAAGCACATAGCCTTAGTATTTATTTGGCCTATATGCAAATTACGGATGGCAGAATTACGTTCTCTGATTGGCCTTCTCAGCACCCTAACCTCTGATAGGCTGTTATCTATTCCATACTCTCATTGGCTCTTTCCTTCGCTCACCCTTACGTAATTTGACCTTTCAAATACAGACTTCCTATGTAAATTAGAAGCGTTTAGACCTGGCTTTTGATTGGCTGAAATTTGGGTTCGGCCAATAGCACAGGCTGTTTTACCAAACCGCCGCAGTGTATAATAGTCTAGTTTCTTACGTTTTGTAACGTTTTCTTGGATTTTTAACCTGTCTGTGCTATTTCATTATGTCTGGTCGTGGAAAACAGGGCGGCAAGGCTCGCGCCAAGGCTAAGACCCGCTCCTCGCGGGCCGGGCTCCAGTTCCCCGTGGGTCGGGTTCACCGCCTGCTCCGCAAGGGCAACTACGCCGAGCGGGTTGGGGCCGGCGCGCCTGTGTACCTGGCGGCGGTGCTGGAGTACCTGACGGCCGAGATCCTGGAGCTGGCGGGCAACGCGGCCCGCGACAACAAGAAGACGCGCATCATCCCTCGCCACTTGCAGCTGGCCATCCGCAATGACGAAGAACTCAACAAGCTGCTGGGCAAAGTCACCATCGCCCAGGGTGGTGTCCTGCCCAACATCCAGGCCGTGCTGCTGCCCAAGAAGACTGAGAGCCACCACAAAGCTAAGGGCAAGTGAATTTACCTAAATATCGTGCGTGCAGCTACAACCTTATACCCAAAGGCTCTTTTCAGAGCCATCCATGTTTTCACATTTGAGAGCTTGTAACTAATTCTAACACTGGTTTAGCCTGCCCGCTAGGGAAAAAAAGACACTGCCGGAAGCTGAGAATTCTGTTTTATTTCGTGAGATTTCTGAGGACTTCAAGCACGGGAGGCAGTGTCTCAGATCTGAGAGACTGCCCTGAAGAAAGGGATAGAGCCAGGATATAGGGGTTTTTGCAACCAAGACGAGGTAGTGGGAACATCAAAAGACTACCATTAATTAAAACGAGCTATGTCAGGGTAATGAACTTAGCATTTTCTATGTAAGGGAAGATGCAAGGGTCTGGGCTCTGAAATTTCTTTTTTTTTATGCACCTTATCTATCTAGGGCCAGTATGCTGTTCTTAACCATCTTGAGTTCCCACAGGGTGCACCGTTGGAGGTGGCTGTGGTGGCTGAGGGCTTGGCATCATGGTTGTAGTGGCTTGATAGCTACGTTTTTGTTTTGAGTAAAAGATTTATTCGGAAAGATACATAACTCCATACAGTGCGGGCTAACTCATAAGGCCAAAGGGGCTAAGAGTCTTGGGGGTGTTAAAGCAAGTGCCATCTCTAAGGCAAGAGAGAATGACCCAGAATGTGGGCCATTTTACTCAGAAGGGAGAGCGGCCTCCAAACATCCTTTTTAACATATGACAGGCAACATTTTCCATTCACATTTATAAGCCTTCAACAGTTAAAGCCATTGGATATAAATACAGCTTATTCAACGTGTTATTATCTTGGCTATTTCACATGACTGCTTGGAATGTGGTTCAGGGATACGAGAGTTTTACGAGAAAATAGCATCGTAAACGGGTTTTAGTTGTGAGGAAGCAAGTTTTGGTACCGTTTACAAAACCTTGAGTAGTCTCCAGATCTTTAGCGAGAAGGGGAACTTTCTATACTGCGGAAAAGGCGGGTGGGGTTGGTAGCTTGGGATATCTTTAAGACATTGAAATAGCAAAATAAGAACCACTGGCAAATCAAAGATCAGCGCGGGCTTTTCAAATTCTGAACCGAACCATAATCTCATTTAGGCACTACAGCAAAGTCAATCGTTTGGCGCACTGTTTGCCTATCACCTCTAGCCCAATCGCTTTACCTGTGGTTTCCCAGAGTGAAGATAGGAAGTGGCAGTCCAGGGGACTCCAGGTTCAGTTCAGAAAAAGCAACCGCTGAGAAAAAACAATAAAACTAAATCTCTTCTCAAAAGCTTGGTCCTTGGAATTTTAGGCCACATTACATAGATCTACTGAGTCAGAACTGGCATATTCCACAATCACGAAGTGGCTCCTTATTTACAATTTGAGATGAGCTGAACTAGAACAGTAGAAAATTAGCTCCTATGGTTAGTAGACTATAACGAAGAGAGGGATTGGAATGTGGAGTAATTCATCCAATCAGAATCTGTAGTCATTAACCAATCACATCGTTGACGCTTCAGCCAATGGTTTCATTTCGCGGGACTTTTGAAAAACCGCAAGGCCAATCAGAATGTTTCTGAGTGTATATAAAGGCAACCTCTTCCTCAAGCCGTCAAGTTGTGCGTTTTCTCCGTACTTCCTGCAATGGCTCGTACTAAGCAGACAGCCCGAAAGTCCACCGGCGGCAAGGCGCCGCGCAAGCAGCTGGCCACCAAGGCGGCCCGCAAGAGCGCGCCGGCCACGGGCGGCGTGAAGAAGCCGCACCGCTACCGGCCCGGCACGGTGGCCCTGCGCGAGATCCGCCGCTACCAGAAGTCCACGGAGCTGCTGATCCGCAAGCTGCCGTTCCAGCGGCTGGTGCGCGAGATCGCGCAGGACTTCAAGACCGACCTGCGCTTCCAGAGCTCGGCCGTGATGGCGCTGCAGGAGGCGTGCGAGGCCTACCTGGTGGGGCTCTTCGAGGACACCAACCTGTGCGCCATCCACGCCAAGCGTGTCACCATCATGCCCAAGGACATCCAGCTTGCCCGCCGCATCCGCGGGGAGAGAGCATAAAGTTCTTCTATCTGTTTAAATCCAACTCAAAAAAGGCTCTTCTAAGAGCCACCCACGTTTTCTTTAAAATAGCTGTCACTAAGTTTGTCTTACGTGGCAACTTAAGGATTTAATGCTGAATGTTTGAAAGCAGCTTTGCCCTGGGACATTGGTGTGGGGTGTTTTTCTTGGGTTATTGGCTACATTTGTTTTTCATGTGGGGTTTGATACGAAGTGTCTTTCAGTCTCAGTTAAATACCCTCCTGGGCATCGATGGGTAGGTTACATGCTAAAAAAAGACAACTTTGGCTGGTGGGAAATAGGACTTGATACATTCTGTAGGTCGTTAGAAGGGGCAGAAATCAGTGTGATGTGATAATCAGGTTATCTGAGCATGTGGATTATGAAAAGTAAGTGTTATCCCCTGAATTTCGGTAAAGGTGAGTGTGGATTTGCTGTTTATTCCTTCCAAACTGTGTTCCATGCAACTGGGAAATAGAGCTTTGGTTGCTTTTTAGTGTCTGGAACTGTGCAAATTGTTTCAATCTCTGCAAAGTGAAACTTTTCCTGTGAAATGTTTGTCTTTTTACACAGAGAACAATGAGAGCACTGTTTTGTTTATAGTTAACTTGTCACATGAGAAGTTAGACTACTCGGGAAAGATTTTTAAATACACTTAAGACGGGTGGCAGAACCCGACGTAGGGAGCCCAGCTGGCTTCTACAGTCTCACTACTCAAAAAATGTGGTCTACCACCAGCAGCATGGGCATCACTTGAAAATGTGCTGGAAATGTAGATTTTCACACCCTACCCAGGTCTACTGAGTCAGAATCTACACTGTAATAAGTTCACCTCAGTCGATCCTTAAGAATGCTAGTTTAAGAAGCCTATTTTTTTTTTTAAAATGGTGATTTTGGTCTCACCCAGAAAAACAGTCTGTCTGTTGACTCATCAAAAATAAGCATTTCAAACTACACATATTTATGTAATAGAATGAAATCGCTCTCAAGCAATTGCACATAACAAGGTGCCCCTAGGATAGCTTCTTTTCATCATTGATCAGTGGCCTCAATGTTAATTGCACATTACAGTCAACTGGAGGTTTTATAAAAATATTTTTGGTTGGGGTCCAATCAGTATAAATAATAACTATGGTGTGGACCCAGGCAACAGTAATTATTAAAACTCAAGTGCTTTCAATAGGTAGTGAGGACCAAGACTAGAGGCTACATAAAATCCAATCTTATGGTGATTAAGTCTTGTTTGACTCAGTTTACCTAAATGAATCATGCTTTCCTTGTAGTTTGCCTTCAGAAAGAATATAGTCTCGAAAGGGACTTTTTGGCTTGTTTATAATCACTTTATCTTACTACAGTGAATCCAAATATTACGTGGCTTTTACAGCCAATTCTGAGGACAGGGCTAATGTGAATCTATACTGAGAAATGAAGCTGCTTTCAGTGGTTGACATTACCAGGTTTTCAGGGATGGAACAAGACTACCCTAGACTCTTCACAGGCAACCAGTGGATACCTCTCTGTTTTCACATTGGGCCTTTTCTGTACAGATTAGCACAAGGTCCTGTTTGGGCCTTCAGGTGGTCTTTCTCCATAGCCTTCATTTTGTGATGTACCTTCATGTCCCTCCCTCCCTATATTGTTTTAAAAACCTGTTTTATTATGCAACTTTTCAGAATATATAATATTAGAGATAATAGATTGATAAACCCTACGTAGCCTCAACATTGTCAACACTGGCCAAATATGTTTTTTTCTATACCTCTTCTGCCTTGATTATTGTCTTGATTATTATAAAGCTTTATTACAATAAAGATTATTGTAATTTCCTCTCTATTTTAATATACACCTACCATTTTAAAACCTATTTTGATGCCATGATTACTTCCCCCAACAAACATTTCTTAACGGTGAGGAATTTTAAAACGTATTCACTCCACATGTTTGTTGAGTTTACAATGTGCTGGAGGCTGTTCTAAGCACTGGGAATATACTCGGAGAGCAAAACAGACAAAATTCTCTGCTTTTGTGGAATTTACATCGGATACATCAGACAATACATCAGATAAATATTCTGCATCATATGTTAGTGTTACGGAAATGACAGGCCAGCCAAGAAACAAGCACCACTCGGAGGGTTGGAGTACTTAGATTTATTATGCCGGCAGGCTCAGAGGGGCTTCTGCTCCTAAGCCCTGAGCACCTCCAAGACGTGCGCATGAGGTTTTATAGGGTTAAGTACAAGCTTGGGGTATTCGGCCAATAGGCATGGAACAGCTTTAGCAGCATCATCATCACAAAAGTAGAGGCAGTGAGGCAGCAAACCAACATTTTAAGGCCAGATATGTTTCTTTGAAAATCCAGCTGGCTAGCAAAAACATGAACAGGGAATCAGCAAACCGACACTTATTAATTTAGATTTACAAGTTAGCCCAGCAGAACTCAGGTCAGTAATCCAATACTTGTTACACTTAGATTTGTGACTTAGCTTGTTAGCCCAACTGGGCTTTTCCTTCACATTAGATGGTGAGAAGAACAATAAAGCAAGAATATGGCGTGTCATGGGGAGTTGAAATTTTGAGGTGACCAGTGAAGACGGTGCTAAGATTGTTCTTTCAGCAAAGAGCTGAAAGGTGAGGAAGCAGTCTGTGGAAAGAGGAGGAGGGGTGTTGAGATGCCAGGGTGGCTGTACCCGGTGGGTGGGGCACATTAGGAGGAGATGGAGGTAGAGAGTTGGGAGCCAGATCATGTAGGGGCTTCTGGCCACTGAAAGGAATTTCGCTTTTGTTCTGAGAGGCAAGGCCTTGGGAGGAGCTGAACATAGGAGTTTTTGTATCCTTCTGTCTTGTCAGCAGCTTCTAGTTTATTTTTAGACAGTCTCAATTGTGCTCCGCTGAAAAATTAGGGTCCCATTTCATTTCTGTTTTGTGCTATTCAGACCTTGAAGATATTAGCTGACCTGGGACATTTCATACTCTGGGTGGAAAGAGAAAATCTATTAGTTTGAGGTTAAAGTTGATTCATAGGGTTGGGTCTTCAATTGACTGGTTTAATGGCCACAGGCAAACTTTGATCCTCAGGTAACAAGCTTGATTTATTTGCATTGCAAATTCAAATGTCTTCAGGGACCAGGCAAGGGATTTTTATAAACAAATATAAACAAATACCATGCTATGGTAGGTAAAGAGGATCAAGGAAACAAAGTAGGGGGAGGGTGTAACTCAGTGGTAGAGTGCAAGTGCTTAGCATGAACGAGGTCCTGTGTTCAATCCCCAATATCTCCATTAAAATAAATTAAAAAAAAAAAAAAAAAAAAAAGCTAAATACCCGCCCCCCAAACTTAAAAATAGTCAGTAAAAAGGAAAAACATAAAACAGGTCAAGGGGATTAAGGACTGCAATTGAGTGGGAAATGGGTGGGGGGTAGTTGTAATTTAAATACAGTGGGTGGGGTAGACATCACAAGTGAGATGAGACATGAAGGCCAGAAGCATGAAGCCTAGGAGAGGTGTCTTCAACCATCTGTAAGATTATGTCAAAGAGATGAAACACTGATTGCTCAGATCCTCTGTTGGGAGCATTACTTGGGGTGATGGCCACAGGTTTGTTAACCAACTAGACAAAACCAGATTCCTTTATCTGTTTTCTCAAGCTGGAGTTCCCAGCACTGATTTTATACATTTTTTCATATTTTTCAAAAGTATTGATATAGTTTCCTGAGCACACCCAATTTAGATGGCAAACTGAAGCAGGGGCAGGAAGAGATGAGTACTAACCCCATGGAAGACAACCAGCCTGATTCAAGGATATCAGCCTTTAAGGAAAAAGTATTAATTATGTGATAATTTATTTAAAATAAAAAGCAAGATATTTTGAGGTTCCAAATAATCACCATCATTATTTTGCTTTTCAGAAGAAACAGAATCTAAATGTGATATTTCTAGAAAGGCTTTATACACTGTAACAAATTTTCTGATAAATTACATTTCTAATAAATTACATTGCATTAATATTGATGAGCCCCCAACTATAAATAAAACTGCTCATCTGTTGGCTCATTGCTAATAGAAGTCTATATTAAAACCTTCATGATGGTGATGATTTGATGACCAAACCCAGGATTTTTAAAATAAAACAAAATTAAAATAAAAAATTATTTCTGTATTATGAAGGTGATAACTGTTCCCAACTGCTGATCTTGAGCTGATTCTTGGCATAGAACTGAGATATCACATCTTTTTTGAATACTTCATATTGGGTGTTCAAGGATAGGACAGGAGGCTGATGTCCTTTAGGATTTGCCCAGATAACTATGAAACTGTTGGGGAGGAAGATCTTTTCCTCTAGCCTTTGCCAGCTAAACAGTGTTGCTAGCCATCTGGTTCTACAGGTTTGAGTCATTTATTTAACCACTGCAGTCTGTGACCTTCAATACACCCTGAAAGGAAGTCTGGGTTGAGATCAGGAATGAGGCACTCTGTGCTCTGGGAAAAATGGCACAACAGGCTGTCAGATTCATCAACAAGCAAGTGGAGAGGGAAGGTTATAACTCAGTGGTAGAGCGCATGCTTTCCATGCATGAAGTCCCCAGTACTGCCATTAAAAATAGAAGTAAAAAAATAAACCTAATTCCCCACCCCACCCGCCCCCAAATTAAAACAAGTGACTGAACTTCCTTTTAGAAAACAGAGATCAGGGACCCCACTGGAGAGATGCCGGGCAGAGTATACAGCCTTCAATATATGACCCTAGTGACATCCAGACCAACGTTGTCTTTTAAGTGCATTTTGTCGGGAGAGGGCAATTGTAGCCAAAATGGGAGTCATCAATGCATAGTGAATTCAAGATCTTATAAATATTGAGTACCACATGAATATTTGATATCTTACAAATATTTGTCACTTCTTGGTTCTTTCATCTCTTCCTACCTCCATGTAGCACACACAAGCTCTACTTACTACCTCTGTCTTACATGTCTCATATGATACTAAACAATTTATAGTAAGTACAGCTTTTGAATTTTGTCTATATCTCATAAACTCCTTTCTTACCTAACATTTCTTATATGTTTCCTACCTATGAATTACCTACTTAACACTTATGAATTTCATGCATCCAATGATGCATGTTCTTGGATTGATCTTTCATAGTAGAATTCAAGAGTAGAATATATTTGAGAATATTCTCAAATAATAGAGCAAACACATTATGCATAGGAAGAGATGAGTTCCCTAAGGAGAGTGGAGCTCCCATTCCAGGTTGCATGGAGAGAAACAGACTTTTATTTTGCTTAAAGTGATTAACTTAGGCTGTCTGTCACTTGTAGAGGTATCTCATACTAACTTACACAGGTGCATATTTAAAAAAAAACTTATTAAAGAAAATCTTTAAAAGGAATAATGGACAAGATTTGCTATTACAGTATTCCCTTTTACATTTCAGTAAGATCCTGCATTTATTTCAGTTAAGCACAGCAGGACTTCAAAATCCTCGTGAACCAATGATAAAACAGGGTCACATGAAAGTGTAAATATATAACACCTGTTAACTGTAGTCCATAAATACAAACTCAAACTATGCACATTTTTGTGATTCCTTTCTCTCTCTTGCTGTCTCCTCTTCCCTTGCCATCTCTTTTACTTCACTTTCCTTCCAGAGAACTTGAAAATTTTAAGGTAAGTCAATTCAGCTTTTGGCAATGCTAAAGTTTAGACCCATGCTTTCTCCATCTGTTAGTTTGATTACTGTCTAAATATTCATTTTAGACTATGAGCCCTATGAGGAGAAAGGATTGTTTCTATCCTGCACTGCTCTTTCACTAGTACCTGTCACTTTCTGAAACATAACAGGCTCTCACTGAATGAATGAATGAACTCAGAGTCCTAGTCCTTCCACTCACACTTCATTTAGGGAAGAATGTTAGGCACACTCAGATCTGTGATCTTAGAATACTTTGCAACACACACCACTTCCCCCAACTCCATGATCCAGCAGATGAAATGTCCATCAAAAGTGAGGACAGTAATTGAAGGGATCCTGTCGACACTACAGGTAGCCTGCACGTGTGATCCTTAATCTCAAGATATTTTGAAAGCCTAGAGCTGAAAATTCTGTTTTGTTGATGATTCTTATCAGCCTCTTCAAGGGAAAGAAGACTGTCCAAAACGGGTTTCTTGGGTGTCAGCTAAGAATACTACCTAAAAATCAAGGCTTTGTTTCCAGTCTGTTTGAAGCCACCTCTTCCTTCCCTTTTAGTATAAATTGTACATAACCCTTTTCCTAATTAGTTTAAAATGCCTTAATTTCTTGCAAAATAAAGGTTTATTATTCAAGACACTGTTTCACAATCCACCTACTAAAATACTAAAATTAACAGAGTTCAGGCACTAAACTGACTTCTCGTTTTTTTCTGGAGGGAGTGGGTAAATTAGGGTTACTTGTGTTTAACAGAGGTACTGGGGATTAAACCCAAGGCCTGAGGTATACCTTCCCTCCTGACTTGTCACTCTTTAATTCAAGCTCACTTACCTGCTCTGTGCCTACCAAAATTATTTCTACTCCAGTAAAGCAGCATAAGCTTCTGAAGGAATTACAATGGGAAAAAAAGCATAGGATAGGGAATTTCTAAACACAGAATTACTTTACCTTAAAAGTTACTACAGCATTTAGCATTAGGACACTATGTGAAAGCGTGAGTGGCTCTGAAAAGAGGCTTTGGATTTGACTGCCTACAAACACATTTACTTGGAGCTGGCGTACTTGGTGACAGCCTTGGTGCACTTGGACAACGGCGTACTTGGCCAGCTTCCCGGCAGCAGCAGGCGCACTGCCTCGCCCATGATGCGCCCGAAGATGTCGTTCAGTTCATGATGCCCATGGCCTTAGACAAGATGCCGGTGTCCTGGTGGACCTTCTTCAGCACTTTGTACACGTACACCGAATAGCTCTCCTTGCGGCTGCGTTTGCGCTCTTGCTGTCCTTCTCTTAAGCCTTGGTCACCGCCTTCCTAGAGCCCTTCTTCAGAGAACAAGCTGATTTAGCCGGTTGAGTTACGGTGTAACGTTCTCATACAAACCAAACTTACTGAGTAGTGACTGCAGTGCTGACTTATTTTTGTAACACTTTTATGCAAATAAGTGCTTAATGTAGCTCAATCTCTGATTGGGTCAAAGCGGCCAGTAGAAACTTTTTAAGCAAATAGGGTGATTTCAAGCCTACTTTTTGATTGGCTGTTTAAGTAGAACTAACTGTAGATTCTTCACCGTCAGAAAAAAATGTTCTCGTTTTCAAAATAGTGCAAAAAATTAAATTAATATATTGTTCATAAGGATCTATTTAGGGGACTCGTTTCTCCCTAGATCCGGAACTGAAGAGACAAAACTCCTATGTAAATTTATGACTAGTTTTCTGCGAAAATGCAGTTATCCAGGTTAGTAATTCTAGGGAAAAAAACATCAAAAACTAGCTAAATTTTTAAATATTTTCAATATTATGCCATTGGCATTCCCAGTCTGGTTTGATCAGAGTGGAAAATATTTATGGTTTTTCAAGAATTAAGTAAGGATCGTCACATTTCAACAGCAGCACTATTTTTATGTTTCCAAGGAATAGAGGGTCTGGAAGTGGTGCATGTTTGTTGAAAGATTGTGAATTATGTGATGTGGTGCTTAGATTGCTAAAATAAAGCGTTTATTCAAAATCAGAATCGTTTATAAATGATAAAGGACGGAACTAGACTGGATCAAATGGCTCAGGGCTGTGGAACTTTAGTTTTCGTCTCTTCCCAAACTTAATCCTGAAAAAGGGGATTCAAACAACTAATTAAGAGGTGGTAAGTCCCACGAAAAGCCAGCAGGACCCACAGGCAGGACTACTACTTTCTCGCTGGAGCCATCTGGTTCCCTGGCAGGGCTGTATTATCTCGCTTCTGTGCTTCTGTAAAATGGCTTGCTTCTAGGAGAACGAAACTAACCCTTAAGAATCTATTGGTTCCCAAAGCTCACTCCTGATTGGTCCATTTGTTACACCCACTCTGCATAGGATGTTGCACGATGTTGCAAAATGTTGCAAAGTCTTGACTGGTAGCCTAAAAAGCCTGTGTAAACCTACAGATGGGATCCAGAGCTTGGAGTGTTAACTTCTTTGGGCACTGTGGTGTAGTAAATCTGAGTTCTGCAATCTTCCAAGAGTAGCTTGGTCTCCCGCCAAGATCCAGGTTGCTGTAAAACTTAGCTGTAGCACTCTTTACTATAACAATTAAGGCACATATAAAATATCAGTAATACATGGTAAATAAACAATGGAGATCTTTAAGTGAGAAAATACAGAGGATATTTAAATAGGTCGAGAGTTTTTAAAGTGAGACTTGGTAGCCATCACAAGCCCTGTCCTGTTACTTAAGTAACGGCGGGGAATTTGAAAGTTCGGGCCAATTAGGAGAACTCCTTTATAAATACGAACAAGAACAGCAACACTTTGAGTTGTGACCAGGGTTTCCCATCCCATTATGGCTCGCACCAAGCAAACAGCCCGCAAGTCCACCGGCGGCAAGGCGCCGCGCAAGCAGCTGGCCACCAAGGCGGCCCGCAAGAGCGCGCCAGCCACGGGCGGCGTGAAGAAGCCGCACCGCTACCGGCCCGGCACGGTGGCCCTGCGCGAGATCCGCCGCTACCAGAAGTCCACGGAGCTGCTGATCCGCAAGCTGCCGTTCCAGCGGCTGGTGCGCGAGATCGCGCAGGACTTCAAGACCGACCTGAGCTTCCAGAGCTCGGCCGTGATGGCGATGCAGGAGGCGTGCGAGGCTTATCTGGTGGGGCTCTTCGAGGACACCAACCTGTGCGCCATCCACGCCAAGCGTGTCACCATCATGCCCAAGGACATCCAGCTTGCCCGCCGCATCCGCGGGGAGAGGGCATAAATTGTCTTTCTTAGCGATTGATAATCTTAAACCTAAAGGCTCTTTTCAGAGCCAATAACTTAAATTAGTGAAAGATGCCATAATACTTTACATTGTCAACGGCACACGAACGCAGTGCAATCCTCAGAGCTTTATGGAGGGAGTCCTAGAATTAAGCTCTCTAAAAAGCCTATGTACTTTTGAATCTTTAAACATAAGAACTGTCCCCGCGGTGTTTTACCTGGACAACTGTATTTTGCCCTGTATTATGTAGGGCATTTAGTTTTGGCTAAATTCTTGGTCTTCACCAGGGTGCCCTTGCTCACAATTGTGAGACCCAACTCGACAGCAACCAACAGAACCCTGTTGAGAGTGGTCAAGGATATAACTACCCCACCCTTAAAGCGGATCAAGGCTTACGTTATTAGCTGGATGGAGCACCAAAAGGAAAGACTCTTGGTCTTGACACCTCTTATTGGTGGCGGTCTTTACCAAAGTCTGATCTACAAGGTCCAAAACAACCAACAAAAGTAGCTGGATATGAATGAACTGCATGAAGAACCTAGGAATCAATGAGCCGTTAAATCTGACACCCTTAAAAGGAGTCTGTTTTCCTAAATTATCTTAATCCAAATGAAATCTCATGAAAGTACCTCACATTTGTCAGTAACACATGAAAATCCATTGGAAGCTTGAGAGTTCCCTCTTGCAGAAAATTGTCTATCCTCGCTTTCTTCTCATCCATACAAAACAGCAGTGTTACACTATTCTGTATTAAATAGATATTCCATTCCCGTGGAAGAAATAAATTCCTCACTACTTCTAAAGTGGTAGCTGGAGGCAAAATAAATCACGAATTTTGCTCTGAAAAAATACATACTGTTATCTGGAAATGTAGAAATGTTCTTACTATTTGGATACTGTATACTGATTGGAAAGATTTTATGTCTATTCAAACACTTCAGCAAATTTGAGTTTCAAGATGGGTGAGCTATGCTTAACAAATTTGAGAGGCTTCTATTAATTTATCTCTTTTAGTGGGTTGTTTCCCCTTGAAAATCACTAGGCGGATAGTCTGATAAGTTTAACAGAAACAAAGCTGTAAATAGATACACAGGCCAAGTTAGCCATTGTAAGAGCTTCTGGAGGTTTTATAGAAGAAATCTTTATTCTTGGAAATCTGTCAGACATTGAGACTTGAGTGCTGAAAAGTGGCACATCTGGGTCAATATGGAAAAAATAGTTATTTATAATTCCAATAATGGAGTTTTACATATTTGTAACGTTAGATAAAGTCATTCCATACTAAAACGTGCTTTCCCATATCCTGTACTTTGAGATTCCAGCACAGCAAGTTTTTTAATGTCTGTTTCTGTCTCACCATATATTGAACGTCAAGATATGAGGACCAAAAGGGCACAGAAAACATATTATCATATCATTAAATCCATCTAGAACAGTCCCTGGCCTAAATTAAACCCTGGGGAAATTAGTCAAATTGGAATTTCAAATAAAAAATTATCAAAAAGGAATTACCATTTAGGGCATTCCTGATTTCAGAATTAAAGATTGATAGAGTTCACATAATTTTAATAGTATGTAGTTTTATTAAGTAGAAATAATCAACATGTATTTAGTGCATTATTGAGTGGGCCAGAAACCATGCATTACTCTATGAAGCCTCCAAAATATAAGGTAAGTTCAATAGTTATGTACTAATATTATCTATTATACATAATTATTATTCTATCAGTACTATTAGTACTTTACAGATAAGGAAACAGTAAGAAAGTTTCAGATAGTAAGGAGTAGAACCAACACTTTTTCCATTAAGCATTACTATATAAAACAGCGTCTGCATGATCCTCAGCAGTGGCCCCTCAGGCTTTATTCCTTGGAAGAACTGACATAGGAAGATTGATGTGTTTATCTTCATATTTTCAGATATGTTAAAGGAAATGGATGAGTTTTGATAATGTTACAAGGTCATATATGATTGCATTCTGCCCTATAATTATAGCCAATTGCACAGAAATGTAACCAGTGCACATCAATTAAAATGTAACATTAACATGGACAATTTTCAGCTTTTCTGCCCATCATTCAATGATCTTGACGGTTAAGACACACACACACACACCCTATATATATATATATATATATATATATATATATATATACACACATACACTTTAATTTTAAAGGCATACATTGAAAATAGTACAGTAGTACTTAACAGTAGATGTTAGTTAATAAGTTATTATTTTATTGGGGAGGGATCATAAATCTAAATCATGTCACATTTTATATGTACTTCTTGGTACATTAATTTGTATATCCATTTCAGACTTACCTGTTTGCCTTTAAGTCCACATAATTTAAAAACAAGTATATAATCTATAAATGAACAGTTGCTTCATTTTATGAAAATGATAGCTAAAAATCAAGATAATCCAGAAATTCCACTTCATTCTTTCTCTACATTCCACCTACCCTGTCTGCACACAGGTAAATATTGGTATTTTACATCTGAAGACTTTTATACTCCAAAGGTGTTATTTTTTGTTTTGTTTTGTTTTTGTAGTAGACCCAACATCTTGAATGGCATACTTCAGAAAACAAGGGGGCTAGTGCCTAAATCAAGCCATCGGGAGGAGTGTCATAGATGGGACAAAGCACTCATTACCCTTGGATTTCTGCACAGAATAACAGAAAGTGAAATCATTGAATCCGATTATTATCTGGGGATAATCCCATCCACTTGACAGGATTTAAAAGTTCAGTTAATTAAAAACACACCCAGAGTAGTGGGGAAACAAAGAAGACTAATGCCCTAGGGTTTAGTTCAGTGAAAGAAAATAGGTACATTATAAATTTTCCATTGATAATAATGGTATCCAATTATTAAATGTCATCAAAGCAAATATCAGAGAAATTAGATTTTTTTTTTTTTAAATAGGGGGACTTATTCACGGTGATACAACTTGAGATGAAAATAGGGATATTCTCACAGGTAGAAAGAAGGAATTGGAGATGAACAAAATTATCCCCAAAACAAAAACAAAAACCAGATAAAAAGGTAAATTTGAGTTATTAATGCTATTCAGTGTGAACAGAAAGTATGATTATGAAAAAAGGCTATAAATTTCTCACTTGAACCTGAGGTAATAGGGAACCAGTGATCCTTTCATAAGACATAGAATGACCATTAGAGGCTGGAGAAACTAGAATTAGGATACTGGTTAGGAAACAATGCAATCATCCCAGATATGAGAGGATAAGAGAGAAGGTGAGAACGAGAACATGTTAGTTACAAGACTTCTTTAAACATCTATCTGATTCAGTGATCGAGTGACAGGAGTAATCAAGGCCTCCACACACGAACTCAATCTGGCTCCTCCAGTTAAAAGGAGCCAGCCAGTTATTAAGTAGAAGGGAGAAAGTAGTGACTTCAGGCTGGCCCCTAAATTTTACTTTTGGCTCAGACGTATGCCACATGCATAAGTACCCTCCTGCTGTTAAATATGAACATGCCCTTCTTGCCTGCCATGGTAAGGTGTCTTTTTCTTCTTTCTTTGATTGTATATCTTGCAGACAACACAGGCTCCTGCCTGATATTTGCCATCTGTGTCTATCTCTTGAGCTTTTCTAAACCTACGGTTTTCCCACTATAATTGACAGACTACCTTTCTCCAGCAAAAGAGCATCAGAAATCCAAGCATAAATGTTTCAGGAGACCCTCATAGGGATGTGGTTTAGTGATGAAATACAAGTACTAGGAATGAACTTCCTGCTTCTCTCATCTTCCTGCTGCAGTCTACCAAGTACTTCCTTTGTCTTCTTTACCTATCCAAAGATGTTTATTTTAACATGATTTAACTACAAGTAAAATTTGAGGAGATGGAAGATTTAATCTAGTTCTAATTTCCTTGGAACTCAGAGCTTGTCCCAGGGAAAGGAATATGAATATTAATTTTCATAAACCAGAGTGAAACTAGAACACCATTGATTGAATCGTGTTTAATTGCTTCTCATGCGTTCCAGATTGTTAATTGAATAGCTCATAAAGGGCCTAAAAGAGGAATACCTGAATTCTACTCCTTTCTGGATGAATGAAATAGAGAATGTTACTCCTTTTCCAGATGATATAATGGATGGGGAGAAGTGCATAGAAAAGGACACTGCAAATAAACACATATTTGAGTCCCAGGTCCACTATTTACTGACAAGGTGATTCTGGCCAATTCATCTTTATAAGCCACAATTTTCTTAACTTTAAAACAAGTAACTTAGCTATACCAACCACAAATGCTTTATAGTGAGGCAGTCATAGAATTGCTTCGTAAAATGTAATGACTGCAGAGATACTATATGGTCCGTTTAACCACTCACTAAATGTCACATAATTCTTATTCCTCATCACTCTTCAATGAAAGCCAAGCTGTTGTCACTTTGGGCATTAAAGTCCTCACAGGTCTCTTCCTCCTTGTCTTTCCCACTGGATGCAATTTCTGATTTTCAAAAAGGTTCATTTGGGTAACCATTTTCACATTTCCCCATTTATCCAGATATCCTTCTCAACCAAATTACTCAGTAAGAGCGGAGATTTGGGTCTCCTTCTAGAGAGAAGAAATTATGGGGTACAGTTGTGGTGGGGGAAAATGAACCCCTGTCTAGAAGAGCTAGAAAGATCACAGTCTACATTCCTTTTTTTTTTTTTTTTAAAGAAAGTTTAAATAGTGAAACTTTAAACTGTTAACCAATAAGGCCAATAAGGTGGCTGGGGCAGGGGTCGGGGAAGGGCAGGGTAAGGTTAATGTTATAAATACAGAAAAGATAAAGTCTTTCAGCCATGAGGTATTTGCGCACTGGAGATATATGCTCAGGAGTTCATGACTTTTTTTGTATGGTAGACTCTATCGGTTTCCCCAGATTATCCATAAACACCTTCTCAATACAATGTTTTCAAATACAGGGAAGAAAATTAGTAATGTTAAAATACAGTTCTCAAAATATATTTCTTTGAAAAATGTATAATGTGTTTCAATAGTAACATCAATTAACAAGGAACAACACGAGGAATAACAAATGTCAGTTTCAAACCTGCAGAATAATGTAAATTTTATTTCAAGATATCTGCAAATCAATGCAAGTAATAGAAAAACATCTGTGATTGAAAAAGTCACGGATACTGCAAAATCCATCGTGATGCCTGTAGTTGCCTACAGGCATACTTGAAGGAAATGCTAAACTGCATTTAGAGTTTACGAAAATAAAGGTGTAATCTTTCCCCATCCACGTTTACAGCCCCCCTACTGGTCTGCAGAGCTCAGATTTTGGTCAAGATTGGCCAGTAAAATCCAGTGGCCTCCCCTGAAGTACAAAAAAAAAAAAAAAAAAAAAAAAAAGGAGAAAACAAAACAACAACAACAAAAATCCTTCAGGCCCAGGGATGAAGTGGAAACTGTGTAATTAACATTCAATTCAGGTCAACCCATCTTTCTAGAGCCTATTTATTTTGCCCTGGTTACCCCAAGCTTCAGGAACTCTAACCAATCTCCTTGCCTTCCCAAAGTGTTTTTTCGTTTCTTTTCTTTTGTTTCTACCTCCCAACTCCCCAAGAGATAGTACACCGCCAAACACGGATCCCTGATCCTGTCAACACCTACGGGGGAAAAGAATCTGGAAAAGAAAGGGGTAAATTATAAACCGCCAGGTGTGACACTTTTTACTTATCCCTTAGCGTCAGGGTGGTAGCAACAATTAAGCTGATTTAGGCAGTATAACCAATAGCATTAATACTCCCCCACAATAAAACTGCATTTGCTCAAGCAGAAAAATTGAAGCTTTTCAACTGCTTCATAGTATATACAAGTTTTAATATCCCGACCTCTAATCGGTGCGGTATTTTCTCTAGAGTCCATGCAAATAAGTCCAGGAATGCATTCTGATTGGCTAACTCTCAATAGACTCTACAAACCAATGAGAATGTTAACTTCAGAAACAGTCCCCAGTCCGTAATAATCCCTTTTTCAGACTGCATTTTTCCCCCCAAACATGTCTGAACGTGGATAACAGGGTGCAAAGCGCGAACGAAAGCCAAGACTCGCTCTCCCGAGCCGGTTGGGGCCGGCGCGACGGTATACCTGGCGGCGGTGCTAGAGTACCTGACGGCCGAGATCCTGGAGCCGGCGGGCAATGCCGTCTGCGAAAACAAGACCCGCGTCATCCCGCGCCACCTGCAGCTGGCCATTCGTAATGATGAGGAGCTCAACAAGCTGCTGAGCAGTCACCGTTGCTCAGGGCGGCGTCCTGCCCAGAAAGACTGAGACCCACAAGGCCAAGGGCAAAGGAGGGTTAAGACTACCATCAATCACCCTTGTCCATGTAAGCTAAAGGCTTTTAAGAGCCACTAACCTCACTAGGGGACTGTGACCATCAGAGCTGTTCTGTATACCCAACAGTGCGCGCGCATCCTGACGCTCTAAATCTGAGCCGGCCAATCACACGATGGCGCCAAATTTCAAAATTTTTATGTCTTATGGTGGTTTGTTTGGCTAGGCATACTTGGTTAAGCTCTTTTACCTGAATTAGTGGGTGGCTCTGAAAAGAGCCTTTTGAGATTTTCAAAGCAAGGATTGCCGCTCCAACTTTACTTCTTCTTGGAGACCGCCTTCTTCGTCTTTGTAGCCTTGGGTTTGGCAGCTTTAGCCTTGGCTACCTTGGGCTTAGGGGTTTTGGCCTTTGCAGGACTCTTAGCCGCCTTCTTAGGTTTGGCCGTCTTTGCCTTTTTGGGGCTTTTGGCCACTTTCTTGGCTCCAGCAGCCGCCACTGGCTTCTTCACTTTCTTGGGGGTCTTCTTAGCGCTTTTTTTCGGGGTGGCCGCGCCCGTCGCCTTCTTGGGTTTCTTAGCTGCCCCAGCAGCCTTCTTAGGCTTGGCCGCACCCGCCTTCTTAGCCTTGGGCTTGGCTTCCCCAGTGGCCGCCTTCTTGTTAAGCTTAAAAGAGCCCGAGGCACCGGTGCCCTTGGTCTGCACCAGAGTGCCCTTACTTACTAAGCTCTTAAGACCCAACTTGATGCGGCTGTTGTTCTTCTCCACGTCGTAGCCGGCGGCCGCCAGCGCCTTCTTGAGCGCAGCCAAAGACACACCATTGCGCTCCTTGGAAGCGGCGACAGCCTTGGTGATGAGCTCCGACACCGGAGGCCCGGACGCTTTGCGCTTTCCAGCAGCTACACCCGCTTTTTTCGCCTTTTTCTTGACAGGTGTTTTTTCTGCAGGTGCAGGAGAGACTGGAGCAACTGGAGCAGTCTCCGACATTTTTCTGTTTTGTCAGAACAGCCAAAAAAAAGTAAGCTTATACGGTCAGAACGGTGTGTCCCGGGCGCCGCCGGCTGGGGGTTTATATAGAGCGTCGCTGAGTGATGATTGGTTGCCTGCTCCCTGAGCCGCGCTGCTAAGAAGGGCTCCTCGGCTCTGCCGAGTGGCTGTGTTTTTGCCCCTTAAAAAAGAAGAAAAATATAAGAAGTCTGGGCACGAAATAATTAAAGATTTGGGGGAAACTGACCCGAGACTCTTCAGGCTTCATTCCTGCCTAGTTTGCTATACCTACTTTCAAAATTGGCCCCCTGAAACTTTGCTGATTCCCCCAACTGTCTTTGAAACTTCAGTCAAATTGAGACAACTTTCAGATTTTCCTAAAAATTACTAGTTCTCTCTATTTCCTTTGTAAATCATTCTTCCAGGGCATTGTTATGTACATTGTTTTGTTTGCAAACTTACATAAATAAACTCATTTTTACTCAAATTTGCAAGGAAAACCGGGTTTTTCGCGGGAGCAATAGCACAGTTCTCCTGCAACTTGTTTGCACTCAGCCCTGGGAATTGGCACTGGGGGAGAAATTTCTACATATAAGATGGATAACTATTTTAGAAAAGATAGATTTTTTTTCTTTAAGGATTTAAGTGAGCAGTGTGTAAACTAGGTTTGATCCCAGTGTTTCAATGATTTAAACGTTTGAGGAAGGATGCCGTGTGCGGTGGCTCTGTTTTCTAGATAAACAATTCCGAACAGAGTCACCAACTTTCTTTTAAAGTCAGTTATAGCAGATTTTTTCAGACGTAGAATGGGCATCAGAGATAAATCACTCCATCTACAAAGAAGGAAAGTGAGTCATAAAGCAATAGAATGGCAGCTCTACCTCATTTTACCAGCTGTGAGCTCAACATTGTAAGATCATAAGTTCATATCCCATGTCCTTAAAATTTAAAGTACTTAATAACAGACACCTGTCCAAAAGACTTTTACTTCAGTATTTAGCATAGAATTGTGTACATACTTTCTGTATTTCAAAGTGATATTTAAAATCCAAATTTGATTGAACTTTTCAACATTGCAAAAAGGGACGCAGAATTAGAAAGAAGAAATTCTCATTCAAATCACTTTCTGAGTCTTCATAACTCTCCTTGGGTTTTTCACTAACAAAACGTGAGCTAGGCTGTCACAGCCGAAATTAACTGGCTAAACACGTCCACTTAAGAAGTTGAACAGACATTTCATAGGGAACATGACTGAATTTACTACTCTGTCTCTTTTAGTTTGCAACACACAGAGCTAATGGAATTAAGCAAATATTGGATAATTAAGCACAAAGTTAATATTATCCACCCAATAATTTAGGTACTGAAATTAAATCTTATTTTTATTAAATAAACAAGAAAGATATTTTGGTATTATATTTCTTCTGATAAATACTCCTACTTACAGAAGTCTAGGTATTTTGGCCTTCAACGGTGATTTGAGAATGTCCTATAACTCCAAGACAGAATAATCAACATTAAGATGTCATCTCTTTGCACTTAACTAATTCCATAAAAATCACTAGGCTTGTTTTTAAATAGTCATTATTGGCTGCCACTGTCTGAAAACCAAGTCTCTGGGACTTAAGACCATGTTAATTACCTCATACAAATACTGTATATAAAGAGGTAAGCTTAAAGGGTTGGATCTAGAGCTTTCCAATTCTCTCACGGCAGGCATATTATGTGTCTAGAAAAATGGGCTACTTGTCATCCTCAATAGCATTGCTATCAATAGCAATTGGTCACAAACATTATATAGGCCCCTTTCCTTTTCAGCCCAGAGCCTAATACTATCTAGACCTAAAGATACAATTAAAATTCAGATTCTAAAAAGTTTACTATTTGGGTCATCATTGTAGTTATAATATCAGCTGTAGAACAATTGTTGGAATTTTTCCCTAAGTTACATACACTCAGTTTAAGGTGGGTGAAGAGTTCTTTCTACAGCAGGTGTCCCCATTTCTTTATGCAACTGTTACTGGTTTCCATGGCTATTTAAGTTCTAAATAAGTGAGAAGACACTGGGACTTTAGGACATTTCCTTAATTGTTTATAGGTAATTAGACATTTCCTTAGTTGTTTATAGATAATCTCTGCCCTTTCTGGAGGGCACTAGTTGAGACTTGACTTCCCCACATGTTTATAGAATGATGGAGCTGTGCTACATTTAGGAATTCTTATTGCTTGAGACCAAGGTATATGCTCTGTCACATGGACAAGGTTCTTGATGCCTGAATCACCCCCATTGGACGGTAATCTGGAAAAGTTTCACCTATTATTCCGTAGCCCACCAAAAAAGTTGTTTTTATTACTTTTGAGTCCTTACTCTGTATATATCCTAAAACAGTGGGTTTTCTGCTAGACTAAGACTTGAACCATTTTTATTTTATAGATGTAAAAAATAACTAAGTAAAACTAAAGTTAGATAAGTGATGTATGTCTCATGACTTCATGTACTTTCAATTTTGGTATTAACTCTTCACTCACCATAGTATAGTAAATGTCTGTTAAAAATATAAGTAGTGCTCACCGAGTCAATCCACTCCAAAATTTAGTAAATGTCAAAGGTCTAAAGGGGAAAGTGACTATGTTGAAGAAATGCTAAAAAGGCCAAATTAAAAATAAGGACTATATTGCAAATAGAGCATTGTGTTAGAATCTAGTGTGTTCAGAAGGGTAATGAGAAATCACATTTATTTTAATTTCCTGTCAGATGGTCTCCCCTGAGGACCTTCTCCTACTTGAAACTCCCCTCTAAGCACAACTATATCCTATTAATTTTATTTCATAAAAAGGATACTACTATTCTCAAACTTCCAATTTCCTTTTTACATATCCCTCTATGTATTAGTAATATCTGGTTCACCCAGAAGTTGGCTAATTTCTATTAAACTTCAAAAATACTCCAATCCTTATTTCCTGCAGCAAGCTTATTCTCAGATATCTCTCACACTCCTTTTCCTGGTCTGCGTAGTTCTTCAGAAGAAATTCTTTATCATAGTACAGCCCAATATAACCTATTACAATGATGGAAATGTTCTGTATTTATTTGTACTGTCAAATAGACAACCACTATCCTTGACTGTGGTTGTTGAGCATTTACTTAAAGGTAGTTAAAGTGACTGAAGAAATTGATTTTTAATTTTATTTAATTCTAATTAATTTTAATGTTAATTAGCACATATAGCTAATGGCTACTGTAGGAAAATGCAGCTCTAAAACAACTCTTCTCAGACTTGAATGAGCATACCACCCAATTGGAGATCTTGTTAAAAATGCACTATGAGATCAGTTGACTTGGAGTTGAGCCTAAAATTCTGTATGTTTATCACACTCCCAGGTAATGCTAATGTTACTGAGATATGGCTGCTCCATCCATCACTACTAGGCTGAAATTAGGATGCTGGGCTGACACATGACCCCTCACTCTGAGTTTACTTTTCCTTCTGCTAGACTTTGAATTCTTTAAAAGAACATGTATGATTATCTTTGTAAACCTGGTGTTTGTACACAAGTTTTGGCCTGTAGTAGATCCTAAATTTTTGAATGAATGAATCAATCAATGATTCTTGTTTGCTGCCCTTCTCAGAAAGGAGAGCAGGGGAGATTACTGTTTCGGTCCACAGGTAACTACACCTGAGCTAAATCTCAAATAGTCTATGACTCAGGGAAATTAATAATCTTCTGACTGCCTAAGCAGAGAAAGGATTTTTTTTTTAAATCACCTCTGTAATACATAGAAGGCACTCAATGTGTATTTGTGCAAGGTGAGTAAATGTTGGTGTTTATCTGTTAAACATATCAACCTATCGTCTGTGTGTTGAACTTCACTTCAGGCACCCTTCTTACTTGGACACCATTGCAGTCTATTGGTGTTATTTTTGTTAATTCTGTTAATTTGCAAATTCTTATTCATCATGGTGTATCTTCAGTGCTTTACTGACATAGCTCAGGGGTAGGTGGCAAGAACACAAGACCCCAGAATCAGAAGGTCTCAGTTTGATCCCCAACAATACTGCTTATTAGAACAGAATTAGGTCTTCAAGCCTGGGATTCTTCATCTTCACCACACAAATGCTGCTTTATAAATTTGGAAGAAAGAATATAAGTTCAATTAATGTTGGCTCCCCTTCCTAGAGCCTCCTCTGTATCAGGAATGCTGATAACGACGTATATGTATATGCTGTACAAATAGAAATGTTCATGATCAGCCAAATTTGACGATAAATATCGCTAGTTTTAAGAATTAATACTCACATTTTAAAAAGTATCTTCATATTTAAAATTAATTCTATTCTACTTTCTCTACCTTTTGTAGACAAGTGTGGCGTTACTGCTTCTTTTTATAAACGATAAAAGTGGTTAGGAGACTTGTGCAATATTAATTGTTTTAGAAAACCCACAGACGCAGGACGACAGATCACAAAACCAGCAACTCTGGACCCCAACCAGGAAACGGGAAAGAGCCAGATACTGAATTGATTGCATTTCCCTGCCCCCTTCCCTCGCTAGTAAATAGTAGACGCCCAGGAAGGTAGGGAAGAGGCGGGGCAGAGGTCTTGTTCCCGCCCCTGTCGTTTCAGTTTCCTAAAAGGTCCGCAAAATTGATATATAAGGGGCTGTAGCCAGCACTTAGAGGCGTCAGAGCTACTTTGTTTCAACCATGTCTGGCAGAGGTAAGGGTGGAAAGGGCCTGGGAAAAGGAGGTGCCAAGCGCCACCGCAAAGTTCTGCGTGACAACATCCAGGGCATCACTAAGCCCGCGATCCGGCGTCTTGCTCGTCGTGGTGGTGTCAAGCGTATCTCAGGTCTCATCTACGAGGAGACCCGCGGGGTGCTGAAGGTGTTCCTGGAGAACGTGATCCGCGACGCCGTCACCTACACCGAGCACGCCAAGCGCAAGACGGTCACGGCCATGGACGTAGTCTATGCTCTCAAACGCCAGGGCCGCACCCTCTACGGCTTCGGTGGCTAAGCTTGACCTTGCAAGTTTTTTTTTTTGTTTTTTTTTTTTTCCCTTTTTTCCTTGTAATAAAGTTAAGGCCCTTTTCAGGGCCATCTACTTTTTCTATGAAAGAGCTCACACTTTTCATTGAGTCCTCTGGGTTTTGGTGGTACACTCGTGAAACTGAGGAGCACAAATGTTGCTGAGATACTGGATCTTAAATCCCTAATGTTTACAATGCTGTAAGTGATACTAATTGTTGCTGATGTGACATTTGACACTTTAAGAACCAACAGGTCCTTCGTGGTTCCAAAAGTGAAGCTATAAAGGGCATTTTGGAGATGAGGAAACCAGAGTGTGGACTGGGTAGCAGATCATTTTATGACATTTTTGTAAGATTTGATGTTGATACTCTTACTCTTAGGGATTAGATTCTAATAAATAGAGGTTAATTCTCGTAATGTCTGTAATTCTCAAATAGTTTAGCTATATATACATATAGACATAGAAATGTTAGGGTCAGTTATTCAATCTAGGTAGTGGTTATTAGAATGATTGATCAACTAATCTTTTGTTCCTTTGAATTTTTTTTATAATAAATAGGGGGAAATTAGGGGACAAAATGTGTTGGAAACTCGTTTGTGTCATTGAGAAAGGTCGTCTGAACAAGAATTTAAAGGTCTGTGCCTGCAGAGAGCGGATGGGAGCAGCATGACACTCAGCTCCATGACATTTGTCATAAGCATGTGTATTTCTCCCTTTGCACTGACTTGATCAGAAGTTGGCCAGGGAAGAAGGACTTGTAAGGGGGCACTTCGGGCCATGTTGGCACAGGGTAGGAGGGACACCAGTGTGAAGATACAAGAGACAGGGAGTAGTTAAGTGCCATGGAGACTGGAAAGGAGATGTGAAGGGTCAGGGCCAACAGGTGCCTGAGTGAGGATGGCCCCTCGCCTGTAAATTGAGACACTGGGAATTAGCCTTATGCTAATAGATTCCAAATCCCCGAATTAAAGTAATTGCTTGTGAAACAGAAATATATCAATACATTGATTGACAAGAAACCACACCAGCCTTTGGATTTGGAATCTATGAGCAGCTGCTCTCAAACTGTTATTGGGCATGCTTACTCATCTATTTGAGTCTCAGTGGCCTTTTTCGTAAAGTAGGATAAACATTATTAATAACTGAGTTATAAACAAAATGACTGGCATCTTGTTCGTGAGCAATAAACTATTGCCCTGGACCCCTTAAAAACAAAATATTTATAATACAGACAGGACTAACTAAAGAATGTGGAAGGACTTCAAAACATTTCTAATATAACACTAGTATGTACAATGTGCTTTCATGTACACAATTTAAACAATGAAGAATTGGAGTGGAAAACAATGTGAATTGTCAGAGGCTAATACTCTGTTCTTATATTGAGGACAGCAGTGGTGGGGATGACTGTCTTTTCCTGGGGTTGATGCATAAAATTCAAGCAAAACTGCCATAGACTCTAATGACAGGCAAAAGGATTTTATGTAAGAGCCAGAAATAAAAATGTGATCATTCCTGAATTTTTATATTATAAAAAATGTCTGCTGAGCTAGTTTCATGGGAACATTAAGATATAAATTATGTCCTTAAATAGAATGTTCAAAATAAGACATGATGTTTTTTCACTTAATGATATACCAAGCACACTGTCCTAAAAAGCATAGATTAGTTCAGCCAAGTACCCCACCAGAAGATTTGAGATTATGAATATCAAATTTCAAAACTCAGTTTACTTTTGTGTTGGTGGCAGCAACATCTAAAAAATCATGCACCAAAATAAATGAAACAAACCTCAGCTTAATGGCCATGTCACCACTAGACTAGTCAGAAGAAAGAAAAAACAAACTTTATGCAAAAACAAAACAAACCAAAAAATTTAAAAACATTTGTTAAACAAGCCATGAAATCCCATGCAATACACAGAAGCAACCGCTGAAGAATTGTCACACCTTTTTTTACCTTGTAAATAACAAGGTAAAATAATTACTCACAAGAAGTTGTCACAGTAGTACCTAGAGTCCCTTGTATCCAGTTTCCCCTAATCATGACATCCTATATAACTGTATTATAATAGCAAAGTCAAGTAACTGACATTGGCAAAATATTGTTAACTAGCCTATAGGCTTTGTTTAGCTCTCGTCAGTTTTTGCATGCACTCGTTTGTGTGTGTGTGTGTGTGTGTGTGTGTGTGTGTGTGTGTGTGTGTGTATAGCCCTATGCAGTTTCATCCCATGTATACAGATGGATGTAACTACCACCTCAAATGTGACACAAAACTATTCCATCATCACCAAGGAACACCTTGTGTTATCCCTTTATAGTCACATTCACCCACCTATTACTTGTCCTAGGACAATGACTAATCTGTTATCCTGCCCCAGTTTTATCCTGTTGAGAATGTTACATACATGGAATAATACAGTACATGACCTTTTGAGATTGGCTTTTTTCACTAAGCATTATGCCCTTGAGATCCATCTAGGTTGTTACATGTATCAATAGCTCCCCTTGTGATTGCTGAGTAGGATTCCATTGTATGGATGTAGGAGACTATATTTAACTATCCAAGAGTTGAAAGATATTAAGTAATATCTAATTTATAAGTAAAACTGTTATGACTTTTCATGTACAAGGTTTTCGTTTTGTTTCTCCCCAACCCTCCACACCCACTATTGTATTGCTTTTTGTATTTCCTGCATTCCACCTGAAAATTACATTTTTTGAGATGGCAGGAGTGCTGATATGGATGGGGCATCTAATAACCCTTTCAGGAGTCACATGGATCATATTGCATTCCTATTATCACTTGCAAGTTGGCTTCAAGTTTCAAAAACATTGCACAGAGCTATTTGAATTGTTTGCAAAATCTGACTTCCGGTTCCTGTAGCTGAGGATTTGCTCCAGTAAGAGTCTGAAATATTTGTTGAATAAACTGTCCACGTCTAAGTTCTACAGTTCCTGCCATGGGAATTGGGTTTTTACTTTTATACAGGGCATCCACTTAGTTCCTCCAAAGCTATGAGAAAACCCTAGGCTAATGCTGGGAGTTCCCATTGCTAATCTCTGTAAAACATGACTGAATCCACAAATCCTGCTCTGCTCTAAGGTTTGCTTTAAGATTCTGCATTTATGGGAGGAAAGTTGGGAGCTGTTATATCTCATTGGTTCTTTCGGGATTAATAATAGATTATTGCAAAGTTTGAGTTTTGCCTAGTGACTTCGTTTCTCATGCAGAGTGCAGACACATTCTGCAGTTTTGTTATTTGCTGCAACAAGCTCTAAATTCCTGAACATACTTACTACTCCAGGCCCCCATTTGGTGCACTGGCATCACTGTAGGATTGTGGGCACTGCGGCCCACTCTGCTGGTGGTGCTGCTAGAAGTTTAATTCTGGAAATCCCGTGGAGCCCATGTTTTGGGTACCAGATCTCTATTTTCAGAATAGGAAGGTTGACTACTTTTACCAGAGGATGTACTGTTCAGTAAAAACAATACAACAAAAAACGGATTACCACCAACCTGCTCCCATGTAGTGCTCAGCATGGCTCCTTGAACATCAGCGTTGTGTGCATGCCCCATAAAGCATTGTATACCACTAGGATGCTTTCCGCGTTAGTCCAGGATCCATCCTTATTCTCATTGTTATTTCTGGAACTCCTGTGTTGGGGGTGGGGATGTAGGATTTGATTTTGCCTAGTCTAATTCAATTGACACAAGACTAACAGGGAAAAAAGCCAATTTTATTTGTATGCACGGAAGTCTCAGAAATGAGACCCCAAAAGTAACCAAAGCAGGCTTTTTTATGATCATTCTTAGACCAAACATGTATTATCTAATATGTGTACGTATGTGTGTGTGTGTGTGTGTGTGTGTGTGTGTATGTATGTATGTATGTATGTATGTATGTATGTATTTATTTATTTATTTATTTATTTATTTTTTGTCAGGGGCTCTTACATGGAGGACTGAGGGTGGAAGGATGATCATTCTTACCTGCTGTTGGTACATGGATTCTTTGGAAAAGAGGGAGTCCTGCCCTGCTCCACCACTGTCTTGAGGGAATTCAATTTCCTTGCAGTACAGCTCCTCAAGATGAAACTATAGGTGGCTCTGAAAAGAGCCTTTGGATAGAACGCTGACACTCGGTAACAATTTATGCCCTCTCCCCGCGGATGCGGCGGGCAAGCTGGATGTCCTTGGGCATGATGGTGACACGCTTGGCGTGGATGGCGCACAGGTTGGTGTCCTCGAAGAGCCCCACCAGGTAGGCCTCGCACGCCTCCTGCAGCGCCATCACGGCCGAGCTCTGGAAGCGCAGGTCGGTCTTGAAGTCCTGCGCGATCTCGCGCACCAGCCGCTGGAACGGCAGCTTGCGGATCAGCAGCTCCGTGGACTTCTGGTAGCGGCGGATCTCGCGCAGGGCCACCGTGCCGGGCCGGTAGCGGTGCGGCTTCTTCACGCCGCCCGTGGCCGGCGCGCTCTTGCGGGCCGCCTTGGTGGCCAGCTGCTTGCGCGGCGCTTTGCCGCCGGTGGACTTGCGGGCTGTTTGCTTGGTGCGAGCCATACCTTCTCTACAAAATAAGTGAACTACACCAAAACCCTTGCTCCTGTATTTATACAAGAACAGATTCACTCTGATTGGATTGTGGGCAATTTCTGTTAGTCATGGGCTGCGAAATTCCGGAAGTCTTCCGAGAGATTTAGGATTGGTTTAACCCTTCGGCACAGGGTTGGGATTGGTTACTTCCAAGTAGCATCCCAGCCCCTTAAAAAAAAAAAAAAAATTTTTCGAGTTGTTTTATTGATAATGGTTCACGCAAGTATAGCCCACAAACACATTAATCATTTAACATCCTTGAACTTCCCCTGTTTGGATATACAAAGTATTGTTTGTCAGAGAAATCTCTTTACACTTTAAACATTCGCTATTTTCTGCTTAGTTAACGCGTTTTCATCCGGATTTTAGTCTTTGTGCTCATCCCCTATTTAAAAATCCATCGTCTAAGCATCTCATGAATCCTATTTCACTACATTAAATATCCAGTTCAGTGTCTTTTAGCATATACTGTTAAAATGTAAAAAATTGTGCATTTCATTCAGAATACATGCAACAAGATTCCAATATCCTGGTATCCCTGGCTCTTTAATGTCAGGTTTGACTCAAACTGGTAATTTGGTTGTTGTTTGGTTTTGATGCATTTAAAATTACAGCCTGGCAAGAGCCATAATCGAAAGCTTTGAAATGAGGAACCCTGAAAAAGATGGCGGCGATCGAGAGTGTTTACAAGCAAGCCAGCACCTCTCTCCATCTTGCCGAGACCCAAGGTGTCTTAAACAAAGCAGAACAAAGCGGACAGAAATACTCTAAGGACTGGACTCTGGTTGATAACTGGATTTCGTTCCTTGGTTTTCCTATCCAAACGCGAAAATTTCCACTTACTTAAAGAAATATATATATATATTTTTTTTTTTACCAACTTTGGGGGGGGGCGGGGGGAGGAATGAATTTATAGTAACGTGACAATGTTGTAAATCAACCTGTTGAAATCCCCCCCCTTTTTTTTTATCCAATTAGAAAAGCAGAGTTAGAAACCTAATATACATATTCGTTATCTACTGGTCAGTTTTGGCCCAATCAAAGTTTAGCATTGTGAATCTTCATATAGCTATACCTGCTATAAATATTCGAGATTTTTACCTTTGTTTTCTTTCATTTAGTTTCCCGGTTTTTCTGGGTTTCTCATTGTTTACTATGCCAGAGACTGGTTAAGTCTGCCCCTACCCGTCAAAGGGCTTCACAAATATTAACTCATGAGAAATTGTCCTTTTTTTATTTTACAAAAGACACAAAGGCTCAGAATGTCGGTTACAGAGTATTTATTGGAGTAGGTCTGGAGTATTTAGTGGAACCCCAGAATTTAATCTCAACTATTAATAGGCTAGACTGGTTCAAAGATGAGTTTTCAAATTTACATTAAAAAGAAAAAAAAATTCACTTTGCCTTGAGGTTATTAGTGATATAATCAATTCTACATCATGCTGAAGCAGGGTCTGAAGCCTTAATTTTGACTCATTTTTCTTTTGTATTTCTTTTCTGTATTCGCTGCCTTCATTTGGTGTGCCTCAGAAAAAAGAAAACAAAACAGGAATACAAGAAGATGTAGAAGTGTAGGGAGTATAGATATGGATGGAAATGGATAGTTTTCCTGTGTCAATATTTTGATACTTTAATACAATATTTTGTACTGCTGAAAGCAAAATGACTTCGATAAATTGCTTTTAGGACTTGTCATGGCTTATAGACTTCCCATTTGGGAGGCCAGCAAGGCATTATCAGTATATGTGCAAGTTCAGAATTGGGTGTATGATTGGAAGTTCACATGGCTCTGAAACTTACCTGTTATTTTAGATGACATGGATTGATTAAGATGCCAAATGTGTTGGCAGTCTCACTTCAGGCAACACACATTATCTCACAGATTCTGTGTATCTGGGCATAGTTTATCTGGGTGCTTTGTAAGGATGGTATTGAGGTGTTATCCAGGACTGAAGCCTCTTCAATGGAGAAATATCTGATCCAAACACATTCTTTGTGGTTGTAGGACTTAGTGTCTTATTTTCTTGTTGGCTGTCCACTGGAAGCCCTTATAGGCTGTTAGTAGGTGGCCTCCCTCAATTCCTAAAGAGCCCTCTGAGTTTCTTGTCATCTGTGCCTGCCAACAGGGATACTTGGTCCATCAAAATCATCATGCAAGATTCAAAGAAGACAGATTTTACAGTTCTACATAACTCAGTCATACACATAAAATTATTACATCCTGTCACTTATGGTCACCTGGTTTTATGGTTAGAAGCAAGTCATAGGTCACATCCACACTCGGGCTGGATCACACAAGGGTGAACCTCAAGAGGAGGCCACTTTAAGAGACAGTCACAGAACTCAGCAGGATCAAAAGTTAACTCAGGATTGCTTCTTCCTCCCCCTGCCCCCACCTCACCCCCACCCCACTCTACCCAACTCCACACCACCCTACCCCACCCTACTCCGCCCCCGCCCCCGGAGTACTGGGATTATCCCAAATGGCCTGAGGGCAGTAATCCCTGATAAAAGGTAAGGAAAGGGCCCTCAATACCTTGAAGGCCTTTTAAATAGGCCGCTTCCAGTAACTTTCTCTTAAAGTCAAGACACAGAGTTGGTTACTATCGTTTTGGGGAGTTTCTCCTTTTTTCCTTTGCAAATGCTGACAGATGAGAAAACCTTTGGGGTGGCTGATTTCCAGCACAGGTGTCTGTGTTCCTTGGGTTCTGGTATAACTGAGAAAAGAAGCCAGAGTGCTTGTGAGATGAATTGCAGTTGTTGCTTTATTAGAAACTATCAGGAATGGATGTGACAACAGAAAAATCCCAGTTATTTTTTTTTTTTTTTGTGGATGAGAAAATATTGGACAATTGATTTAGATAATTAAAATACAAGTGCTTTACCGGAGAGAATACCTGTTCCACGTGCCACCAAGGCTTACATGTATTTCCCCTATCTACTGTTCAGTTTGTTTTCATTGTACCTTTTCCTTTGAGTTTCCCTAGCAGAATATTTGAGAAATTTTTGAGACTTGAGCAGGCTAACAAAGCACTACCTACGTTTCCCATACACATTCAAGTTTCGTTTATAGATGAACAGTAACTCCTGGATTTAAATCTGTACCGAGTTTTAAGAGGAAAGTTCATCAGGTTGCTTCAATTTTACGAAGCAAAGGAATCCTAGGAACCGAAAGTAGATCCTACCGATAATGCAGTCAGAAACTAGAAACTTGTTAGAAAAACCACTGAGGAGCAGGAAGCCTGTAACACTGGAATAAAGTTGAACACTCAGATTGCCCAGAAAACCCGATGTTAACTCCAGTTCCATAAAAAAAAAAAAAAAAAAAAAAAAAAAGAAAGAAAAAGGTTGAAAACATCAACCTAGTGCCACAAGTTCTCTCAAGTGAATGGATAGGTGGCCCTAAAAAGGGCCTTGACTATTTCTACAAACACAGGGTCTGCGAGATCAGACTTAGCCACCGAAGCCGTAGAGGGTGCGTCCTTGGCGCTTGAGAGCGTAGACCACGTCCATGGCCGTGACCGTCTTGCGCTTGGCGTGCTCGGTGTAGGTGACCGCGTCCCGGATCACGTTCTCCAAGAACACCTTCAGCACCCCGCGGGTCTCCTCGTAGATGAGGCCGGAGATGCGTTTGACACCACCACGCCGAGCCAGACGACGGATCGCGGGCTTAGTAATACCCTGGATGTTGTCCCGTAGCACCTTTCTGTGGCGCTTGGCACCTCCTTTTCCCAGGCCTTTTCCACCCTTCCCACGTCCAGGCATCACTACCAGTAGACACAAACTATCTACAAACGTGCTTGAGGGAAAATTTAAAAAAAAAAAAAATGAAATTCTTATTTAGAAACCTGCAGCGGACCTGTTTGAAAACTATCAATGAGGCTAGTTGGGTAGGCGGGAGTGGATTGATGGCAGCCGAATTTATCTCCGCCCATAAATGCCGGGGAGCCTGTGGGGGCGGAGCCCTGAGAAGAAAAAGACTGCTTAGCCTGCTCATTCCCTGAATTCACTATTCACTACAAAATTCCCTGCTGAAGAACATTGAAACATTTCTTTGTTTATCAAGGAACTGAAATAATTATCCCTATCAAGCCAACAACTGTTTTTCAAGTTTGAGTTTTTAGGATATTTACACGTCATTGGCAAGTCATTGACCGAAACTGTAAATTGCCTCGTATTTTAAACGCATTATCTGATATATGGCAAACTCTGGCTTCTCTCCTCCCCAGAAACACTTTAAATGAAGGTGAAAAAGTTAGTGATCTCTATGTGTGTAAAATTTTTATTAAGAAGACAGTGCTAAATTTAGTTGATTACATTTAAATTTATATAACCTCTCCGATTTTTCCAGCAGTCACGCATCACCATCTCCACACCCCAAACACAATTCCCCCTGAGATTGCATTGTCTGATGAAGGAGTCAGTAATACATTTTGAGCATTTGGAATGTGGCTGATGCTGCTGAGGAACTGAATTTTAAATTTTAATTAATTTAAATTTAAAAGCTGATACTTCATTCAGTTATTGGGAGATTTTAGGTATGTTTGAACAACCCGAGGATGTGAACTTAGTTTTCAGCAGTAAATTGTATGGAATTTAAGTGCCAATCAAGTCATCTCCAATAAAAATTAGTATCATATTGAATAAAATATACACCCAACTTGTAAGATTTAGATTGATAAAAGAATGTAAAATATTGTGATAATAATGTCCTTATATGGATTACATGTTGAAATGAAATTATCTTGGATGTTTTGGGTTAAATGCAATATATCATTTAAGCAATGGCATGTTTTTACTTTTTAAATGGTGACTGCTGAAAAATTTTTCATTAAATATGTGGCTTGCATTATTTTCTTTGGACAGCACTGCTCTAGATCCTTCCTTTCTTGATCTCTGTCTAATCTTGCTATCATGGACTTTGGAATACTGGGGACATTCAATGTATTTCTAAGAAACCCAATTACAGAGACTGGTCCCAACTAGAGTATAAAGCACTGTAAAAACAAACAAACAAATACATACATACATACATACAAACCAAGTTAGGGTACTAAGAGAGGCTTGTCAAATAAACCATTACTTATCAGAGCAAGAAAAGATGAATACTAGAAAAGTTGTTGACCTTAGAATTATTAAAAGGCAGAATATCAGGAGACTACCTGAAAAATCTCTAATTTTTTTTTCCAAAAGTGTGTTTCTTGAGAAACAACATTCAAAACTGATTATTAAAGCAGTGAAGAACATATATACAAAACAGAAATAGACTCATACAATACAAACTTGTGGTTGCCAAGGGGGCGGGGGCTGGGAAGGGAGAGAATGGGATTTCAAAATTTGTAGATACTGACAGGCATATGTAGAATAGATAAAGAAGATTATACTATATAGCTTAGGGAATGTATACAAGATCTTGTGGTAGCTCAGAGCGAAAAAAAAACTGAGTGAATACACGTGTGTTCATGTATAACTGAAAAATTGTGCTTTACATTGGAACTTGACAAAACATTGTAAAATGACTATAATGCAATAAAAAAAAGTTAAAATAAATAAATAAATAAAGCATTGAGTGTCCATGAGGGCTTAAGCTTCGGTAAGTTATAATATGTATTCAGTGGTTATAAAAAAAAAAGAAGTCATTTAGTCGAAGTAAAAAGCGTTTTCTGCAATAGAAGGAAGGTCAGTAAATAATTTACTATTCCTGTAAAGTAGGTCAAGATGGAGAGACGAGATTAAAAACATCAGGTCAACTACTTTGAAGTCTAGAAAGAGTAAAAAAAAACGTTAAAGTGTCTATTATTTGTTTCAGAAATAAAATAAGAATATCAAGGAGTTACAACATGAAGTTTCATAGAAATTTATTTTGAAATTTCATATATATATATATATATACATGTATTCCTTCCAGCTTAACTAGCATCTTCAACAAAGAATCACGTATGTCCACAGTGTGATAAAAATTATGTGAGACATGGAAGAAAAAGAGGGCCTGTGATGTCCAATATACAAAGTTATACACCACACAAGTTTTCTACGAAAATGTACTTTGATCATATAACTACTCACTATTGATTATAGATACCAAACTTAGTGAATTTACTTAACCTGCAGAGTCTTATTTGGTAGGAATGCAAATAATATCTGTCCAGTGGAACATATAACTCCAAAGATTTATGAATTCTTGGACAATAAATTTATTTTAACCTAAGTTAAATCTTATCCTAACATTTCTCTTGTTAAATTTTCTATAAATACCCTAATTTCTTAAATGTTCTTTGAACCTATCACAGCATTTTATCTATTGGTTCACTTATTGAAAACTTAAGCTCTTACACACGTTCATTTTGTATTTGCTGAATCATGGCTTTATCTTTTTGAAAAAAAATGTAAATGAGATGTCATATGACTGTGAGTTGATAGGAAATAGAGGGTTTAGTTAGGAGAGTTGTGGGATCATTTCACTTTCTGTAGACCTGGGAAATTGAACAGTTTTTACTCAATGTCATAGTAAATTATCACTGGTAAGCAAAGTACAGAAAAGTGGAGATTGCAGACAGAAAAGCAGATACTTCATTAGGCATGGGCTAATGAGACGACACCTATAAACCATAGCAAACACACCTTCATGCCATTCTCATAAAATAAAACTGTAGTTTTAAAGACAACATTGGAAGTGAGAAGTGAAGCGATTTCCACAAATTAAATAGCAAAATATTATATGCCATTACACACCACAATTATGATTCCAAACAAGATTCTATGTTAGACAATCTAGTATGTATTTCCACTACCGGTGTTTAAGTACCGCCCCCCCCCCCAACTTACATTCATTCAAGAGAGAGAACATAAAGGAATATATTACAACTGTTCTCATTGACAAAGTAGGTGGCTCTGAAAAGACCCTTTTCCAGTTCGGTGTAAGCAATAGCGTTAGGTTACGCCCTCTCCCAGCGGATGCGGTATGCGAGCTGGATATCCCTAGGTATTCGTGATGACGCGCTTGGCGTGGAAGGCACACAGGCTGGTGTCCTCGAAGAGCCCCACCAGGTAGGCCTCGCACGCCTCCTGCAGCGCCATCACGGCCGAGCTCTGGAAGCGCAGGTCGGTCTTGAAGTCCTGCGCGATCTCGCGCACCAGCCGCTGGAACGGCAGCTTGCGGATCAGCAGCTCCGTGGACTTCTGGTAGCGGCGGATCTCGGGCAGGGTTATCGTGCCGGGCCGGTAACGCTGCTACTTCTTCACGCTGCCCGTGCACTTGCGGGCTGCCGGCTTATGTTACAGTAAAGTATTACAGAAACCTGGATCCCGGCGAGAGACCAAGCGGCACTCGGATGGTTAGAAAACTCAGGTTTATTACGCCGGCAGACCCATAGGAGTTAACACTCCAACCTCTGGACCCCGTTTATAAGGTTTAAGAAAATTTTAGTTTTCGAGAAGATTCGCGCCATATGCAAATGAGGTGTTATAAATGGACCAATGAGGAGTGAGCTTTGGGAACATATAGAATTTTAGGGCTAAGTATGACTTTCCTAGAAGCAAGCGGTTTACAGAAGCACAGAAGTCAGATAATGCCGCCGGGCTGGGGAACCAGATGGCGCTGGAGTAAAGTAGTGGCCCTGCCTGTGGGTCCTGCTGGTCTTTTAAAGGGGCTTCCCACCTCACTTACTGCAAGCCATTATAACAGAAAAGGAAACTGGCTGGAGAGCATACCGTGCTGGTGCTGTTTCTGACCTTATTTATAAGAGCAGGTCAGTCTGGTTCCTAGTGTCCCCGCTGTGATTTGTTCTCAGGTTTCCTTCTGGAGAAGTACAATTGGATTTCCACTAGCATTTGAATACAAGTCGAAATTTTATTCATAGTCCACTTTGAGCCCGTAACAGCAAGGTTTCATGTAGTATTGATTTTAGTGTACTTCATTTATTACATTTTTTCTGAAGAGAAATAACCAATGGATAAAATGTCTCACAATTAATGGTCGCATCCTCCAAATTTAAAAAGCCCGCCCTAACATGTCATTGGTCAGCTATTCCTTTGTTCTCTCATTTATTCATATTTTACTTTTTGAGAGCAAGTTTATTTGTATATACACATATATACTGCACATATATTCCAACCTTAAGAGGCATCATGGTCTTGTCATTTACATGTCACCTAGAGCCCACAAGTCCTAATTTATGCCCTGACACAGAATTCGTTTATCAACGATCCTTTCTGCTCAAACCTATTTCATCATTCACTAAAAGGGAATGACATTTAACTTCATAAATTCTTAAGATATTACGGTGCATAGTGACCAACAACTAAACTGACCCTATCTGTGGTAAACATGGGAGCGGATCTCCATTTTCAAACTCAAAACATTATCAGACTAGCATGAACAAAATGAAAAGACAAGCACACATTAAGCATTGAGACATGTCTCCTGGACTTATGAAGTGTTTCAGCGCTTTCCAGAAAAAGTGGGTGGCTCTGAAAAGAGCCTTTGAGTTCCGGAAGCAGAAGTTAAGAACTATGTTTCACTTGCCCTTGGCCTTGTGGTGGCTCTCAGTCTTCTTGGGCAGCAGCACCGCCTGAATATTGGGCAGGACGCCGCCCTGAGCGATAGTCACGCGACCGAGTAGCTTGTTGAGCTCCTCATCGTTGCGGATGGCTAGCTGCAGGTGGCGCGGGATGATGCGGGTCTTCTTGTTGTCGCGGGCCGCGTTGCCCGCCAGTTCCAGGATCTCGGCCGTCAGGTACTCCAGCACCGCCGCCAGGTACACCGGCGCTCCAGCACCAACACGCTCGGAGTAGTTGCCTTTGCGGAGCAGGCGGTGCACTCGGCCCACGGGGAACTGGAGCCCGGCCCGCGAAGAGCGGGTCTTGGCCTTGGCGCGAGCTTTGCCGCCCTGTTTACCACGTCCAGACATACTGAATCTCAACAGTGACAAAATAACCACAAGAATGGCACAAAAGAAATGTACTAAGAGGAGCAACAAGATGACAGTTATAGTGCTGAATGGAATACTCAAATGCGAGATTGGATTGGTTAAAAATCATCTTTGACTATGAACCAATAGGAAAGGAGACTGACGCAAGTAAATTTGCATAATCTCGTCACTTATATTATCAAATCAGAGCTGGATATTTTTCAATACCTTATTTGCATAGGCCGGCTATAAAAGACCACAATTTCTTTGTGTAAGCAGTCATTTCGAGACCTGTTTTTTTCGTTGGGCGGTTTTTGTGCTTTGCTGAAATGCCTGAGCCAGCTAAGTCGGCTCCAGCCCCGAAGAAGGGCTCCAAGAAGGCGGTGACTAAGGCGCAGAAAAAGGACGGCAAGAAGCGCAAGCGCAGCCGCAAGGAAAGCTACTCGGTGTATGTGTATAAGGTGCTGAAGCAGGTTCACCCGGACACCGGCATCTCGTCCAAGGCCATGGGCATCATGAACTCCTTTGTCAACGACATCTTCGAGCGCATCGCGGGCGAGGCGTCGCGCCTGGCGCACTACAACAAGCGCTCGACCATCACGTCCCGGGAGATCCAGACAGCCGTGCGCCTGCTGCTTCCCGGGGAGCTGGCTAAGCACGCCGTGTCTGAGGGCACCAAGGCCGTCACCAAGTACACCAGCTCCAAGTAAATGTGCTCGTAGGCACTGTCAAACCAAAGGCTCTTTTCAGAGCCACTCACGCATTCACATAAAGAGCTCTAATCCTGAGTACTGCTGTAATATGTAGGGTAGAATGAGGCTCTGTTCTTAGTCATTCGCTCTACTGAAATAGGAATTTTAGTAAACAAGATAAGTGGTCCTAACAAGTCAGCTTAGTGCTGAATTTTTCTAAGTTTTATATTTTCATTTTCTCACTTTCTCAAGTTAGTAGTTGGCAATACAGCCTTATTACCTGGTTGTCCTTACCTGCAGAATTTCCCAATTTGTCAATCTCATCTAAAGTTGGATGTGCTATATAGTGTTTCTTTGAGTATCTATAGAACCTCTGCTCAGTAAAGGAGGCTTTTGTTTTTCTCCAAGTCTTTCCGGGATCTTCCTATTTTCTATGCTAAAGAAGGCAAAGTTTATGTATACCGCAATTTATTTTCAGTTAGGAAATCTAGAGAATGGAAGGATAGTTAAGAGAAAACTTCTGTAATTCTAACAATGGCTTGCACGCCAGTAGCAGTAATTGGTGTCAGTTCCTTGTTTGCCTGGGCCCTCTATCCAGATTGCATTTTACACTCCTAGAATTATCACCCTGCGCCACAGAATTCAAATGCTTAACCCCTACCAGTTCTCCCCTACTAAGATTCTTGTAACTGCCTTTTTTTGTGTGTATGCCTGGAGCCTTACACGTGGTTCTTGTTTCCTTCAGTTTCTGAAACAGATCAGCTCGGGTTTTGCTCTTTATTCCAAAACTTGTTTCTTTTGTTAAATTAACTTTGTAAAATTAACATCTTTTTCTGCTTTCCTAGCCGAACATTGGCTAATACATGATGCCAAGCCTCCCGTGATTTAAACCTTTTGCTTATTTCACTTTCAGCATCAGGCACTTTAATAATCATATTGCATTTTCTTAACTCTTAAGGAATTAAATCTTGGAAGGGTTTATCACCGTCCCTTCTCCCAAGTAGGTAAAGCATTTACTCCAGGAGACAGGAGAAGTGAGTTGCAGTTGAATGCAGCCTACAAGTGTCTGGGATATGCGGCTTCATCTAAGCTAACCAAAGCTTCCTTTTTGATTGACTCAGAACACTTTATAAAAGATGAATAAGAAGTGCCCCAAGAAAAGAGACAGCCTAGTGCGGAGAGAGGAGATAATTCATTTAAAAGTACTTCCTAAAGTTGAGACATCTGTATGTGAAATGGCTTTTGAATTCTATCTGTACATCTTTGAAAGTGTATTGGATCAGAAGACATTGGTTGGAATTTGTGTTCTGCCAGGTAAATAATCTTTGGTTTTCACACCCTCTGTGCCTTATAAAATCAGAAAATTATTAAAACCAACTCCATTGACACTTTTGTGAAAATAAATACTATAGTTATAATAAAAGCAATCATTTTATGAGAATTTACAACTCATGAAGTTGTTTATGGACAGTATGAGGTAAATGTTTCTATTTCTCCACTTATAAAGACAAGCTTTTTGAAGTGGTATTATAATCAGAAGTAAAAATGATACTATACTGAGTGAAGAAACTGCTGCTCCAAGAAAGTTGACTTTCTGCTATTACAGACACCCTGGACACTCACAAAAAGGAATATGTAAATGGCTACTATTAAAATAAAAGCAATTTAAAAATTATGTGAGCCTGCTATATTTAGAGACTTTACTTGCATCTATAGTGGTTTTTATATTTACACATTTAAATTTAAATTGATGTAGTTACTTTAAAGAATATTGAATACATTAATCTATAATTCCTAACCTTATGTGGGTGCATTAAATTCCTATTGGTGATCTGACAAATTATTTCAGGGGGAGGGTATATTTCAGTGGTAGAGTTTAGGCCTAGAATGCATGAAGGCCTGACTTAAATCCCCAGTACCTGCACTAAAACAACAAATAAGCTAATTAACCCCCACAAAGATTAAAAAAACAAGTTATCACAAATATGGTGGCTTCAGATAATAAATTTATAATTTTATGGCTTTTTAGATCAACATTTGGGCACAAATCTCACTGAGCTAAAATCAAGCTGTCAGAGGACCACATTTCCTTCTGGAAACTCTTAAGAGTGAATCTTGTTCTTTGCCTTTTCCAGCTCCTAGAGGGTCATCCTTGTTCTTTGGCTTATGGTCCCTTTCTTAGATTTCAAAGCCAGAAATCTCTGGCCACATTCTCACACTGCCATCTCTGGATTTATATTCTAATTTCCTCCTTTACTGTTAAGTGTCCTCATAATTATATTGAGTTCAACTGGATAATCTAGGATAATCTCCCTATTTTAAAGTCAGGTGATTAGCAACTTCAGTGCCATCTGCGCCCTTAATTCCTCTTTGTTATGTATACTAACATATTCACAGACTCCAAACATTAGAAGGTATACATAATTAGGGAGGTGTTACTCTGGATAGCAGCCCTAGCAGACTAAATGAAAGTATTTTTAGAATTTAATAAAATGTTATATACTTTCTGCTCCAGGAGAAGGAATATACGGATTCACTTTTGTGTAATTTCTGGGTTTTATGAACTCCCCTAAAGCTCATATAGACCTGGTTTAGATATTTATGTCTGGGATTATAGAAAGCAAAAATTAACAATTTATGACCATATAAATTCTCATATACAGATATCTGATATTTTTAGTTTTCATTCATTTACATTTTTCTTGTTGCTTTCGCTTTATACGTTTATTTTTTGTTTGAATGTTTACATATTTTCTGAGTGTGATGTGTTGTGCATGTGTGTATTCATGTTTTGCTCTGGGAGTTAAAAGCCTCTTATTCAATACAGCAATTACACAGGAGTATAGAATATTATTACTTTTTTCATACCAGGGTTGAAATCCTAAAAATACTTTGAATATAAATTCTTAGCATTTATTTCAAATGAGAAGCCATTTATGGTGGTATATAACCTTAAGTAGGTTTATAATTGCAAGGAGAAAGGTGAACTGTAAATTTTCCTGGCAATGGTATTTCTCTACATAGGACAAGACAGTGGTGGTGGTGAACTAAAATTATGTGTGACTTTTTTTTTTTTTTTTTCATTTTAAAAGTAGGATTTTTGCTGACCCGGGTAAAAATACATAAAACCAACCTCAGAAAAAAAAAAAAATAAGGGAGAGGCAACAAAATATCTAAAGCACATATATTTTCTGGACTGCTAGTGTCTATGAGCCCCATCATGGTATTTTAGCAATGGTCTAACTTTTTAGACAAGCTTTGGAAAAATCCTAATATTAAATTGCCCTGTCCTTAAGCCTGTGATGTTCGTTTTTCAACTTCCATGCACATCAGTTGTCCCACTACTATTAATATTTAGGAGTCCTATTGCTTTAGCAAAATAAATGAGTTACACATTTCCTTCTTATCACATCACTAACAGAAGAGGTGCTGCCAAGTTTTAAGTCACTTCATGGAACTAGTGTGTAAGGTACACTACATCACAGGAGGTTGAGTGATAGTCACATGTCCAATGTCCACAGCTGGCCAGCTTTGCAGCCAAAGTGAGTACCCTATCACTAACCTATAAAGAATAATATTTGCTTTCAACGGATCAAAAGGTCTGTGTATTCCAAGGTTTTAACACCCCAAAGCAGCAACCTTAAGTTTCAACAAAGTAAACAAAACCTGTTCTACCAGTCCTATTAAATATAAGTGATTACAATTCTTATGCTGAAAAAAGTGGATGCCTCTTAAAAGAGACTTTGGGGTTATATAGGAAAACCTTTTATTCTTTGCGATTATTTGGAGCTGGTATACTTGGTGACGGCCACGGTGCCCTTGGACACACCGTGCTTGGCCGACTCCCCGGGCAGCAGCAGGCGCAAGGCCTTCTGGATTTCCCGGGAAGTGATGGTCGAGCGCTTGCAATGCGCCAGGCGCGACCCCTCGCCCGATGCGCTCGAAGATGTCGATGACCAACGAATTCATGATGCCTATCACCTTGGATGAAATGCCAGTATTAGGATGTACCTGCTTTAGCACCTTGTAGATGTACACCGAGTAGCGGGCCTTGCGGCTGCGCATGCGCTTCTTGCCGTCCTCCCGCGTCTTGGTCATGGCCTTCTTGGAACCCTTCTTCAGAGCCAGAGTGCACTTAGTTTCTGGCATGAGCGAACACAAAATACACTACTCAGCTAAAGAAAAGAAGCTGGGACTTGTCTACAACGCTCATAAAATTCGTAGCTCTCCTGAGCAAATATAGTGTTTAAAAGGTTACACTTCGATTGGATAGATTTTTCCAGATTGGAAGCCGGTATGCAAATTAGGTGACTCTAGTTCTTCTTTGTAATTGGTTGCAAGCGTAAAGATTGTTTAGCCAATCAAACATCTGAATTTACAATTCGGCTTGCAACTACAATTGCTTCTCATTTGGTAAGAAATTGTGTTCTTTTCTGTTTTTCTTTGTTAGTCTTCATGAGATTGCTGAAATGTCAGGACGTGGAAAACAAGGTGGTAAGGCTCGGGCTAAGGCGAAGACCCGCTCTTCGCGGGCCGGGCTCCAGTTCCCCGTGGGCCGAGTGCACCGCCTGCTCCGCAAGGGCAACTACGCCGAGCGGGTCGGGGCCGGCGCGCCGGTGTACCTGGCGGCTGTGCTGGAGTATTTGACGGCCGAGATCCTGGAGCTGGCGGGCAACGCGGCCCGCGACAACAAGAAGACCCGCATCATCCCGCGCCACCTGCAGCTGGCCATCCGCAACGACGAGGAGCTCAACAAGCTGCTGGGCAAAGTCACCATCGCTCAGGGTGGTGTTCTGCCTAACATTCAGGCGGTGCTGCTGCCCAAGAAGAGCGAGAGCCACCACAAAATCAAGGGCAAGTAAACTGTAATACTTGGATTTTTGGTCTTTTAAGTCAACATTAATTCAAAGCTCTTTTCAGAGCCACCCACGTAGTCATTAAAAGGGCTTATCGTTATGCGTATTTAAGCAGGTACCTGGAAACTTTTCAGCACAATATGTCAATCTGGAAGAAGATGTCAGTATTTAAACTCCTGAGAAATCCCAAACTACTCTAGTTTAAGTTTATGAAACTACAATTCCTTTCAACTAAGTAAAGGATTTAGACGGATCTTGTATCACAAGTAATTAAGCTGATCACTTAACAGGCACTCAGAATTGTAAACCCGAGAAAAAGACAATGGGTAGAATGAATGGTAAGTGTTGATAGTTTAGATGCAAATCTTGTTAGTGACCTACAGATTCTAAAACCACTCCTTCAGTACTGATGGTGAAGGGAAACTGTTTTGAATGTTGCCAGTCTTCAACTCTACTGAACTGGGCCTTAATCAATTCTAAATGGGTATACAATACTTGGTATTCTTGGTAACCTAGAGTCAGAAGTCATTTAAGGCAGAGCTTAACACGGTTCAGCATGACTTTTACGGGATGCACAGTACCCTGTATCATTTACATCTGATTGAGTATTTTTAACACCATTTTACACAACGCTCAGTTGAAATTGTGAATCGTAGTTGGGTGCTTTTATGTGAGGATGTTACAGTAAATGAAAAGTAAACGTGTTAATGTTATAGCAAGTGTGAAATAATTCTGTGTTAATCGTCTCAGTGCATTCAGAAAAAAAATAGAGGGTTTGACTTCTGGGAAGATAAAGTCGTCTTCTCTAATAAAACGTCTCACATAGTTGGCTTTGAAATCTTGCAGCAAGGAGTGAAGAGACTGAGGCCTCATTTATCTGGATTTTCAGTTGAGGTAGAGAAGCTCGAGGTTATAATCAGAACCTCCAGAGTTGGGTATATTTCCCTTCAGAGTTTGTCACTGTTAATCCAGCCTGGGCTTCATGACAGACTTAGAAGAGGATTCCTTAAGAAAAAAATAATTTCTAAAAGATGGTAGGTACTTTTCTCCTTTCTCTTTTCAAAATATGGCTCCAAAGAATCCTAAGACATGTGATCACATCACAAGATATATAGGTGTAAATCTTTTACTTTTGTAAATTCTGCAACTTGTATGTCTTTAAAATACAATGCATCTTAACCCTAGAGATTTCTTCCTCTTCCCGTGGCCACAGCACTCACCCCAATCCAGAAAAGTGACACTGGCACATAATGGCTTGCAATGCAATGCAAGGTTTCATCCAGTGAACAGCTGTGAGCAAGCCACGATAAGTCTTATGGTAGAAGACTCTGTTCAGGGGGCCTGGTTTGGGGATGACAGTGTTCAGGTTTCTTTCCAAATTCTGCTTTGTTATGATCTCTAGACCCCTAAACTGATGGTTCTCAATCCCATCAGATTCAACTGAAAACTTTTCCTGTAACAAATACTTTACCAACTTTAGTAACCTGAAATGAAATTTACAGGTAGTACAAACCACCTAAGCATGTCTTAATTGTAATACATAAGGGAGAAATAAAAGGAAAATATGCTATTTTTAAAATATCAAAATTAAAGAGTAATCAATAAATTGATGTGAAATTTGCCTTACTAAACTTCAATGAGGGTATAAAAATCACCTGGCCAATCCCATCTAACTCGCCTTTTCAAAACGTTGATCAAAAGAAAGCCATTTTCAGGTGCCAAAATTAAAATATACATATTTTTTACAAACAAGATATAGCATTGTAATAATTTGTTTTAATTCGACGGAGAAAAACCAAAGAATATTTTAAAGAAACGGCTTAAAAATACAGGCGAGCAAGGATTGAAAACGGTCTCTCAAAGGGAGGCTCATGTGATCAGAGAGTGAACCTCGCTACCAATACCTTCACTGTGAGCAATAAGGAACATGTGCCTTGTCCAATCAGAACGGGACTCCCTTTATATATATGGGTAGACGGAGCTTAGGCTTTCATTTTTCTATCAGCTAGCTGCTTTTTCGGAAGTTTGTTATGGCTCGCACCAAGCAGACGGCCCGCAAGTCCACCGGCGGCAAGGCGCCGCGCAAGCAGCTGGCCACCAAGGCGGCCCGCAAGAGCGCGCCGGCCACGGGCGGCGTGAAGAAGCCGCACCGCTACCGGCCCGGCACGGTGGCCCTGCGCGAGATCCGCCGCTACCAGAAGTCCACGGAGCTGCTGATCCGCAAGCTGCCGTTCCAGCGGCTGGTGCGCGAGATCGCGCAGGACTTCAAGACCGACCTGCGCTTCCAGAGCTCGGCCGTGATGGCGCTGCAGGAGGCGTGCGAGGCCTACCTGGTGGGGCTCTTCGAGGACACCAACCTGTGCGCCATCCACGCCAAGCGTGTCACCATCATGCCCAAGGACATTCAGCTCGCGCGCCGCATCCGCGGGGAGAGGGCGTAAAATTTGTATTTCACGATTAAGTGCCAACCTTAAACCCAAAGGCTCTTTTCAGAGCCAACCACCTTTTCTGAAAAGAGTGCTGTGAACTGATGTTACAAGCTCTTTAGTAAGTTAAGTAGGCAGCTCTGAAAAGAGCCTTTTAATTAAGTATTCAACTAGTCTTAGTCTTATCAATTCTCTTTTTTGGGGGTTGACTTTCTTGACTTGCTTACCTTGGGCTTAGGAGCTTTGGCCTTGGACACTTCCTTCGGTTTGGTTGTTTTAAACTCCTTCGGGCTCTTGGCCACCTTGGCCCGGATAGTCGCTACTGTCTTTTTCACCTTCTTGGGGGTCGTCTTAACGCTTTTTTCCGGGGTGGTCGCGCCCCTCGCCTTGGACTTAACTGCCCCAGCAGCCTTTTTAGGATTGGCTGTTCCTACTTTCTTAGCCTTGGGCTTGGCATGCCGGGTGGTCGCCTTTTTGTTGAGTATAAAGGAGCCCGAGGCGCCGGTGCCCTTGGTCTGCACCAGAGTGCCCTTGTTCACCAGGCTCTGAAGTCCTAACTTGATGTGGCTGTTCTTCACGTCGTATCCGGCGGCCGGCAGCGCCTTCTTCATCGCAGCCAGGGACACGCCACTGCGCTCCTTGGAAGCAGAGACAGCCTTGGTGATGAGCTCCGACACCGGGGACGCGGACGCCTTGCGCTTCGTGGCACCGGCGGGCTTGCGGGCCTTTTTCTTCCCAGGAGTCTTTTCCGCAGGAGCAGGAGGTGCGGCAGGTACGGTTTCAAACATGACTGTTGCTCGAAGTGTCTAACCGTCCAAATAAAAGGTCTTAAATTTGAGTAATAGGCGTGGGACTGTGTATATATACGCAAAGCGCTACTGCGCGCTGATTGGTTCCCAGCTGTCTTCCAGCTTGACGGCAAGCTAGTCTCAGCTCTGCCCCTGAGTTGTGTTTGTTACAATTCAGGAAAGCCAAAATATTAAAATTTCCTGCTTAGGAATCACACCACTTATACTCTGTCATGAACCAGGACAGGTTAAGGTTTGAGACCTTCGTAGTTTCTTCCTCCAGTGTTTATCACGTCGGTCCCAGCCTTTTTCAAAAGCCCCTGACACTCCTAGAGATTCACAGGTCAGGAAGGCAACTTTTTGATTTTCATTTAAAATAGAAATTCTTCCCTTGTGTTTTGAATAGCTTGCTCTCCAGTGACATTCTACACATTCTTGGATTTCCATCTGTTCAACAACTGCTTGGTTCTCATTGAGATTTACCCCCAAAATATGCTTCATATGAGGAGAAATAACACAGGCTGTTTCAGGATTTCTCTACAAGAAAGGATGCTTGGAATAACAGCATTTTCTGATGTCAAGTTATTTTCTCTGAAAAAGCTTTATCATAGCTCCCTGTTACTAATTAGAGTGTTAGTTAATTGAGGGGCTTCAGACATTCAATATTTGTTTAGGAAAATGTCAAAAGCAACAATCAGTGATGCTTTTGATATATTGGTTGGGTCTGTGTTTCAATAGCTGATGGCAGAGGACTTCCAGGTAAAGATGTAAAGGAGAGTTGGGCCCCTTTATGGGTTTAAAAAATTCTTTTATTTACATTGACTTTATCAGGGAGGATCAGTTATTAAAATGTTCACCAGCTCTTGGGTACAGAGGTCTGTCATTGTTCAGGAAGGTAAACTTTAGCAAAGTTTTCAAGTAACAAAATTAAGGAATATATACATGTACAACACTGTCACACATGCTTATGTAGACTTTCCTTAAGAGAGGGAAATTTCAAAACAAGCATATTTTGTATTCACCACTACAGTTCTTACTTAAAAAAGGATATAGTTTTATAAGAAACAAATTATAGCTTATGATATATATTCGGTAGGAAATAGACTGATGGTAGAAAGTGAATTTTTCACTCCAAAACTATGTTTTGTTTTGTTTTTTTAAATTACGTTTATTTTGAAGCATGTAGAAGTCTGTGTTTCCCTAGGACTATGAATGACAGAAATGCTGGGAGCAGATAGAAGAAAGCCCAAGAGGTAAGGGTTTAATATTCCCCTTTGGTACCATCAAAATCAACAAATGACAGATCACTTCATGTAGTACATTCAAGTTAAACATGAAAACATTAATAAATATTAATAAAATTGAAAATTTTTAAACAATTTATTTGGAGTGTGTATTTACTTGTTATTGATTCATGCATTCCTAACCTAAAAATGACCTTAACTCATAGTTGGTTTTCTGCAGCAACACAAAGAAAGAGTTCTCTCTTAGCTATCTAGATATAGATAATCTTCAAGGTACCACCCCATTCACCTTCATGGGTTCAGCTCTCATGTGTAATTTGTAAAAGACTCCTAAGCTAATAACAGACGTATATTTTTACATATCTAGAGATTATTTGGTTTATAAACTAGGAGATTTCTTTCATTGTAAAAACTGGAGACTGGGCTTAATCCCTAGAAAAATATAACTGTATTCCTAAGGGAAGAGTGAAAGCTCAGACTCGCTATTTCTCCAAGAAAACTCTCTAAGAGGAAGAGGAAATGACCTCTTACTATTCATAAGTGGAGAAAATTGTTTTCATTTACCCTTAGCTCTATCAGAGTACTCTTACTAATATATCAGTTTCATTCCAACATTCATGGAATTTCCCAATGTTTCTTTCTGCACACTTTTGAAACCCAGCATCTTTCCAGACTTTCAAGATCCTGGAGAAGAGAGATTCTTAAACATTTTTGTAACACAGGCTACTTTGTATGTCTCATAAATTTCATGAACCCCTTCCCAGAAAAGTACTTTTAAATGCTTAAAATAATATGCACAATTACAAAGGATAACACTTATATTAAAATATCATTGCCAATTTTAACAAAAATCCAAAATTGTGAAGTATTAATATGTGCTTCTTTTTTAATACTCTAAATAATAAGATTATCCATATGACCATTAATTACCACATTTTAGAAAGAGTAACATGTTTAAAGAATATTTTGAGATATTGACAGCTGTGACTGCAGCGTGATAGGAACAGAGCATGGGTCCTGCCAATCACCCTGTTTGTTGACTACATTTTCACAAGAGGAGGAAACGCTAAGATTCAATTGGAGTATAGTGAAAATAAAGATGGAATTTTTTTTCGATATAAATTCCCAGATACTCTAAGCCCCTATGTGTATCCAGATTAACAACTCCATTGTAGAATTTGTTTTAGAGCACTGTAAACTCTTGGAAGAGCTTTGATAACAGGGTCCTCCTCACCATGGAGGAAAAAGCCAAATCTATCCAAAGTCAGCTGGACCTCAAGGGAAATAACGAGAAATTAAATTGTTATGTGTTTATTATTTTGAGGAGTTCGCAAAAGAAGGTTTTCCAAATTAAACACTTGCTTAGGCTTCTCACTTTAGAGGGGTGAATACTTAAAGGAGGATTTGAGAGCAGCCACGATAGTATAATATTTCATAATAAATAATGTTGAGTCATTGCTTATTTGCTGGTATTATTTTAAACATTTTGGATTATCTCTTAAATTTAAGTACTCTGTTATTCATAACTACCTATACATTTTTTTTGGGGGGGTGGGAATTAGCTAGCTTCTTAATTTTTAGAGAAGGTGCTGGGGATTGAATCTAGGACATTGTGTATGTTAAGCAGGCACTGTACCACTTAAGCTATACCTTCCCCCATTACCTTTGTATACATTTAAAATGAAAAAAGAAAAGAAAAAAAAAAAAAAGTAAGTATAGATTGCCCAAGACCACAAGCTTCTATCTGGAGGAGGCTGTCTCTGGAGCTTGGCTGGACACTGAAATGCCACGTGGTTGGAGAAATAGAATGTGGTGACAGATACAGTGCCAGATAAAACCTGTCCATAATTAAATACACAATCAAACCATAAATCTTAGACTTACAGTAGAGTACGTTTCTTATCACTTTGAGATATACATATTTATAAATCTCCAATTTAGCCCTCAGTGATTTTTAACGTTACTTGATCTCTCAAACACGTAAACTTACATTCTTAATTTCCTCGGTTGGGTTATCCAGCCTGTGTGACAAAGAGCTCTGCTTAGTTAACGGATCAACCAGAAATGGATAAAACTTATGGAAACTTAATAAAGATAGGACTTGCTTAAAACTGCATTTAAAGCGTTTAAGGGGCAATAGCGTGTATTAACTATTTCATATTCTGGGAAATCTGAAGTAGAACGATCGGGTTTCTTTATGGAAAGTCTATGAATTATTGCCCTATTTAATGGCTTCACGTGTTGTATGCATACACAAAAACACATCTCCATGTATAGAAGCCTTTATTAAATTTCACCTCCAGGATCCATTGTCGTTTTAGGCGCCCCACCTAGCCACCACCGCTCTAAGCGAGGGACAAATAAGCGAAGGGCGGGACTAGCTGCGGTTCCCGCCCCCGCTTTTGCAGTTTTCAAACAGGTCCGTCACGGTTCTATAAAAGCACTAAGTGGCGCTGTGGATACTAGCATTTTGCGAAGTTGGTAGTTTTTTCGCGATGTCTGGGCGTGGTAAAGGCGGGAAGGGCCTTGGCAAAGGAGGCGCTAAGCGTCACCGCAAAGTTCTACGCGATAACATTCAAGGTATTACTAAGCCCGCTATTCGGCGTTTGGCTCGTCGTGGGGGCGTCAAGCGCATTTCCGGTCTCATTTATGAGGAGACCCGCGGGGTGCTGAAGGTGTTTCTGGAGAACGTGATTCGCGACGCAGTGACCTACACCGAGCACGCCAAGCGCAAGACGGTCACGGCCATGGACGTGGTCTACGCGCTTAAGCGCCAAGGACGCACTCTCTACGGCTTCGGCGGCTAAGCTTCCGCTGATCGCCTCGCTTAACACGGCAAACCTCAAGGCCCTTTTCAGGGCCACTTATCCGTTCACTTGAAAGAGTTGTCACTTTTTATTTCAGCGTGATAAACGAAGATGTTTGGACTACTAGTGTTCTCAACCTGTAAACTTCACCTGATGGTAATAAGATTTCTGTAAGTTTCAGCTTACGTGGCTTGCAGATAGTTCATAGTTGGTTTGATCTACGTACCGTAGACTATCTTGCTTTGTAGCGAGGAGGCTGACTTCAGGTGATAAACTAGGTTACATTTTGTACAAACGTCAGTGAAGCTGGGAAGTTTTGCAGAAGACGAGGTAAACGTGTACATAGGTTGACACTCGAGAGTTAAGGACATTAAAACAGCCTGACTGACATCACATGATAAAGGGGAGAAAGGAGAGGACTAGTCATGTTGAAAGTAATCAGTTTCTACGAGAGAAAAAGGAGTTAAGAGTATGAGAGGTACTCTCGAGTTTAAAAACGGAATGGAGACAGGCTGACTTGTCTTTCCCATCCATCCAGAGCTACTGTTTTACAATCAAAAAGAACCTATTGATGCATCTATGTCTGGTATAAGTATGCCGGTTTATGTTTACCAAGTTATTTTGGCTCTATCTTGAGTAACAGACTTAACTACAGTCAATTTTGAAATACTCTAATAAACTGGTTGCGTGCCACATACCCTGACAAAAAGGCTGGAGTGAGCCTTTCAAACGCAGGTTTTCATGATCCCAGTCTTGTTCCCTTCACAGCAGAAAATGAGGCAAAACAAGCAGTTCTCAAGTGCGTTACCCGTTTCTTGTTACCTGTTGTAAACTGTCTACAATCTCAGGACTGTCAGCCTGTCACTGTATTCTTTAGTGTCCTCAGAATGGGTTTTATTCTGTGAAAAAATCTTAGGTTATTGTAGTACAACTGGCATTTTTTCAACTAAAACTTGTTCTCTTTGTTGTAAGAAAAGGAATACCTGGACAGATAACTCCCGGGCCTGAAGCAATATTTCTGGCTTATCTGAGAGCAGGGGTGAGCATGTGGCTACCTGCTCCCTAATAAGCACAAGTAGAAGACATTCCTAGGCTTTCGAGCCTTCATCCTTCTTGCTGCCTTCTATGAAGGTGTTGATCTTGTCTGGGCAAGCAGAGAACTTCAGGCGCTAGGGATGGCAGAACAATGACTTGGAAGGAACAACAGATCCCGATCAGGAGGAGCAGCGCTGCACCACAGAGCTGGACTGATCACAGTGGATCTGTTCCAAGTGACAAGACTCAACTGTCTTTAAGCTAATTTACTGTTGAGTCTTTATTATAAGAACTAAAGTTTACCATACCAAGTATGTTTTTTTCAACTCATTTTTTTCAACTCTTTCCTTGGTATTTCTTCCATCGTATTCCATGCTAGAACACAGAATAAGGGCTCGTTACCTGTTAGGGATGGATGAATGGAATATCCACATGCCTTAAACAGATGTAATCTGGATATTTCAAAGTACTGTCTCTGGGGGAGGGTATAGCTCAAGTGGTAGAGTGCATGCTTAGCATGCATGAGGTCCTAGGTTCAATCCCCAGTACCTCCTCTAAGAATAAAATCAATGAATAAACCTAAATACCTCCCCCCACCAGAACAAACAAAACAAAAACCAAAACAAAGTACTGTCTCCCTTAGGAGTGTAGTTCTCAATATGTGGATCAGAAGCTCCTTTGAGAATATGTGCGTATATATGTGTGTGTGTGTGTGTGTGTGTGTGTGTAATACAGGTATTTAATGGAGCTCATTCAAGCAATTCCCAGGGCTCCATGGATTCCTGTGAACAACTTGGAGTCTAGGATTTTGGAGTCTGAGGTTGTAGAAATCCAAAATTTAGGGCTACAGAGAAAAGGGCAGACCAAATGCATAAGAACACATCAAACAGCAGTAAATTTGGCACATGTATTTATTCACTGTGTGCGATAGATCTATATATTCTTGACAAGTGAGATGAGTCCTTTACACTGTAACTAGAATGCAAGAAAGATAACCCATTTTGAAAAATTTTGATTCTCAGAGGCGTTAAGGCCCAAACTGTATCTCATAAGATTTAGGAGTAAATAAAAATAGTGGGGAGTTTATTTTTAGGCTGTTTAAGGCAGAAGTCCGTGAACTGTTTCTTAAGGCTTTCTTTGAACTTACCTTCCATTGCTATTCTTGGTAAATATATAGTAGGGTCTAAATATTTAGTAGTCAGTGTCACTGAGTAAATCATTTGTTCTGTTTACAAGAAACAGTCCCAATATCCCTCTTCAAAGATAAAAAGGAACCGGAAAACTTGTACAGAAGGTAGTTTGTACTCTTTGTGTCTTTGGTTAAGTCACTTAACCTCCCTGTGCGCGTTTCCTCATCGGTAAAATGGAGATAACAGTAGTTCCTATCTTATTGGTTTGGGGGTAAATAACATTAAATATTAAGCATTTTGGCCAGTGCATGGCCATGGGAAATGCTCTGTTTTGATGACTGGTATTATTATTATTAGGGTTCTTATTTCTCATGACATGAAAGAGGCCCAGAGAAAAAGAAAGGGGGCATTTGAACCATGAAGATATACACTTTAATCCTGAACTACCATTTCCTATCTTTGTGATCTGTGGCAAATTACTAACCACTGTTCCCTTATCTATAATGTAGGAGAAACTTCGTGTTTTTGTGAGGACTGAGTGAGACAACATAGGATAATGTTTTTATGTATGTGTTAAAGAAATATAAGTTTACATATGATGGGAAACAAGCTGCACCTAAATTTCCATGAGCTTAAAATATTATATTCACACTTACTTGCTTAAAATGCACATGCTTGCTTTGTTTTAATTGTTTACGTAGATGACCTATAACATGTATTATGCTAAAGAAAATTTGTGAGGGGCAATCCTGATGTTTACCATAAGGGCACGAAGGAGGGCAGATTTTTCCTTAGGGTAAAACAATGGACGGTCCTGGAAAGCCAGATCATCCATTAATAGAACTTTGTTTTGGCATGAAAGCATGAGGTTTAACCCAGGGGATATATTTGCTATCTCGAGATGTCCTGGAGGTAATAACAGGATAGAGTTAGAAATTTTGCATACACTGAGGAGGGTGATTGTTCCTGGAAGGGATAGGCCTGGAATTTATCAGTAAGCAGAACTTAGTGCTTATTGCATGGAATGTCCAAAGCCCCACCTCTTTGATTGCATTTTTTTTCTGAGCTCTATACTCCTAAGAAATATGATGTTGGCCAGGATTTCAGCACTCTAGATCCATGAGATCTTGAGTTCCCTGGTCCCATCTTTGCTCTTTATTTTGTCTCTTTGTTTCTTAAGTCTTGCGCCACCCGTCCTCAGACACGGGCCAGAGCTGCGCTGGATGCAGCATACATGTATTCTTGAGAAGTGGCAAATGTATTAATGAAAGTTCTTTTGGATGCAAACATTAAACAATTCCAGGTAATTTAAACAAAATAAGAAGCTCTCTTGAAAGTTGTTTGCTAACCACGCTTAGGGAAATACTGAACACTCAGGCCTGTCTTTTTCTTTAGTCCCTTTTCTCAAATTCTAGGCAAAGAAATCTGATTTATCCAGCAGGCAGATATCTGCATTAATGAGATACAGTGGCACAAGAGAAAGGGTATCATGAAGGTGTCCCAGAAGATGTCTGGGTTGCCCTTTACTACCTGTAACCCAAGTTCCCAGTGCTCTCCATTTCCTGTGTCCAAAGCTCTTGTTTGTTCTCAGCCAACTATATACATCACACCAGTTTGAAAAAAGGCCTTTTTCTTGAAACCCTCTATTTTCCTGACTTTTGTGACTCTGCTCTCTTAGTTTTCTTCCAAGCTTACTTGTCACTATTTAGAATCTTTTTCTGTCTTCTTTCTCACTAAAATTTGGATTGCTTCCAGGATAAACCCACTTCTTTATTCTTTCTCCATGGGTCATCTCCAATCTCATGCCATGCTGACATTGAAATATCTATTGCGAAAATGTTCAAAATTTGTATGTCCATTCCCCATTTGCCTCTGAATTCCAGACTCACATATTTGTTAACAAAAGATAATGCAAGCCATATCAATAAACAACAAATCCTGAAGCCATCAAGTCATCAGCTGCTGCAGCCAACCACCACAGTGAAGAGAAGCAGGCAGCTTGGCCTTTGCATTTGAAAAACTGTAGGGATGGGGAAAAAAACTAAACAAAACAAAACCCAAAATGAGAAACAACAAAGAAACAAATAAAACAAAATAAAAAACGAGAGAGAAAAAGTTCTCTGAGTTTGGCTTGAAAAGTTAGGTGAGGACCGGACTTTCCAAGGCCTGTGGCCATAGCACAGAATTTCTAGTTTTGTGCGGTGGGGTATCATCCAAAAGCTGTGAAGAGAAAAAAAAACAAAAACAAAACAAAAAAACCAGGGTGACTCTGGAATGGAAACAAAATTCACTATGGATGATGGAGTGTAAGTATTAACTTAAACTAAAATCAAGGTAATAAGAAAAGTTGAAATTCCATTGTAATTTGGTAACCTGAAAAATATAGACTTGTTTCTTTGTGCTTATTTTATTTACCTTTTTGAGACAATAAAGGGGAGACCAGATAGACTAGCCGAGTAGGCTGATTAGGAGTGTTTCTCAGGAACAGTGGGAGCGATTCTTGGGTGTCTTGATATTTCCATTTATGAGTGAGATGCCCTCCACTGAACCTTTTCCACCCAACTTCCTGAAGGAAGCCCCTACATTGCAGTTTCCGGAGAAATAATGGAGCGCCTGACTCAGTCTCCCAGGGTTTAGTCTCTTGGGCATTATGTGATCACAAACCTCAGAATTCAGCCCAAGACTGTTAAAAGACATCTACTTCCAGGGTTCTTCCTGTCTGCCTCCTGAACTGGCATTGCTTCATGGTTTCTGAACTGAGCAGGGAAAGGGGAGCTGGAGGCAGGAGAGGGGGATGGGCTCAGAAGAGACTTCCCAAGAGAAAAAGAAAAGGGTGGTTAGAAGGCTGAAGAGCTGACCTTTATATTATGTGACCACACAGGTGAGAAGACAGTTGGTGCTGAACATTGAAAATTCTGTGAATTTTGTAGGTTTAGCCTGCAAAACGTCAGTAGAGTGCGTAGAGGAATGTAATCTTCAAAAAAAAAAAAATCCAATGACAAGAGGTTTTCAAAAATTTAGTAAAGTGATAAAACGACAGTAAAAATTAATAACTGCTGTTCCTTTACTGGAGAACTACAGCCAATATATCAGGTTTGTAAAGAATCTTAAAATACTTAGCCAGGATTCGAAAGCCCTAGGCAAAGGGCTGGGGGAGTGAAAAGGAATTAGATCCACACAAAAGGACATGAGAAGGCGGGAGATCCGCAACATCAGAGAGAGGAAGTTCCGCTTTTGAAGAGCGGGAGATTCAAATGTTGTTCTGACCTATTAGACGCTACAAGGTGGTATTTTTACCAAAAACATAGACGAGAGTTTCCCGAAGCTCGCTAACAGCCCACAGAGCATCTGTGTATGTTCCATAAAGGTGATCAGGAAGTCAAATAACTAGGGGTTAGTGCTAGGACGTCAGCCCATGTTCGCTTACGCTGCTAGGAATCCTCGTACACGGGACGGTAATCAGAAAAATACGCGAATTTGCCCCCCTGAGAACCGTTAACTTTCTAACTGCATTTTAAGTACTACCTGTAACAGTGATTGGAAGCCTAGCTTTCAGGAAATACCACTTGCTAGTGCACAGCTCTTACTGTGTAAACGTGAAGTGGCTCTAAAAAGAGCCTTTGGGTTTGACCGTGCCTATGAACACATTTACTTGGAGCTGGTGTACTTGGTGACGGCCTTGGTGCCCTCGGACACGGCGTGCTTGGCCAGCTCCCCGGGAAGCAGCAGGCGCACGGCCGTCTGGATCTCCCGGGACGTGATGGTCGAGCGCTTGTTGTAGTGCGCCAGGCGCGACGCCTCGCCCGCGATGCGCTCGAAAATGTCGTTGACAAACGAGTTCATGATGCCCATGGCTTTGGACGAAATGCCGGTGTCCGGGTGAACCTGCTTCAGCACCTTATACACGTACACCGAGTAGCTCTCCTTGCGGCTGCGCTTACGCTTCTTGCCGTCCTTCTTCTGCGCCTTAGTCACCGCCTTCTTGGAGCCCTTTTTCGGGGCCGGAGCCGACTTCGCTGGTTCAGGCATTTTCAGTCGTTCTTTTTCGTAAACAAAATGGTGTCTGCTTTATCGGCTCCGGCCTATTTGTAGGCAGTATTATGCAAATGAAGTCTTTGCTTCGCAACTGCTGATTCGTTCATTTATCGATACGTTTGCATGCAAATAATAAACTCGAGATCTACTCTCCCATTGGATATATCATGAGACAGTTTTCCAGCAATCAGGCCGGCTACTTTAATCTAGTTAACCTAATTTGTGAATTCCGAGTCGTTTATAATAATTCAGATTAGTTTGCTAAATTTAAAAGCTAGAAGTCACTCTCCGCAGTATTTTGAAATACCAAAGAGGCAGAGCTCATTCACTGGTCAACTCTCAGATTTGCAAGGCCCTTTGAAACTCCTGGAAAATCTGTACCTCTTCATTTGAATCCAGACTCTAGACCAGTGACAGGGAAAGGAAGAAATAAGCTATCTACGGTCATCCAAACTATTCCGAAGACAGTGTTTCCAACTGTATCCAAAATGCAAAACTATAGTGTGAAAATATATGTCAGTGATTAAAATTACGTGGCTTGAAGGGAGGCAAGAAAGACAAGAATTTCATAGCCAATACGCTGCAGTGCTTTGTATTGGAAACGATCATATCATACCCAGTTTATCCACAAAAGTGGATGAGAAATTGTTCTTCCCTATATCTAGTGAAAATATCAACAAAACAAAAGAAAACAAAAACCACAAAGCAACTAAAACAGTAGATCGTGTTGTTTAACAGCTTTATTTACAATTTACTATTATCACTATTAGAAACCGGCTACTTAGCTAGTTCTTCCATTACCATCTTTCCTTTCTGTAGGGAGGTGTTTCCCCTGAATTTCACTTTGATGTTTGTAAGACTTTCTAGACTGCCCCACCTTTCAGTTTCCCCTGCTGGCAGTAAATTCAGGGCAGCAAGTTGCATGCGGCAGGCTGGCAACTAACAAAGGCACAAAGTAGTTAATTTGTTTTTCTCACTTTGGTATTGAGGAGGAAATCTACTGAAGAATTATTCAACCTCTATATTTTTCCTTATCACCAATTTAGCCCATGTAGCAATGTTTGGAATAATAGATAACATCCTTTATATGTATTATATTATTTAATCATAAAACCCTACCTGATTTTTTCTACCCTCCGTTTAGCAAAAAAGGAAAGGAGAGGATATGAGACAAGGCCTTTACCCCAAATCCCATGTAAATTGTGGAGCCAGAATACTGATTTAAGCAGTCTGGCTTGAATCTGAATCCTTTATAAGTCTCCCACTTGCTTATGGTAGGCTGTTTTAGGAAAAAAAAGAAAAGTTTTTTGTGGTTTCATCTAACTTTAGAAGCATGGAAAATAGAGCATTTCTTAAATGACTGAAAGAGACTGTTAAAAATGAAAACAAAAACAAAAACAAAAAACAAACAAACAAACAAAAAACCCCTTGATTCTATGATATACCTAGTCTATGTAGGAAGAGGAGAGAGAAAAATGAGAAAGAAAATTACTAGATTAAAGAAAAAATGGCAAAGGCATAGGGAGAGAAAGAGAAAAAGACCCAATGGAAAAAGAGGCAGAGGGGGAAGAGTGGGGCAAAAGGAGAAATTTATCTGGAGAATGAGACAGTATTTTGGAGAGACAAAATATAGATAAAGCAAATCATAGAGAGAGGGATTCAGTGATTGCTATTAGCTCTATCTATTTTTAGTTGATATTAGCTTCACAATATCATCTACTTAATAATTTACTAGTTGAGAGTTTGATGTATTTCCATTATACATAAAGTTGAAAACCACTGATTAAGACCCAAAGCTGTAGAGTTAAATCAATATCCAATCATTTTGGGTTTGATTTCTCTAAATTTACACATATTTCAGCCACCCCATGAAATTTCACCCCAAAATTTCTGTCATAGCACTTGTGTCAGTGCCATTTACCATGATAATATATTACAACGAGCATATAATTAAGCTCAAGGTGTGCTGGAAGTCAAATCTTCTACTCTCTTGGGCCTCAAGATCTACTGGGAATTGAATCTTTGGCCATCTTGGTGCTCATTACTGTGTTATTCTTTTAATAGGTGTGCCCTGCCCCCTTCCCTCCTGTCTCAAAGGAAACAGGCAACTAATTTAAATGTAGTAATCATCAATAGAGGCTATAACCTCTACACAGGTGAACAGATCTATATAACACTGAAGAGTGGTGAGGACTGACCCAAACTAAAGTGTTTATTCCATACCTACGTGAATTTAGTAATAACACACAGTGTACAGGGCAAAATAGTCCATGAGTTGTTTTAAATGAAAAACAGATTCAGACTTGGTAAAGAGAGCCTTTTTTTAAAGGACTGTTGATAGGAGGTGAAAGGGACTACTGCATATGATCATTAAGCTTCTATTTGGCTGAAGCCAAAAGGAATTTCCTTCTTAGGGAAGAGTAAACAAGACTAAAAAAAAATTGAGTATGACATAGGAAAAGTGGGATGAAAAAGTGCCTTGATGAAACATTGGTAAAACATGTTTTACCTCCAGGCCAGCCAACTATCAGAAGGGACCCTTAAGAAGGGATGGTAAAGTGGCTCAGGCTGAGGGTGGGTCAAAGTTCTAGGACCTGGGGGGATACAGAAAATGTAACTAGGTTTTGGTTGACAAAGTATATTGCTCCCATTTATCAGTTCAGGTTATCAGTTTTGAGGCAAAGAATGGGAATTTAGGGGTTCCTGTGTCTTGCCTTGTCCTAGGTAGACAAGGAGTTGTTTTTTAAATTTAATTAATGTTTTTAAATGGAGGTACTGAGGATTGAACCAATGACCTCTTGCAAGCTAAGTAGGCACTCTACCACTGAGCTATATACCCTTCCCACCAGGAGTTGGTTTTTTTGAGTCTTATCTAAGTCACAGGGGGAAAAGGTGGTTCCTTGCAATAAATCATTTTTGGAACACAAAAAGGGGGAGAATTTCTTTAATAATCACTATTTCCCAGGACACAAGGCTCAGATTAAAGGTCAATATTGTTTGTTATAACCAAAGACATCTCCTTTAAATCTTGCTGGGTCTGATGTTTAAAAAAAAAAAAAGTAAAATAATAAACACATTTGGTTTTATGTTAAGTGTATTATTAAGTGAAATTAATGAACTATAATAATTATTTATAGAAATATATGTTGGAGAACATGAAAATTGTCTGTCTAGGCAAAGCTCCTGAATCCCAATTGTTCTAAACTCCTCTGAGGCAGTGATCATTTGATGATGAGGTGAAAGGTGTTACCTGGACCCCAGGATTGTTAATTTTAAAACAAAATTGACTGCTATTCTCTTAATTAAATACATTTCCCCATATAAATTCTCTCCAGACCCAAGAACAGTGATTTCTTTTTTTTAGGATTACAAAAAATGTAACTCCAAAATAATGATAGATATTAACTGAAATAATGTATATTTTGCTATATGATTGTGATCACATGGGAGTTTTATACGTTGTCTTTTCTCTCTCAGAAAAGTATATGCTAGAGTTCTTGCAAAGGTACAGTAGTTTATCTTTTAGATGTTTACTTTTTTTATAAAGCAAAAGAATATGTGTAATAAAAATATGCATTAAAAGTGCTCCTCTTACTTGATTTGAAAATAAATCATGGATAGATTCAAACAAAAGAAAAGAATGAGAGGAAAACATGCCTGGGGAATGGTTACCTAGAGCAAGTTAGCAATATTAATATCAGACACACTTTTAAGCTAAAAGTATTAGTAGGAATAGAGAGAGACATTGTAAGAAATTTTATTTCCAATACAGAAAACAAGATATTCTGGATACAAAGCCCTCCTGAAGCAAAACACCTAAAGACCAGATAAACTACAACAAAACAGTAGCACATCATTGCCCAGCTAACAAGAAACCGCGGGAAATTCCCGGAAACCTCCAAAGCAATGAAAAACCTAGGAGCTGAAACCAGAGTGATAAATACACTTGATTGGTTCCCGGAGGCAAATATCATTAACAAGATTCTGGGCTTTGTCAATTAATGTCTTCTCCTTGGAGAAGACTTAAACTAAACTCAGGACCCTTGGAGAAACGATAGGTTAGAGGAAGGTTAATCTAGCAAAGATTCCGAAGAAAACCTGTCTGTCTCTGCAGGACTGTGTGGAGGACAGAAGAAATCTGCCACTGGGATTTAACCATTTATGAAGAATCTGGGGTTTCAATGAAAGATTCCTGAAATTAGTGATACAGGTTCAGAGCGCCTCCTAGTGCCCTGTGAAGGCAAAGGCAAACCCCTTCAGGAAGAAAGCATCTTGAATTCAATTTCTCTCTATATACACAGAGTGTTTGTGATTTATTTATTCAGCAATTATTTATTGAGCACCTCTTACGTGCCAGACACCCTACTATGAACTAGGGACTACCAAATATAAGCTTATACTAAATGTTATCACATAGAAGAGGAAAACAGATACTGGAGAGTCACGTTTCCAAATAAATAAGAGTCTTAGATCCCCTTTCCTTAAGACTAATAATTTCAGATATTGAAATGATGAGAGACAGTAAAGTATTTACTGAAAGCTTAAAGAAATAAATCAAAATAGGATTATACAATCAAGGAACAAGGAGAAATAAAATAAGTTAATCAAAAATAATAAAATAGAATTTCTACAAATAAAATAACCCCTACACTCCACAATGATCAAATAAAGATCTACTACTAAGATGTAACATTCAGGACCTTGTATGCACCTGACCACACAACCAGTATGTAACTCAATAAATGGGAGACATAGGAGAATTTCAAGTTCATGATTGTAGGGCAAATTTTCAATATACTCCTCAAAAATTCACATAACAAGAATAGAAAAATGTGCATAGTTATAGAATATGTGAACACCACAATGAATAAACTTGATCTGTCTATTATTCCTGCACTTAACACATAGAGAATATCCAATATTTAAAAGCACACATTTAACCATTTCAGAAATTCAATCTTGGCTTTAGAAAAAGTCACAATAGATACCAAAGAAACAGTTTCATAAACACTGCACTCTTTTTTCATAATCCAATTAAATAGCGATAAAAAATAATTTTTTAAAGATAGTAAAAATAAAACAATCATCCCATATCATTGAATACTAAAAGCACACGTCTAAATATCATGGATTAGAATGAAGTTCATAAGGGAAACTATTTAATATTCTGAGATAAATATGAATGAGACTAATACATGTGAAAATTGTAGGATATATCTGAAGTGGTAAGATTGGAAATATACAATATTAGATGAATGCATGAACACGAAACACTGAAGACAGGAACTAGGTATTTATCAAAAAAAAAAGCTAGAAAAAGAACAATAGAATAAATCAAAATTAAGCAGAAACAATTGGACTTAGAATTCTTAGAATGTGTTGCACTCTTCTGAATGATTCCTGGTTCTTCTATTACAAGGTAGGTCTCCGCTAACAAGTAGGAAGGCCATAAATTTTTATGTGGTGCTCATATATCCATCAAATTGTTGAGCTCTATTACATCTAACTGTTCATATATTCTCATGGATTTGTACATTGACATTTTATTTTCAATGTCAATTTTTGAAATTTAAAAGGAAGACAAAATTGAAAAGGAAAAAAATGGAGATGATCCATAAACCACAAGTTTGTTCTCTGAAAACCTAGTTATAATATGCAAACCTCTAGAAAGACTAGTCATGAAAAAAAGTGTGTGTAGGGGAGAGGGGGAAATAAGTTATAGAAATAAAAAAGGGAAATTACCTACTGAAAGGGGGATGGAAAGAACCATGAGAATGTTATCAACAACTTTTACAAAAAAAAATTAATCTTAATAGAAAAGTATAGGCTGAATAAACAAGTTATGATTAAGGAAATATGATAGGTGGTTTGAAAATATATCTCTCCTATAGTCTTGAGCCCAAAGCTTTCCAAGCACACTTAGATTTTATAGGTTTTAGTGAAATTTAAGTAATTGATAATCCTTATTTTGCATAAGCTGTTTCAATAGAAAAATAGCTATCTTCCTTTTATTCTTCGCAAGTTATGTAACTTCACCTAAACTGGACAGGAGCAACACACACACAGATTTCTAGGAATATAACTATGAAGTGTTATTAAAGGACATGAAAGAAGACTCACCTAAATTAAGTGATGGACTATTTTTATGTTTGGAGTGTCTCAATAGGCTAAAATGTCCATAAATTTCAAAATAATCTAAAATTTCAACTTTATGTCACAAAGCCTCACTGGATTTTTTGATGGAGCACTGTCAAATTCATGTTGATGAGCAAAAATGTCAAGATGATTCTTTAAAAAATGACAAACAAAAACAAAACAGAAAAGGAAAAACATGAAATGAATAGTAGGTCTTGACTTGCGTAGGCTCTTTAAGAGGGGCTGGGGGCATCCTAGGCCTTGAGCTGCTAAAAAGTCTGCTAGTGTTTGTTCAAGTCTATATTGGCAAAGTGGAGAAGACTGCTCACATTAGCTTGTCTAGAGTTAAGTGGTTATCTTATCTGCTGTTTTTTTGGATTAACTGTTTAGAGTTATCTCGAGATAATATCTTTAGTGCAATGGTTTTTAGGTTAGGGATCCTGGAGCTAAACAGCCTGGGTGAGAATACCCTCTGCTATATATACATATATATAATTTTTTTCTTTTGCCACGGGAGGTAATCAGGTTTACTTGTTTATTTACTTTTTAATGGAGGTATTAAGGATTGAACCCAGGATCTCGTGCATGCTAAGCATGCACTTTACCACTGAGCTATAACCTCTGCGATTTATTAGCTGAGTAACATTGGGTGAATTATTTTGAGCTTTGGGTAACTCATATATCCAGATAAATTGGGGTAACAATAGTTCACAGGTGTGTTATGAAAAGTAAATCAGTTAACATCTAGAAAGCACTTAGAATTTTGGGTGTTTATTTACCATTATTTATTTAGTTATTTTTAAATAAAAAAACTGGAAACAGGTCCGTGCTACCTGAACTCAAGGCTGCATTATCTTTTGTGGGTCCTATGCACATCTGCCTTTCTGGATCCCTTCCTCCATAAAAATAACAAAAATAATATAATTACTAAAGTTATATAAAAATCAAAGCATCAATATATTAGAACGTTTCCATCAACCTAAAAGTTTACAAATTCAAGTATCTTAGTAAGCCTCTAAAAGTACTGTGGGCCGTAGGCCCTGTGTCCACTATGCCTAATGGATGCCACATATACACGCACTTAATACTCACACAAAGTGCCCGATAAAAGTGCTGACAATAAGCAGAGAGGTGGCGCAAGGCAGGGCTCTTGGGGATTAGCTATGAAGGAAATGACAACTCAGAAAAAGTTGGGAGAGGAGGAGAAAAACCAGTGCAGGGGGTGAGAAGGAGGGGCTGTTGCCTTGCTTCTTTGTCTTCAGACTGCTCGGTTCTGTGTCTTTATCTGCGGATGACCCGGCGCATCGTTCGGACTCTCCGGCGTCCTGTGGTTGCCAGAAGAGAGAGGCTGCGTCGGCAGAGTCTGCGCACTAGCAGGGGCGGCCACAGGGAAACCTCGCGGGTTCAAACTGCAGGCCGGAGAGGAGGAGCGCGAATGGCGTTACCCGGTGTATACGTAACTTGCGGTTCTGCGGGCAGCGGATGAACGGGTGGCTGAATGAGACGCCCCAATGAGGGAGCCGACATTGAGGGGCGCGACGGGTCGGCCCAATGAGGGAGCCGGTATGGAAGGGGCGTGGCGGGAGGGCCCAATGAGAGAGTTGGCGTGGAGGGGTGGAGGGGAGCCGGCAGAGGCAGGGCATGTAGTGCCCACATTGTGATGTGCACCCTAGCTTGGCCGCGCGGGGGGAGGAGGTGCTCATTTTCAGTACACACTTCCAGTTTAAACTTCAATGTGTTTTTTCAGTTTTGTGGGGCTGTTTGGTAGTATCTCAAGGAAACCTCATGTCCTAAAGCACAGTTCTCCAAGTGTTATCCCTAGACCAGCAGCAACAGCACCATCTTCTTAATTTAGAAATCCAAATGATTGGATCCTCCTCCAGTTGTAGTGAATCAGAACACTATGAGGTGGGGCCCAGTGATCCTTCAGGTGATTTTAGCGTACGTTTAATTTTGAAACTGCTTCAAATTATTGTGTTCCCCTTAATTCAGATGTTGAAGTGTAACCGCACAGTGGGCACAGTGATTATAGTCACTTAATAGTAACCTCAAATGATTTCTGTGAGATATCCTTGAATCTGGTTTTATTTTAATTGCACATACTTTTTCTTTTCCCAAGATGTATACCACCCGCCCCCCCTTTCCTATGAGTGCCCTTTGTTCCAGGCACAAGAATGTCAGGAGATAAGGCTGGTGAACTCCCAAGAACAGAAGACCTTGTCACCAGATTACCCTGTACACCACTGTAATTGTATCAGAGAAGAAAGGAATGAAGCCCTGCATCTTATCTAAAGCCCTGTTCCTTGGATTTTCACTATAAAACTCCCTACCACTCCTCCCCAAACAGCCTCGCACACCTGAGGCAACAGCCCACTGTGACCCACTTTGCCTGGCAAAGAAATAAAGCTATTCTTTCCTCTTCCCCAAAACTGCCTCTGAACCTTGATTCGAAAAGAGGGTACAGGGGCCAGGATTCAGCAACAGAAGGCGACTTCTCAAACATCAGCTTAGCTACACTAAGTTGTTTGTTTCAAGTTCGTTACCAAAGCCAAATCAGTGCTTAGGCCTTATCTACTGAGAAATTAATGCCAGAAAATGAAATGAAAAATAAATAAATTGTATGTCTAGAAGGGGGAGAGATCTTAGAAGAAGGATTTGAATCAACAATGAATGAGGCATTCCAATTATCCACAGATTTTATTAATTATAGCATCTCATTTACATACAGATATTTTGCCATCCTTTCATTCAGGCTTTCCCCAGCAAAGGTAGGTAGTCCACAGTAAGTAATGAATTCTTGTAATTAGGCCTGTTACAGAAGTAAATTCTATTTCTTTAATTCAAATATAAATACAATGAAAAAGCTAAAACACCTTGTTTATGCTCTTCCACTCAGGTAATGATCGCCTTTTCATAAATCAGTGTGCAGTAAATCAGATGGATAGGATTTGGGTGGGATATACAGACTAATCAATCATCTCAGGCAGACTGGACATCATACTTCATAACTTCTCAGCCAGATTCTCATTTTCACTTTCTGCTGGCATTCAGTTCTTTGCACTTATATTGCTGCCCTGACTGAAGTAATTTAAAAAGTTTATATGTTAGGTGCCATTTTGCCATCAGCATTAATATCTGCTACACAATGAAGAGGGTTCTGTTTACATATGCTTGTATAATGTGCTACAACGAATCTCCGCTCCAGTGTTATGCACATTTTAGTCATTACTAACATGAACAGATAATGACTTAAATTATATTGAGTCAAGAGATATTCCTGAATAATGTGATCTTTGTTCCAAATTCCCCAACTACCCCACTTGGGGTGGAATTCAAATAGATCAAAAGCTTATATTGTTTCCCTTTAGTTTTTCATCTGAAGAGAATCAGCTTCTCTGATTTTCGTTTTAATTCAGTGACTAAGGAAAAGATAACAATTTCCAAGTGCCTACAAAATGTCCATAACTTTTTAAAGAGCTTTAGCTTTACACAAATGATCCCTTCTTTAAAAAAAAGGTTATAATTCTTTTAAACTTAAAAAAAAATTTTTCTTCCTAACTTTTGAGGGCGTAATTATTTATTTATATATTTAATAGACATACTGGGAGTTGAACCCACTCTACCACTAAGCTATATACCCTACGCTTCTTAAACAAATTATCTCAGTCCTTAAAATAACTCTAAGAAGTAGTGTATGATTTTTATTCTCCTTGTATAGATGAAGAAAGTGAGACCCAGAAAGGCTGAGTCACTCATTCAATTGAATATTTTCAACAATCAGCCCTGCGCTCTATCTTTATTATTACAGACTTATGTGTATTTCAATTAATTGATTACATCGTGCTGCAAATATTTACTGAGAGCGTAGTCTGTGTCTGAAACAGCCAAAGCATTAGGGACTCAGTGGCAAAAAAAAGACTAACCCTGCCCCAGTGGAGCTTAACAGTCTTGAGAATGGGAAGGGGAAACAAAAAATAAACAAACTTATGTCAATTAGTTCTAAGTATAATGAAGAACAATTAATAGAGCAAGTTAAAAACGGGAAGAGAGAGGTACCATTTTACATCTACTGGTCAGAAAACATCTCCCAGATATGATATCATTTTAATCAATCTATTCAACTCAAAATCCAAGAAACGTGGAGCAGATTTGTCTTATACATGGCGAAAATACTAAATACATCATAAGGTCAATCCAGCCATCTTCCTCTTTATTCTTCCTGCCTCTCTCCCATCACAGTCCGCTATAGGCTTCTCTTTGGTCTCCAGGCCCTTCCTCTCCCTTCTGTAGTAGCAGTTTGCTTCTTCCAATCTTTTTCTGAGTCCTCCTCAATTTGTCTCACCTTTCTTTTTGTCCCATGATCCTCCTCCTTCTTTCCTAAAAAACAGCCACAATTTGGCTGGATATGTATATTGTCTTGTATTTATAAAACACAACTTAACATTCACTGTTAAAAACTTAAAATAAAATCCTAAAGCATAACTCCTTTATTTTTCTACAATTCCTGTTCTCTGTGCATGGCAGGAGATTTCATCGTTTATGAAAGGGAAAGTCAAGTGCTGTTTTCATGTCAAGAAACTGAGTTTTTTCTTCTATGTAGCACTAAATGCCCATGCCACCAACATGAAGGTGAAGAACACCTACATTCCCGCAATGTAGACCTTCACCTTTCCTAAGTCTTCTTTTCCTGCACCTAGGGTTTGGAGGGCAGTTAGGAGTACAAATCAAGAGGACTGCTGATGCTGTTCATCTGAATAAAGTATGAAAAATTGTCTTCCATTAGAAATCTCATAATCTCTGGGTCCACAGGTGACCTAAATATACAAAACTATGTGATAGAACAATCATAAAAAAGCAAATAGTTGTAGAACTCAAGTTATGGTCACTGATAGATATATAGTTCAAAATTGGAAAAATAAAGTCTTTCTTATATAGTTTCTTATGATTGCATTCAGAATTAACCTTATTGAAAGAGGTTTAGCCTTTGCCCTTTGCTGGAAGGTAACTTGTAGGCCCTTGGAATGCATGTTAAGAATATCTTTGTTTACCAGGAGGCCTTGAGCTAATAGGATCATAGGTCTAATAGTCTAATGGACTAGTGGAATAATATTATTCATGTTGTGGGCTTTAGGCCATGCTGTATCTGCACTACCTCCAGAGGAACTGGAGACTAAAGATCAGCCATTCAGGTGTTTTTTGTTGTTTTGGGTTTTTTTTTAACTTTTTTATTGAGCTATAATCATTTTACAATTTTGTGTCAAATTCCAGTGTAGAGCACAATTTTTCAGTTATACATGAACATACATATATTCATTGTCACATTTTTTTTTTCCACTGTGAGCTACCAGAAGATCTTGTATGTTATTTCCCTGTGCTGCCGTTCAAGTGGTTGATTATGTGAAAGACGTAACAGAAGTCTGGACACCAAGGCTTAGGTGAGTTTCCCTAGTTGGTGATATGCATTGTGCTGTCACACATTGTTGCAGGGAGGTGTTGTTAGTGCTCCATGACTCCACTGGGAAAAGACTAGACTCTACTTCATGTGTCTCTTCCCTTTGCTGACTTTGCTTTGTGTCCTTTAGTATAATAAACCCTAATGTTGAGTATAATAGCTTTTGGTGAGTTCTGTGAGTCCTTCTATTAAATTATCTAATCCAAGGGTGGCTTTGGAGAGAACTCTGAACCCTGCGGTTGGTGTCAGATATGAGTGTAGTCCTATGGACTGTTCCTTAGATTTGCACTGTGTCACAATAGTATTAATATTACTGTATATTGTTTATTACTCAAAAATTGAGATGATTTTTTTTTGCCTCAATTGCATGAATATGGTAGTTCCCATAGGAGCCCAAGTCTGTTTACCCGCCTGTAGGTTTGCAAGGAGTGATAAACACTTTTTTGGTTCTTAGTGAAAGATAAAGGAAAATGAAAGTAGTTAATTGTAAGCTTCCTTGACAGCCTTACAAAACTGAGGGCTTCCGGTCAAAGACGACCACTATTTCCCTGAATCTCCAGTGACCATGCAGATGACTAAGCCAGAGATAGTCAATGACTATCTATTAAATGAATTAACTTATACTCTTTCAATGACTTATTTTAAAAAAAAGGTATTTCCATGGTACAATTTACTAGGGCTTTTAGGCACACATCAAGAATCTCCTTATACACTTTCATGACTCAATTCTTTAGTTTCTTCTTTTATTTTCTGCTAACTCTTAATTGTTAACTTACACTTTAAACATTTTTTTCCTATTACTCAGTCATCAGTTTCAATATCTGTATTTTAAATAAATTTTCATGTTAGCTTTTTTTTTTTATCATAGTTCATTGCTCTTGGTCAAGGTTACTTGTTTCATGATGTGTTTGGTTAATTTTGGTTGTGAAACTGCTTTCATTTTCTTGTATATTTATCTGTGGAGATTGATTGAGACCTAAAGTGAAACTTATTCAAGAGAGGACTTGTATTTGCTTTTATCAGGTGCTCAGGGGCGCCAAACCAGTCGGGGTTATCTCTAAATTAAATTCTCAGCCTAGGTGTTTTGAATCCCTGTGGTATTAATGCTGAAACAAGTTAAGTGTGAAGGCTGGCTTATAGGCCAAATTCTCAGTGGTGGAATCTCCTTGTTCAGCACCAAGGGTAGGGCAGATTTTGCAATCATTTGTGGTGAGTGTGTGTTTATTTCTAGTTCATTTTGGTCTAGTGTCTCAGCTTCAGTGGGAAAGAGTCCTTATCATGCTCCCCACCACGGACAGGCTTCACATAACACTCTAAAAATCAAAGCTCAGGTTTGGGTGAAAGCTAGCTGTGGTGTTTGAGGTTTCCCTGGGTCAAGCACCTGGGAATGAGAGTTCCTTATTTCATAGTGGCTCTTCACAGTGTTTTGTAAATTTAAGTATTATTTTGGATTTTAATTGTCCATCCAAGTACCCACTTGCCCTATTATGGAAAATCTATCCCCGTGATCCAGAGCACCTGTTTAGGGTTCTCACCTTCTCCCAAACCCTAGGGTTTCTAAATTCATTCCTCTCTTAGACAACAACACCCCCTTTCTAAATTCTCCACCTCAACCAGCACTTGCTTCCCTTTCCAGCCTCATCTACTTTGCAGTTTTCTTGGTGACCTCTGACCACTGATTCCTTTCCTCCAGGCCACTCCCTCCCGGCCCCTTTTTCGAGATTCCAGAGATTTAACTTGCACACAAATCTATTCCAGCAGCGAACACCCTTAAAGCTATGCTACATCGTGCAGCAAAACCACATCCAGCCAGAAGGGGCTTTTCTTCCCTTTCTACTTCCTCTCCTCCCTCAATGCTCGGGGACATCCGGGAAAGAGGAAACGGTGCTGTAAAGGGGGCGTCAGTCCTGAGTCAAGACATCTTAACGGATTGAGGAGTGGGTTTCTGTCTTGTAACCCTGAGGACCTTAAATCTGAATGCTACCGAAGAAGGACTATGAATTGAATAGGACTTTCAGAGAATGAAGGTAAAGTAACTGATAGGATTGACTGGAAGTCGTGTCAAAGAAGGCTTCCCGTTCTTATCCCTCGGTGTCTTTAGGATACAGCACAGGCTCCTTCCCCACCTCCCCCACCCGCTGTTCAGAGCCTCAAGAGGAAATCGGACCAATTTTCAAGAAAGCAAACCAGAAAACCCTTTATAATTATTTCTGTGAAACTTCACAGTCTTTAGCCTTTTTTTTCAGAAACAATGTCTATACGCTTAAAAAAAGAAAAACGGAAAAGAAAAATTCTAAGCAGAATGAGTTGATCGCCAAATCCCGGATCAATGGCAGGATCAACATGCAGACCTATACACGGAAAGGAAAGCTGTACACTTGAAATGGCATTTTCAGTGCAAGTTAATTAATATCTGGCTATGTGATACTACATAATTCATGGTTTTATGTAACTGTACTTGCTTAGAGTGAGCGCGCAGTTTATGGCACACATTGGCTAGGTTTCCTACAAGCATTTCCTACGCAGGTACATTAGCAAATTAAACAATGGTGGCAGAGCTTTAAATTTGGCAGGACAAATCTGAAAAGTCGCCCATTGGAATAAAAGAATTACAACTCACTTAGTAAAAACATACACGGTTCTTAAAAGAGCCTTTGAGATTAGGTGTAAAAACGCTTACTTGGGAAGTTTATTTGGAGCTGGTGTACTTGGTGACGGCCTTGGTGCCCTCGGACACGGCGTGCTTGGCCAGCTCCCCGGGAAGCAGCAGGCGCACGGCCGTCTGGATCTCCCGGGACGTGATGGTCGAGCGCTTGTTGTAATGCGCCAGGCGCGATGCCTCGCCCGCGATGCGGTCGAAAATGTCGTTGACGAACGAGTTCATGATTCCCATGGCCTTGGACGAGATGCCGGTGTCCGGGTGGACCTGCTTCAGCACCTTGTACACGTACACGGAGTAGCTCTCCTTACGGATCCGCTTGCGCTTCTTCCCGTCCTTCTTCTGAGCCTTGGTCACCGCCTTCTTGGAGCCCTTTTTCGGGGCCTGAGCGGACTTAGCCGGTTCAGGCATTCTGGCGTTAAAAGTTAACACTATCAATGCCAACCCCTGGAGAAATAATCATCCGCCACGATGACCCATATATTTATAGATGTGGTATTCAAATAAGGTTAGTAAGATTTCGCTCGTGATTGGATTAATTTTACTGTAGCGTCACAAATGAGGAATGTAAATAATTCTTCAGGTCTACCTTTTCATTGGCTATTTCTTTTCTTTGCTTTACCCAATCAGAGGGCATAGAGTAGGCTAGTATTGCTAGTATACCCATAGCTAGTATAAATAGGCTTTTCAAGCAATTGCACTGTTTGTTTCATGGCAAGCAGGGACGTTTAAATAACAGCTTAGTTTTCCATGTGGCCGGAGGCAATTTCTCTGTTCCCTTGGAAAATTTCCTACATTTGGTCTCGGTCCCTGCACCTAGGGGTCATGTGATATACAGCTGGGGTGGGTGGGCAGGCTGTTTGATAAGCGCATCGTCCCTGGCCCTGAGCAGTTGACCATCCGCAACCACCACCTCTGGCCTTTGTCATCCTCTTAAAGCTCACATTCCCTAATCAATAGTCCCGGGAACTTCTGTTGCTTGTAAAAAACAACAACAACAACAACAAAACCACAAAACCCATTGTTTGAGAAATGAGTACGGTGGTTCCTCTTTTCTACTCCGAGTAAGTAGTTAAGTAACACATCTAACATCGACAGATTATAGTGCTTGGGAAACGGCGAAAGCGACAGCACTTTTGTCCCCAAATCTTTCCTTTTCCGTAAAGCCAACTGCTACTGGCCCACTGAACACTTTTTCTCAGGGCTCCAGAATCGGAGACAAGGTAAACTTTAATGTCCAAACCGATTTCCCCGTCCTTCTATCCCCGATAAGACAGATTCTAAAAAAAGCGCCTACCTATTTCGGTGCAGGCGCTGCGTAAGACCCATTTCTCAGGCCATCCTTCAAGGCCCGCCCCTCACTGGCGACCTTCTCACAGCCACGCCCCCTTCTAGAGTGCAACAGCTCATTTCCTGAGCTCTTTAGGTGGCTCTGAAAAAAGCCTTTAAGGTACTCAGCTAGTTTTAATTTTCTTACTTTTTTTGGGCCGCCTTTTTTGGCTTGCCTGCTTTAGGCTTGGCTACCTTGGGCTTGTGAGCTTTGGCCTTGGCTGGGCTTTTAGCCACCTTCTTTGGTTTGGCTGTTTTCAGCTTTTTCGGGCTCTTGGCCACTTTCTTGGCCCTGTAAGTCGTTACTGCCTTCTTCACCTTCTGGGGGAACTTACTAGTGCTTTTTTTCGGGGTAGCCGCGCCCGTCGCCTTCTTGGGCTTCTTAGCTGCCCCAGCAGCGTTAAGTTTGGCTGCTCCCGCTTCCTTAACCTTAGGCTTAGCCTCCCCGTTGGCTGTCTTCTTGTTGAGCTTAAATGAACCCGAGACGCCAGTACCCTCGGTCTGCACCAGGGTGCCTTTGGTCACCAAGCTCTTAAGTCCTAACTTGATGCGGCTGTTGTTCTCTACATCGTAGCCGGCGGCCGCGAGTGCCTTCTTGAGCGCAGCCAGGGACACGCCACTGCGCTCCTTGGAAGCGGCGACAGCCTTGGTGATCAGCTCCGACACCGGGGGCCCGGAGGCCTTGCGCTTCGTGGCAACGATGGATTTACGAGCTTTTTTCTTCACAGGAGTCTTTTCTGCAGGAGGAGCAAGAAGTGCGGCAGGTAAGGTCTCAGACATTATTGTTGGTCAAAAGTAGTAATAAAAAAGGAAATACAGTCTCAAGAGTTGAGTAGCCTGGTCCGGGAGTGTGTGTATATATAAACACAGAGCCACTGCCCTCTGATTGGTTCCCAGCTGACTTCCAGCTTGACAGCAATTTAGTCTAAGCTCTGCCCCTGAGTTGTGTTTGTTACAATTCAGGAAAGCCAAAATATTAAAATTTCCTGCTTAGGAATCACGCCACTTATATTCTATCATGAAACAGGACAGCTCAAGGTTTGAGACCTTCGTAGTTTCTTCCTCCAGTGTTTATCACGTCGGTCCCAGCCTTTTTCAAAAGCCCCTGACATTCCTAGAGATTCACAGGTCAGGAAGGCAACTTTTTGATTTTCATTTAAAATAGAAATTCTTCCCTTGTGTTTTCAATAGCTTGCTTTCCAGTGACATTCTACACATTCTTGGATTTCCATCCGTTCAACAACTGCTTGGTTCTCATTGAGATTTACCCCCAAAATATGCTTCATATGAGGAGAAATAACACAGGCTGTTTCAGGATTTCTCTACAACAGCTGTAGTAAAGGATCCTTGGAATAACAGCAATTTCTGATAAGACAGGTTATTGTTTTGTCTGAAAAAGCTTTATCATAGCTCCTTGTGAGTATTTCGAGTGTTAGTTAACTGGGGAGCTTCAATCTTTCAAAATTTGTTTAGGAAAATGTCAAAAGCAACGATCAATGATGCTTTTGACATATTGGTTGGGCCTGTTTTGCAATAGCTGATGGCAGAGGACTTCCAGGTAAAGATGTAAATGAGAGTTGGGCCCCTTTATGGGTTTAAAAAATTCTTTTATTTACATTGACTTTATCAGGGAGGATCAGTTATTAAAATGTTCACCAGCTTTTGCGTACAGAGGTCTGTCATTGTTCAGGAAGGTAAACTTTACCAAAGCTTTCAAGTAACAGAATTAAGGAATATACACATGTACAACACTTTCACACATGCTTATACAGAATTTCTTTAAGAGAGAGAAATTTAAAAGCAAGTATGTTTTATATTCACTACTACATTTCTTACTTAAGCAAGGATATAAGTTTATAGGAAGCATTATAGCTTATGATTTATATTCAGTGGGAAATAGACTGATGGTAGAAAGTCATTTTTTTTTTTCACTCTGAAGCTATGTTTTTTTTTAAAAAAATATTATGTTTATTTTGAAGCATGTTTCCCTAGGACTATGGAAAACAGAAATGCTGGGAATGGACAGAACAAAGCCCAAGAGGTAAGGGTTTAATACTCCTCTTTGGTCCCATCAAAATCAACAAATGACTGATCACTTCATGCAGTACATTCAAGTTAAACATCAAAACATTAATGAACATTAATAAAAATTAAAAATTAAGAGCAATTGAAATGGATGATATGAGAGGAGAAATAGTTCAATATAAACATTTTTACTTGGAGTGTATATTTACATGTTATTGATTCATGCATTCCTAAGCTAAAAATGACCTTAACTCATTATAGTTGGTTTTCTGCAGCAACACAAAGGAAGAGTTATCTCTTAGGTATCTAAGTGTAGAGAATCTTCATGGTATCGCCCCATTCACCTTGACATGTTCACCTCTCATGTGTATGTTGTGAAAGACTCCTAAGCTAATAACAGATGTATATTTTTACATATCTAGAGGTTATTCGGCTCACTACCTAGGAGATTTCTTTCCATTGTAAAAACTGGAGACTGGGCTTAATCCCTAGAAAAATGTCACTGTATTCCTAAGGGAAGAGTGAAAACTCAGACTCACTATTTCTCCAAGAAAACTCTCTAAGAGGAAGAGGAAATGACCTCTTACTATTCATAAGTGGAGAAAATTGTTTCCATTTACCCTTAGCTCTATCAGAGTACTTTTACTAATATGTCAGTTTCATTCCAGCATTCATGGAATTTCCCAATGTTTCTCTCCGCACATTTTTGAAACCCAGCATCTTTCCAGACTTTCAAGATCCTGGAGAAGAGGGATTCTTAACCATTTTTGTACCATGGACTTCTTTGTATGTGTGATAAAGTTTATGAACTCCTTCCCAGAATAATGCTTTTCAATGCTTAAAATAATATACACAGGATTATAAAGGAAAACAGTTATATAAAAATACCATCGTCAAATTTAACAAAAATCCAAATTAGTGAAGTATTAACATGTGCTTCTTTATTAATATGTTAAATAATAAGATTACCCATATGACCATAAATCACCACATTTTAGGAAGAGTAATATATTTAAACAATATTTTGAGACATTGACAGCTGTGATTACAACGTAATAGAACAGAGCATGGGTCCTGCCAATCACCCTATTTGTTGACTACATTTTCACAAGAGGAGGAAACACTAAGATCCAATTGGAGTATAGTAAAAATAAAGATGGAATTTTTGTTCTATGTAAGTTTCCAGATGCTCTGAGCCCATCTATATATCCCAGGTTAACAACTCCATTGTAGAATTTGTTTCCATGCACTGTAAACTCATGGAAGAGCTTTGATGAACAGGGTCCTCCTTACCATGGAGTAAAAAGCAAAATCTATCCAAAGTCAGCTGAACCTCAAGGGAAATAATGAGAAATTAAATCTTTATGTATTTATTATTTTGAGGAGTTCACAAAACAAGCGTTTTGCAAATTAAACACTTGCTTAGGCTCCTCACTTTAGAGGGGTGAGTACTGAAGGGAGGAGTTGAGAGCAGCCACAGTAGTACAATATTTCATAATAAATGTTGTTGAGTAATTGCTTATTTCCTGATATTATTTTAAAAATTTTGGATTATCTCTTAAATTTAAGTGCTCTGTAATTTATACCTTCCTATACATCTTTTGGAGAGGGAGGGTTAGTTACATTTAATGTACTAATTTTTAGAGGAGGTGCTGGGGATTGAACCTAGGACCTTGTATATGCTAAGCATGCACACTACCAATTGAGCTATACCGTCACCCAACATCTTTGTGCACATTTAAAATGAAAAAAAGTATAGATTGCCCAAAGTCACAGGCTAGTATGTGGAGCAGGCTATCTCCAGAACTTGACTGGTCACTGTAATGCCAAGTGGTTGGAGAAATAGAATGTGGTGACAGATACAGTGCCAGATAAAACCTGTCCATAATTAAATACACAATCAAACCATAAATCTTAGACTTCCAGTAGAGCAAGGTTCTTATCACTTTGGGATATACATATTTATAAATCTCCAATGTAGCCCTCAGTGACTTTTAACGTTACTTGATCTCTCAAACGTTTAACTTTATATTCTCAGCTTCCTCAGTAGGGTTATCCAGAGTGTGTGATAAAGAGCTCTGCTTAGATAACGGAACAACCACACGTGGATAAAACTAATGGAAAATTAAACAATAAATATAGGATTTCTTTAAAACCGTGTTTAAAGAGTTTTGGGGACAATAGCTTGTATTAACTATTTCATATTCTGGGAAATCTGAAGAACAAGCATCGGGTTTCTTTATGGAAAGTCTATGAATTATTGCCCTATTTAATGGCTTCACGTATTGTATGAATACACAAAAACACGAATTCACGTATAGGAACCTTGATTAAATTTCACTTCCAGGATCCATTGTCGCTTTAGGCGCCCCGCCTAGTCACTACGGCTCTGAGCAAGGGACAAATAAACGAAGGGCTGGACCGACTGTGGTTCCCGCCCCTGCTTTTGCTGTTTTCAAACAGGTCCGTCAGGCTACTATAAAAGCTCTTAGTGGCGCTGTCGAGAGTACTACACTCGGAGGTTGATAGCTGTGGTTTCGCCATGTCTGGACGTGGTAAAGGCGGAAAGGGTCTTGGAAAAGGAGGCGCTAAGCGCCACCGCAAGGTGCTGCGTGATAACATTCAGGGTATTACTAAGCCTGCGATCCGGCGTCTTGCTCGTCGTGGTGGTGTCAAGCGTATCTCTGGTCTCATCTACGAGGAGACCCGCGGGGTGCTGAAGGTGTTCCTGGAGAACGTGATCCGCGACGCCGTCACCTACACCGAGCACGCCAAACGCAAGACGGTCACGGCCATGGACGTGGTCTACGCGCTCAAGCGTCAGGGACGCACCCTCTATGGCTTCGGAGGCTAAACTACCGATCGCCCTGCTTCGCACGGCAAAACCAAAGGCCCTTTTCAGGGCCACCTATCCGCTCACTTAAAAGAGTTAACGCTTTGTTTTAGTTTTATAAGAAGGTATTTAAACAGGTAAGTACTGTCGACAACCTGTAAACTTAAATGTGATTTACGTATGTTTCAGGCCTTAGCAGGTTTGCACTTAATCTATAGTCGGTTTGGTGTATGTGCGATGTATTATCTTTAGAGCAAGAAGGCTAATCTATGGTGATAAAACTATTTTGCACAACTGTTAGCGAAACCCAGCTGGGAAGTTTTATGGAAGACGAGGTCAAGTCTTGTGGTAGAAGATCGGGAAAAAGAACTAATGTAGACACTCCTCAGCTAAGGATATTGAAAAAACCTGTTAAAAGTCACATGATAAAGAGGACCTGAGAAAGGGGAGGACTGGTAATGCTGAAGACAGTCAAGTTCTACCAGAGAAAAGTGTGAGGTCTCTTGTTTAAAAGTGGAATGGAGACAGGCTGACTTATTTTTCCCATCCATCCAGAGCTACTGTTTCACAATCAAAAAGAACCTATTGATGCATCTATGTCTGGTATAAGTATGCCGGTTTATGTTTACCAAGTTATTTTGGCTCTATCTTGAGTAACAGACTTAACTACAGTCAATTTTGAAATACTCTAATAAACTGGTTGCGTGCCACATACCCTGACAAAAAGGCTGGAGTGAGCCTTTCAAACCCAGGTTTTCATGATTTCCAGTCTTGTTCCCTTCACAGCAGAAAATGAGGCAAAACAAGCAGTTCTCAAGTGCGTTACCCGTTTCTTGTTACCTGTTGTAAACTGTCTACAATCTCTCAGGACTGTCAGCCTGCCACTGTATTCTTTAGTGTCCTCAGAATGGGTTTTATTCTGTGAAAAAAATCTTAGGTTATTGTAGTACAACTGGCATTTTTTCAACTAAAACTTGTTCTCTTTGTTGTAAGAAAAGGAATACCTGGACAGATAACTCCCGGGCCTGAAGCAATATTTCTGGCTTATCTGAGAGCAGGGGTGAGCATGTGGCTACCTGCTCTCTAATAAGCATCAGTAGAAGATATTCCCAGGCTTTCGAGCCTTCATCCTTCTTGCTGCCTTCTATGAAGGTGTTGATACTGTCTGGCCCAGCAGAGAACTTCAGGCGCTAGGGATGGCAGAACAATGATGGAAGGAACAACAGATCCCGATCAGGAGGAGCAGCGCTGCACCACAGAGCTGGACTGATCACAGTGGATCTGTTCCAAGTGACAAGACTTAACTGTCTTTAAGCTAATTTACTGTTGAGCCTCTATTATAAGAACTAAAGTTTACCATACCAAGTATGTTTTTTTCAACTCATTTTTTTTCAACTCTTTCCATGGTGTTCCATGCTAGAACACAGAATAAGGGCTCGTTACCTGTTAGGGATGTGGAATATCCACATGCCTTAAGCAGTTGTAATCTGGATATTTCAAAGTACTGTCTCCCCTTAGGAGTTTTTAACAGTATGTGGATCATAAGTTTCTTTGAGGATCTGTGTGTGCATATACTTATATGTGTGTGTGTGTGTATAAAACGTATTTCATGGAGCTCATTCAAGTAATTCCCAGGGCTCCATGGATTCCTGTGAACAACTTGGAGTCTAGGATTTTAGAGTCTGAGGTTGTAGAAATCCAAAATTTAGGGCTACAGAGAAAAGGGCAGACCAAATGCATAAAGAACACATCAAACAGCAGTAAATTTGGCACATGTATTTATTCACTGTGTGCAATAGATCTATATATTCTTGACAAGTGAGATGAGTCCTTTACACTGTAACTAGAATGCAAGAAAGATAACCCATTTTGAAAAATTTTGATTCTCAGAGGCGTAAAGGCCCAAACTGTATCTCATAAGATTTAGGAGTAAATAAAAATAGTGGGGAGTTTATTTTTAGGCTGTTTAAGGCAGAAGTCCGTGAACTGTTTCTTAAGGCTTTCTTTGAACTTACCTTCCATTGCTATTCTTGGTAAATATATAGTAGGGTCTAAATATTTAGTAGTCAGTGTCACTGAGTAAATCATTTGTTCTGTTTACAAGAAACAGTCCCAATATCCCTCTTCAAAGATAAAAAGGAACCGGAAAACTTGTACAGAAGGTAGTTTGTACTCTTTGTGTCTTTGGTTAAGTCACTTAACCTCCCTGTGCGCGTTTCCTCATCGGTAAAATGGAGATAACAGTAGTTCCTATCTTATTGGTTTGGGGGTAAATAACATTAAATATTAAGCATTTTGGCCAGTGCATGGCCATGGGAAATGCTCTGTTTTGATGACTGATATTATTATTATTAGTGTTCTTATTTCTCATGACATGAAAGAGGCTCAGAGAAAAGAAACGGGCATTTTTGAACCATGAAGACATACAGTTGAAATTCTGAACTGCCATTTTCTTTGTGATCTGTGGCAAGTTACTAACCACTGTTCCCTTATCTATAATGTAGGAGAAATTTCATGTTTTCGTGAGGACTGAGTGTGACAACATAGGATAATGGGTTTATGTACGTGTTTAAAGAAACATGTTTACATATATTCTTAAGTAGCAAGTGTATTAATGAAAGTTTTTTGGATGCAGACATAACAAAACAATTTCAGGTAATTTAAACAAATTAAAATCTCTTGAAACTTTTTTGTTGACCATGCTTAGGGAAATGCTGAACACTCAGGCCTTTTTCTTTTGTCAGTTTTCCCAACTTCAAGGCAAACAAATCTGCCCTATTTGGGCAGATGTCTGCATCAGTGAGATACAGTGGCACAAGAGAAAGGGTATCAACATAATTCTCACACTTTGGGCTCAGCTCTAAGTGGAGGTTTTTCCCCACGGAAGAGGTAATAATCATGAGCCCTGAAGGTGTCCAGATGGTGTGTGGGTTGCCCTTTAGTATCTGTAACCTGAGTTCCCAGTGCTCTCCATTTTCTGTGTCCAAAGCTCTTGTTCTCAGCCTACTAGGCATCACACCAGTTTGAAAAAGTCTTTCTTGAAACCTATTTTCATGCCATGCTGACATTAAATTATTTTAAAAATTTTCAAAATTTATAAGTCCAGTCCCCTTTTGCCTCTGAATTGCAAACTTACACATCTCTGAATGAAAAATAATGCAAGCCATATCAATAAACAAAGAGCGCTGAAGTCATCAAATCAGCTGCTGCTGCCATCCCACAGTGAATACAAGCAGGCAGCCAGGCCTTGGTAGTTGAAAAACTGTAGAGGTGGAGAAAAAAGAAACCAAAAAAACCCAAACCAAAAAATAAGAAATGAACAAAAACAAAAGAAAAAGTCCTCTGAGGTTGACTTGGAAAGTTAGGTGAGGGCTGGACAATGCAGGGCCTGTGGCAATAGCACAGAATTTCTAGTTTTGTCAAGTTCGGAACCATCCAATGGCTGTGAAGGAAAGATACAAAGCCAAAAAAACATGGCGAATTTGGCATGAAAACGAAATTCGCTATGGATGAAGGAGTGTCAGTATTACCTCAAACTAAAATCAAGGTTATGAGAAAAGTTGAAATTCTGTTGTAATTTGGGAACCTGAAAAATAAAGACTTGTTTGTGTCTTTATGCTTATTTTATTTATGTTTTTGAGACAATAAATGGGAGACCAGATAGACTGGTCCAGGAGGCTGGTTAGGAATGTTTAAGGACAGTGGTAGCCATTCTTGGGTGGGTTTGATATTTCCATTTATGGGTGATGCAAGCCACCGAACCTTTTCCACCTAACTTCCTGAAGGAAGTCCCTACCTTGAAGTTTCCGGAGAAATGAGGGAAGCGCCCGACTCTATTTCCCAGGATTTAGTCTCTTGGGCATTATGTGGTCACAAACCGTAGGCTTCCAAATCTCAAGAGCTCAGCCCACAACAGTTAAAAGTCATCTCCTACTTCCACGGTGCTTCCTCTCTGAGATCTGAACCGGCCGTGGGTCCCTCTTTTGTCAAGATCGCTCCACGGTTTCTGAACTGTGCAGGGAAAGGGGAGCTGGAGGCAGGAGAGGGGGATGGGTTCGGAAAAGACTGCAAGTTACAGAAAAGGGTGGTTAGAAAGCTTCAGAGCCGACCTTTATATTATGTGACCACACAGGTGAGCTGAACACTGAAAATTCTGTGAGTTTTGTAGGTTTGCAAAAAGTCTGTGGAGTGGGGAGATGACTGTATTAAAATTTTTTTAAAAATCCAGTGATAAGAGCTTTTTAAAAATTTAGTAAAGTGACTAAAAGGACAGTAAAAATAACTGCTCTTCCGTTACTGGAGAACTACAGCCAATCTACCAGGTTTGTGAAGAGTCTTAGATAAAATACTTAGCCAGGACTCGAAAGCCCTAGGCAAAGGGCTAGGGGAGAGAGAAGGAAATAGATCCCACAAAACAACATGGGCAGGCGGAGGATCCGCAGCATCAGAGAGGAAGTTCCGCTTTTGGATAGCGGGAGATTCAAATGTTGTTCTGACCTATTTGACGCTACAACGTGGTATTTTACCAAAAACAGACCAGTTTCCCGAAGCTCGCTACCAGCCCACAGAGCATCTGTGTAAGTTCCATAAAGGTGACCAAGAAGTCGAAGAGCTGGCCGTTAGTGCTAAGATCCATGTTCGCTTATGCTGATGGGAATCCTCGTACAGGGGACGGTAATCAGAACAATATGCAAGTTTGAACCCCAAGAACCGTTCGCTTTCTAACTGCATTTTTAAGTGCAACCTGTAACAGTAATTGCAAGCCTAGTTTTCAGGAAATACCACTTGCTAGTGCACAGCTACAACTGTGTGAACGTAAAGTGGCTCTGAAAAGAGCCTTTGGGTTTGACTGTACCTATGAACACATTTACTTGGAGCTGGTGTACTTGGTGACGGCCTTGGTGCCCTCGGACACGGCGTGCTTGGCCAGCTCCCCGGGAAGCAGCAGGCGCACGGCCGTCTGGATCTCCCGGGACGTGATGGTCGAGCGCTTGTTGTAGTGCGCCAGGCGCGACGCCTCGCCCGCGATGCGCTCGAAGATGTCGTTGACGAACGAGTTCATGATGCCCATGGCCTTAGACGAGATGCCGGTGTCCGGATGGACCTGCTTCAGCACCTTGTACACGTACACCGAGTAGCTCTCTTTGCGGCTGCGCTTGCGCTTCTTGCCGTCCTTCTTCTGCGCTTTAGTCACCGCTTTCTTGGAGCCCTTCTTCGGGGCCGGAGCTGACTTCGCCGGTTCAGGCATTTTCGGCTACTGCTTTTTCACAGACAAAATGGTGTCCGCTTTGTAGGACCCTGCCTATTTGTAGGCAGTATTATGCAAATGAGGCCTTAACTCGGCAACTGCTGATTCGTTCATTTGTTAAGAGGTATGCATGCAAAAGATAACTAGGGGAGTGCCCTCCCATTGGCTATCTCCTGAGACAGTTTTCCAGCAATCAGGCCAGCTACTTTAATCTAGTTAAATTATTTTAAAAGTTCTGTAGTTGTTTATAACAATTCAGATTAGTTTGTTAAGGATATAAACTAGATAGCACTCTCTACAGTATTCTGAAATATCAAAAAGGCAGATTTCATGGACTGGTTATCTCTCCGATTTGCAAGGCCTGTTTACAACTCCTAGAAAAGCTGTCACTCTGCCTTTGAATCCAGATTCTAGATTAGTGACAGGGAAAGGAAGAACTGAGAAGAAATAGGCGATCTACGGTAATCGAAAAAATTCCTAAGACAGTGTTTCCAACTATACCAAAAATGTAGAAATATAGCGTGAAAATAAATGTCAAAGTTTAAAGTTACGTAGCTTAAAGGAAGGTAATAAATGCAAGAATTTCGTAGCCAGTATCGCTGCAGTGCTTCGTATTGGAAACGATCAAATCACATCCAGGTTAGCCACTAAAGCGGATCAGAAATTACTCTTCCTTCTACTTAGTTAAAAACAGAAACAAAAACCCCAGAAAACAACTGAAACGGGAGAACATGGTGATAAATACTTTTATTTACAATTTACTATTATCACTATCAGAAACCGGCTTTTTAGCTAGTTCTTCCATTAACATGTTTCCTTTCTATTGAGACCTGTTTCCCCTGAATTTGATTTAGATGTTTCTAAGACTTTCTACGCTGCCCCACCTTTTGGCTTCCCCTGCTGGCAGTAAATCCAGGGCTGCAAGCTGCACGTGGTAAGCTGGCAAACAAAAAGGGCACAAAGTAATTAATTTGTTTTTCTCACTTTGGTATTGAGGAGGAAATCTCCTGAAGACCTATTCACTCTTTTATTTTTACTTTTCCCCAATTTAGCCCGTGTAGCAATGTTTGGAATAATAGCTAACATGCTTTATATGTATTATTTTATTTAATCATAAAACCCTACCTGATTGTTTGTTTGTGTTTGTTTTTTGCCCTCCATTTTATAGAAAAGAAAACCAGAGAACATGAGACAAGGCCTTTTCCCTCAAATCCCATTAACATGTAAATTGTGGAGCCAGGATAATGATTAAAGCAGTCTGCCTTAAATCTGAATCCTTCATAAGACTCCCGCTGGCGTTTGGTGGGCTGTTTTAGGAAAAAAAGAGAAAAGTTTGTTGTGATTTCTTCTAACTTTAGAAGCATGGCAAATAAAGCATTTTTTAAATGACTGAAGGAGAATGTTAAAATGAAAAAAAAAACGTTGATTCTCTTATATACCTAGTCCATGGAGGAAGAGGAGAGAGAAAAATGAGAAAGAAAATTACAACTAGATTAAAGAAAAAATGGAAAAGGCGGAGAGGGAGAGAAAAAGACTCAGTGGAAAAAGAGGCCGATGGGGAAGAGTGGGGCAAAAAGAGAAACTTATCTGGAGAATGAGACAGTATTTTGGAGAGACAAAATATAGATAATGTAAATCATAGAGAGAAGGATTCAGTGATTGCTATTAGCTTTATCTATTTTTAGTTGATATTAGCTTCACCATATCACCAACTTATTAATTTACTAGTTAAGATTTTGATATATTTCCATTATAGATAAAGTTGAAAGCCACTGATTAAGAGCCAAAGCTGTAGAGTTAAGTCAATACCCAATAATTTTAGGGTCGACGATTTCTCTAAATTTACTCATATTTCAGCCAACCTATGAAATTTCACCCCAAAATTTCTGTTATAATGTCTATGGGAGTGCCCTTTACCATGCTATTATTGCAAAATGAGCATATAATGAAGGTCAAGGTTTGCTGGAAGTCAAATCTTCTACTATCTTGGGCCTCAAGATCGACTGGGAATTGAATCTTTGGCCATCTTGGTGCTCATTGCTGTGTTATTCTTTTAATGGGTGTGCCCTGCCCCCTTCCATCCTGTCTCAAAAGGACCAGGCAACTAATTTAAATGTAGTAACCATGAATAGAGGCTATAACCTCTACACAGGTGAACAGATCTATATAACACTGAAGAGTGGTGAGGACTGACCCAAACTAGAGTGTTCATTCCATACCTACATGAATTTAGTAGAAACACACACAGTGTACAGGGCAGACAAAATAGTCCATGAGCTGTTTTAAATGAAAAAGATTCAGACTTGGTAAGGAGAGGCTATTTTTGAAAGGACTGTTGATAGGAGGTGAAACGGACTACTGCATATGATCTGTAAGCTTCTCTTTGGCTGAAGCCAAAACAGATTTTCTTAGGGAAGAGCAAACAAGACTAAAAAGAATTGAGTATGACATAGGAATGGTAGGATGAAAAAATGGCTTGATTAGATATTAGGAAAACAGATAATGTTTTACCCCGAGTCCAGCCAACTATCAGAAGGGACCCTTAAGGAGGGGTAGTAAAGTGGCTCAGGCTGAGGGTGGGTCAAAGCTCTGGGACCTGGGGGGATAGAGAAAATGTAACTAAATTTTGGTTGACAAAGTATATTGTTTCCATGGATTAGTTCAGGTTATCACTTTTGAGGCAAAGAATGGGAATTTGGGAGGGGTCTGTGTCTGGTTGTGTCCTAGATATACAAGGAGTTGCTGTTGTTTTTTAAATTTATTTTTTTAAATGTAGGTACTGAGGATTGACCCAATGACCTCTTGCACGCTAAGTAGGCACTCTACCACTGAGCTATATACCCTTCCAACCAGGAGTTGTTTTTTTTTTTATCTTTTCCAAATCATAGGTGAAAACAGTGCCTCCTTGCAGTAAATTATTTTTGGAATACAAAAAGGGGGAGAATTTCTTTAATAATCACTATTTTCTAGGATCACAAGGCTCAGATTAAAGGTCAATAATGTTAGTTACAACTAAAGACATCTCCTTTAAATCTTGCTGGGTCTGGTTTTTTAAAAAAAGTAAAATATTAAACACATTTGGTTTTATGTTTAGTGTATTATTAAGTGAAATTAATGAAATATAATTATTTATAGAAATATATGTTGGATACCATGAAAATTGTCTGTCTAGGCAAAGCTCCTGAATCCCAATTGTTCTAAACTCCTCTGAGGCAGTGATCATTTGACAAAGAGGTGAAAGGTGTTACCTAGTCCCCAGGATTGTTAATTTTAAAACAAAATTGACTACCACACTCTTTATTAAATAATTTCCCCATATGAATTGTCTCCAGACTCAATAACAGTGATTTCTTCTTTTAGGATTACAAAAAATGTAACTCCAAAATAAGGGTAGATATTAACTCAAATAAAATATATGCTTAGTTATTGTCCTGTATGATTGTGGTCACCTGGAAGTTTTATAGGTTTTCTTTTGTCTCCCTCAGAAAAGTATATGCTAGAGTTCTTGCATAGGTACAGTAGTTTATCTTTTAGATGGTTACATTTTTTTATAAAGCAAAAGAATATGTGTAATAAAAATATGCATTAAAAGTGCTCCTCTTATTTGAATGAAGATAAATTATGCATATATTTATATAATAACAATAAATAAAAAATAAGAATGAGAGGAACACATGCCTGGGGAATGTTTACCGAGAGCAAGTTAGCAATATTAATAGCAGACACATTTTTAAGCTAAAAGTATTAGGGATAGAGAGGGACACTGTAAAAACTTATTTCCAATACAGAAAACAAGATATTCTGGATACAAAGCCATCTTGAAGGAAAACACCTAAAGACCAGATAAAGTACAACAAAACAGTAGCACATCATTGCCCAGCTAAGAAGAAACTGAGAAAATGCCTTGAAATATGCAAAGCAATGAAAAACCTAGGCGCTGAAACCAGAGAGATAAACACACTAGACTGGGTTCTCTGGGGCAACTATTATTATCAAGATTCTGAACTTTGTCAATTAATATCTGCTCCTTGGGGAAGGGGATTCGAAACCCTTAAACTAAACCCAGGACCCTGGAAGAAAGGATAGGTTACAATAAGGTTAATCTAGCAAAGGTTCCCAAGAAGAAAACCTGTCTGTCTCCGCAGAACTCTGTGGAGGAGGACAGAGGAAATTTGCCACTGGGATTTAACCACTTACATAGAATCTGGGGTTTCAAGGAAAGGGTTGTGAAATTAGTGATGTAGGTTCAGAGCGCCTCCTAGTGCCCTGTGAAGGCAAAGGTAAACCCCTTCAGGAGGGAAGCATCTTGAATTCAAGTTCTCTAGATTCATACAGATTGTGATTTATTTATTCAGCAATTATTTACTGAGCACCTATTACTTACCAGGCACTCTACTAGGAACTTGGGATTACCACGTATAAGCTTATAATAAATGGTAACAAACAGAAGAGGAAAACAGACACTGGAGAGTCAGGCTTTCAGATAAACAGGAGCCTTAGATCCCCTTGCTCTCTCCTAGGAATTTCAAATATTGAAATGATCAGAAACAGTAAGGTAACTATTTACTGAAAGGTTAAAGAAATAAAGATGGAATAATACAATCAAGGAACAAGGGAAAATCTAAGTAGGGTAATCAAAAAATAACAAAACAGAACCTCTAGAAATAAAAAAAAAAAAAAAAAAAAAAAAAAAACCTACACTCCACGGTGACCAAATAAAGATGTACTGATAAGATGTAACATTCAAGACCTTGTATGCACCTGACCACTCAACCACTACGTAAGGCAATAAATGACAGAATTGGGGGAACTTCAAGTTTATGATTGTAGGGTAAACTTTCAATATACTACTCAAAAATTCACATAACAAGCAAAGAACAATGTGCATGGTTACAGAATATTTGAACAACACAATGAGTAAACTTGATCTATGATTCCTGCACTTAATACGTAGAGAATAAACAATTTTGGAAAGCACATATTTAATCATTTCAAAAATTCAACCTTGGTTTTAGAAAAAGTTACAATAGATACCAAAGAATCAGTTTCATAAACACTGTACTCTTTTTCATCGTCTAATTAAAGAGAAAAAAAAAAGGTTATTTTAAAGATAGTAAAACTAAAACAATCTTCCCATATTACTGGATACTAAAAGCACACCTCTAAATTTCATGGATTAGAATGAATATCATTAAGGGAAACTTATATTCTGAGACAAATATGAATGAGAATAATACATGTGAAAATTGTAGGATGTATCAGAAGTGGTACTGAAATGGAAATATACAATATTAGACGTATGTATGAAGGAAAAGAAACACTAAAGACATATGAAATAGGTATTTATCAAAAAAAAAAAGCTAGAAAAAGAACAAGAGAATAAATCAAAATAAAGCAGATAAAGTTGGACTTAGAATTCTTAGAATGTGTTGCACTCTTGTGAATGATGCCTGGTTTTTCTATTTCAATTCAAGATAGGTCTCTGCTAATGTACAGAAAGGCCATAATTTTTTATGTGGTTCTCATCTATCCATCAATCCTGTTGAGCTCTATTAGATCTAATTGTTTATAGGTTCTCATGGATTTGTATGTTGACATATTATTCTCAATGTCAATTTTTGAAATTTAAAAGGAACAATTAATTAAATAGAAAAAATGGAGATGATCCATAAATCACAAGCTTGTTCTTTGAAAAGTCTCATGATAATAGGCAAACCTTTAGAAAGACTAGTTAAGGAAAAAAAGTGTGTGGGAGGGAGGGGAAAATAAGTTATAGGAATAAAAAAGGGAAATTAGCTACCAAAAGGTAGATAGAAAGAATCATGAGAATGCTATGAACAATCTTTAGAAAAACATTATTCTTAATAGAAAACGATAATTTCAAGAAGAAGAATAGGCTGAGAAAACAAAGTATGATTAAGGAAATATGATGGGGGTTTAAAAATGTATCTTTCCTATATTCTTCAACCCAAAGAATTCCAAGCAAAGTTGGGTTTTATAGGTTTTAGTGAAATTTAAGTAATTGATAATCCCTATTTTACATAAGCTGTTTCAATAGAAAAATAGCTATCCTTTTTTTCTTCTCAAGTTTTATAACTTCACCTAAACTAAACAGGAACAACACACACACAAAGAAACAGATTGAGAGAAAATTATAGCCTCATCTTACTTACAAATTAAAAAAAATAAATAAATAAATCTCTATTTTAAATGTAAACAAATGGAAAGCAAGAGACCAAACTGTTTAAAAAACAATAGTATGTCTTGTAGGGTTTATCCAAGAATGCTTCCATGTGTTTTACATCACAAATTTAAGATATTAATAGATAAAAACTGTTATCATCTCCAAGGATACTGGGAAAGTATTTGCTAGAATATAATGCTCCTTCATCACAAACATTTTTCAACAGACTAGAACGAGAAGTAGTAGCTACTTACTTCATAAGGAGTAGCTACAGTGAGCTTAACATTTAATGGTATAATTTTAGAAGACTCCCCAAAGAGCCAAAAGAAAGACAAAAATTCCGTGGTATCACTCCTATTCTGCATGGCACCAAGGGTTCTGCCAAAACGATGAGACAAGGACTAGAAATGAGAAGGGTAAGAATTCAATAAGAAAAGATGTTATATTTATTCTTTGAAAATAATATGTCATTGTAAAAAATCCAGGAGAAGCTATAAACAATTATCTCTAATAAGCTCAACAGGGTTGGTGAATAAATGCGCACCACAAAACAATAATTCATGGCCTTTTCTATACATTAGCAAGCAATGATCTATCTAGAATTGAAATAAATAAAACAGACATCATTCACAACAGTACAACACATTCTAAGGATTCTAAGCCCAAGGGAATGTATTGCAGATCTCTAAGAATAAAACTATGAAGTGCTGTTAAAGGATATGAAACAAGACTCACCTAAATTAAGTGATGTATGCTGGACTATTTTTATGTTTGGGGATGTCTCAATATGCTAAAATGTCCATACATTTAAAAATAACCTAAAATTTCAATGTTATGCCACAAAGACTCACTGGATTTTTTGATAAAGCACTGTAAAATTCATGTTGATGAGCAAAAATAGTCAAGATGATTCTTAAAAAACTAACAAAGACAAAACAGAAAAGGAAAAAGATAAAAGGAATAGGTCTTGACTTGGGGTAGGCTTTGTAAGAGGGGTCATCCTAGGCCTTGAGCTGTTACAAAGTATGCTAGTGCAGTATAATAGTGTTCAAGTCTTGTTCAACTTTGTTAAAGGCCAAGTGGAGAAGAGGGCTCAGAGTAGCCTGTCTAGAGTTAAGTGGTTATCTTACCTGCTGTTTTTTTGGATTAATTGTTTAGAGGTATCTCAAGATAGTATCTTTAGTGTAATGGTTTTTAGGTCAGGGACCCTGGAGCTAACCAGGCTGGGTTAGAATTCCCTCTGCCATATCTGTATCTATATCTTTCTTTCTTTTTTTGCCGGGGGAGGTTATCATGTTTATTTATTTACTTACTTTTTAATGGAGATACTAGGGATTGAACCCAGGACCTTGCGCATCCTAAGCATGCACCCTACCACTGCGCTATGTACCCTCTGCCATATATTAGCTGGGTAACATTGGGTAAATTATTTTGAATTTTGGGTAATTCATACAAGCAGGTAAAGCTGGGATAACAGTTCACAGATGTTTTATGGGAATTAAACGAGTTAACATCTAGAAAGCACTTGAAAATTTGCCTGGGTGTTTATTTACCATTAAAAAAAATTTTTTTTAACTAAGTAGAAACAACTGAAAACGGGTCCGTGCTACCCGCACTCAAGTCTGCATTATCTGTTGTGGGTCCTGCGCATCTGCCGTTCTGGATCCCTTCCTCCATAAAAATAATAACAAAAAGGATATTATTACTAAAATTATATAAAAATCAAAACATCAATATATTAGAATGTTTCCGTCGACCTAAAAGTTTAGAAGCAATTCAAGTATCTTCGCGAGCCTCTAAAAGTACTCTGGGTCGTAGACCCTGTGTCCGCTATGCCTAATGGATGCAGGCTCTGCGTGCATCCACGTATACACGCACTTAATACTCACACAAAGTGCCCGATAAAAGTGCTGACAATAAGCAGAGGTGGTGCAAGGCAGGCCTCCCGGGGATTAGCTATGAAGGAAATGGCAACTCAGAAAAAAGTTGGGAGAGGAGGAGAAAAACCAATGAGGGGGTGAGGAGGGGGGCTGTTGCCTTGCTTCTTGGTCTTCAGACTGCTCGGTTCTGTGTCTTTATCTGCGAATGACCCAGCGCATCGTTCGGACTCTCCGGCGTCCTGTGGTTGCCAGAAGAGAGAGGCTGCGTCGGCAGAGTCTGCGCACTAGCAGGGGCGGCCACAGGGAAACCTCGCGGGTTCAAACTGCAGGCCGGAGTGGAGGAGCGCGAATGGCGTTACCCGGTGTATACGTAGCTTGCGGCTCTGCGGGGAGCGGAGGGACGCGTGGCTGAGCGAGACGCCCCAATGAGGGAGCCGACATTGAGGGGCGTGACAGGAATGCCCAATGAGGGAGCCGGCATGGAGGGGCGTGGCAGGACTGCCCAATGAGGGAGTCGGCGTGTGGGCCTTGGTTACTAGGAGCCGGCAGAGGCGGGGCGTGTAGGGCCCACTTTGTACTTTGCACCCCAGCATGGCCGCACCGGGAGGAGGTACTAATTTTCAGTACTGACTTCCAGTTTAAACCTCAATGTGTTTTTTCGGTTTTGTGCAGCTGTTTGGTAGTATCATCTCAGGGAAACCCCATGTCCTAAAGCACAGTTCTCCAAGTGTTATCCCTGGACCGGCAGCATCAGCATCAGCATCACCTTCATAATTTAGAAATCCAAATGATTGGGTCCTCCTCCAGTTGCAGTGAATCAGAACACTGTGACGTGGGGCCCTCAGAGTGATCTCAAAGCGATCTTTTTAAAAAATCCTTCAGGTGATTTTAGCGTACACTTAAGTTTGAAACTGCTTCAAAATACTGTGTTCCACTTAATTCGGATGTTGAAGTGCAACCGCACAGTGGGCACAGTGGTTATAGTCACTTAATGGTAACCTCAAATGGCTTCTCACTCTGAGACATTTTTGAGCCTCTGTGTGTGTGTGTGTGTGTGTGTGTGTGTGTGTGTGTGTGTGTGTGTGTGTGTTTAACTGCACGTATTTTTTCTTTTCCCAACATATACACCCCTTCCTTTCCTTTGTTCCAGGCACAGGAATGTCAGGAGATATGCCTTGTTCACTGCCAGGAACAGAAGACCTTGTCACCAGATTACCGTTTACCACTGTGATTGTATCAAAGAAGGAAGGAATGCAGCCCTGCGTCCTATTCCAAGCACTGTTCCTTGGATTTTCACTATAAAACTCCCCACAACTCTTCCCCAAACCAGCTTCGCACTCCTGAGGCAGTAGCCCACTGTGACCCCCTTTGTCTGGCAAAGAAATAAAGCTATTCTTTCCTCTTCCCTAAAATTCTGTGTCTCTGAGCCTTGATTAGATACCAGGGTACAGGAAACAGGATTTGGCAACAGAAGGTGACCTCTCAAATGTCAGCTTAGCTAAACTAACTCGTTTGATTCAAGATTGTTACCAAAGGCAAAATAGCACTTAGGACTTATCTACTGAGAAATTAATACCAAAAAATAAAATGAAAAAATAAATAAATTGTATGTCTAGAAGGGGGAGAGATCTTAGGAGAAGGATTTGAATCAACAATGAATGAAGCATTCCAATTATCCACAGATTTTATTAATTATAGCATCTCATTTACAGATGTCTTGCCATCCTTTCATTCAGGCTTTCCCCAGCAAAGGTAGGTAGTCCACAGTAAGTAGTGAATTCCTGTAATTAGGCCTGTAACAGAAGTAAATTCTATTTCTTTAATTCAAATATAAATACAATGAAAAAGCTAAAACACCTTGTTTATGCTCTTCCACTCAGGTAATGATCACCTTTTGATAAATCAATGTGCAGTAAATCAGATGGATAGGATTTGTGTGGGATATACAGACTAATCAATCATCTCAGGCAGATTGGACATCATACTTCATAACTTCTCTAGCCAGATTCTCATTTTCACTTTCTGCTTGCATTCAGTTCTTCTTGCACTCATATCGCTCCCCTGACTGAAGAAATAAAAAAGGTTTATATGTTAGGTGCCATTTTGCCATTAGCACTAATATTTGCTACACAATGAAGAGGGATCTGTTTACATATGCTTGTATAATGTGCTACAAGGAATCTCCCCTCCAGTGTTATGCACACTTTAGTCATTACTAACATGAACAGATAATGACTTAAATCATACTCAGTCAAGAGATATTCCTCAATAATGTAATCTTTGTTCCAAATCCCCCAATTACCCCTCGGGGTAGAATTCAAATAGATAAAAAGCTTATATTCTCTCTCTTAATTTTTGATCTGAAAAGAATTAGCTTCTCTGATTTTCGTTTTAATTTAGTGACTAAGGAAAATACAACTGCCAAGTGCTTACTAAATGTCCATAACTTTTTAAGAGCTTTACACAAATGATCTCTTCTTAAAAAAAAACAAAAAAAAAAAAACAAAAAAAAAAACGGTTTCAATTTTTGTTAAACTTTAAAAAATATTTTTTCTTCTTAATTTTTGAGGGCATAATTAGGTTTCTTTGTTTGTTTGTTTGTTTGTTTAATGGAGGTACTGGGGATTGAAACCCACTCTACCACTAAGCAATATACCCTCCCCTCCTTACATAAATTATCTTAGTCCTTAAAATAACTCTAAGTAGTGTATGATTTTTATTCTCCTTTTATAGATGAAGAAAGTGAGACTCAGAAAGGCTGAGTCACTCATTCAGTTGAATATTCTCAAAAATCAGCCCTGTGCTCTATCTTTATTGTTATAGACATATATGTATTTCAATTAATTCATCACATCGTGCTGCAAATACTTACTGAGAGCCTAGTCTGTGTCTGGAACAGCCAAGGTATTACAGAGTCAGTGGTAAAAAATACTAACCCTGCCCCAATGGAGATTAACAGTCTTGACAATGGGAAAGGGAAACAAAAAATAAATTTATGTCAATTAGCACTAAGTATAATGAAGAAGAATGAATAGAGCAAGTTAAAAAATGTGAAGAGAGAGGTGACATTTTACATCTACTGGTCAGAGAACATCTCCCAGATATACCATTTTAATCAATTCAGTCAACCGAAAACCCAAGAAATGTGGAGAATATTTCAGTTGTGTTGCAAGTCTTATACCTGGCAAAAATACTAAATATATCATAAGGTCAATCTAGCCATCTCCCTCTTTTCTTTTCCTGCCTCTCTCCCATCACAGTCCGCTATAGGCTTCTCTTTGGTCTCCAGGCCCTTTCTCTCCCTTCTGTAGTAGCAGTCTACTTCTTCCATACTTTTTCTGAGTCCTCAATTTCTCTCACCTTTCTTTTTCTCCCATGATCCTCCTCCTTCTTTTCTTAAAAAATACCCATAATTTGGCTGGGATACTTGTTTTGTATTTATAAAACACAACTTAACATTCACTGTTAAAAACTTAAATAAAATCCTAAAGCATAACTCCTTTACTTTTCTACAATTCCTGTTCTCTGTGCATGGCAGCAGATTTCATCGTTTATGAAAAGGAAAGTCAAGTGCTGTTTTCATGTCAAGAAACTGAGTTTTTTCTTCTATGTAGCACTAAATGCCCACGCCACCAACATGAAGGTGAAGAATACCCACATTCCCCCAATGTTGACCTTCACCCTTCCTAAGTCTTCTTTTCCTGCACCTAGGGTTTGGAGGGCAGTTGGGAGTACAAATCAAGAAGACTGCTGATGCTGTTCATCTGAATAAAGTATGAAAAATTGTCTTCCATCAGAAATCTCATAATCTCTAGGTCCACAGGTGACCTAAATATACAAAACTATGTGATAGTACAATCATAAAAAAGCAAATAGTTGTAGAACTCAAGTTATGGTCACTGATAGATATATAGTTCAAAATTGGAAAAAAAAAAGTCATACTTACATATTTTCTTATGATTATGTTCAGAATTAACCTTATCGAAAGAGGTTTAGCCTTTGCCCTTTGCTGGAAGGTAACTTTTAGGCCCTTGGAATGCATGTTAAGAATATCTTTGTTTACCAGGAGGCCTTGAGCTAATAGGATCATAGGTCCATATTCCACTAATGGACTAGTGGAATAATATCATTCATGTTGGGGGCTTTAGGCCATGCTGTATCTGTACTACCTCCAGAGGAACTGGAGACTCAAGATCAGCCACTCAGGTGGTCGATCGTGTCTACGTGATAAAGGCCTCATAAAATGCTTAGGTGAGTTTCCCTAGTTGGCAATATGCATTATGCTGTCACACATTGTTGCAGGGAGGTGTTGTTAACGTTCCATAACTCCGCTGGCAAATGACTAGACTCTGCTTCATGTTCTCTTCCCTTTGCTGATTTTGCTTTGTGTCCTTTGGTCTAATAAACACTAACGTTGAGTATAATAGCTTTTGGTGAGTTCTGTGAGTCCTTCTATTAAATTATCTAATCCAAGGGTGGCTTTGGAGAGAACTCTGAACACTGCAGTTGGTGTCAGATGTGAGTGCGGTCTTATGGACTGTTCCTAAGCATTGCACTGTGTCACAATAGTATTAATATTACTGTATAATATTTATTACTCAAAAATTGGGATGAATTTTATCGCCTTCATTGAATGAATTTGGTAGTTCCCATAGAAGCCCATCTGTTTACCTGCCTGTAGATTTGCAAAGAGTGATAAACACTTTTTTGGTTCTTATTGAAAGATAAAGGAATATGAAAGCAGTTAAGTCTAAGCTTCCTTGACAGCCTTACAAACTTGAGGGTTTCAGGAAGTCAAGGACGACCATGTTTCTCTGAATCACCAGTGTCCATATAGATGACTAAGCCAGAGATAGTTAATGATTATCTTTTAAATGAATTGACATGTAAGTACTCTTACCATCATTTATAAATAAAAAACTAGTGCCATGGTACAATTTACTAGGGCATTTTGACACACAAGAATCTCCTTATAAGCTTTCATGACTCAATTCTTTAGATTCTTCTTTAACTCTTAATCAGTTATCTTACACTTTAAACATTGTAATTTTTTTAGTATTTCTCAATCATCAGTTTCAATACCTATATTTTAAATAAATTTTTATGTTAGCTTTTTTCTCATAGTTCATTGCTCTTGGTCATGGTTACTTGTTTCATGGTGTTTCTGGTTAATTTTGGTTGTGAAACTGCTCATTTTTTTTTTTCTTTTTGATATTTATCTGTGGAGGCCTAAAATGAAGCTTATTCTTCGAGAGAGGACTTGTATTTGCTTTTACCAGGTGCTCAGGGGCACTAAACCAGTCGGGGTTATCTCTATATTAAATTCTCAGCCTAGGTGCTTTGAATCCCTGTGGTATTAATGCTGAAAGAAATGCGTGTGAACGCTGGCTTATAGGCCAAATTCTCAGTGGTGGAATCTCCTTGTTCAGCACCAAGGGTCAGGGCAGATTTTGCAATCATCTATGGTGAGTGTGTGAGTGTTTATTTCTAGTTCATTTTGGTCTAGTGTCTCAGCTTCAGTGGGAAAGAGTCCTTATCATGCTCCCCACTACGGACAGGCTTCACATAACACTCTAAAAATCAAAGCTCAGGTTTGGGTGAAAGCTAGCTGTGGTGTTTGGGGTTTCCCTGGGTCAAGCACCTGGGAATGAGAGTTCCTTATTTCATAGTGGCTCTTCACAGTGTTTTGTAAATTTAAGTATTATTTTGGATTTTAATTGTCCATCCAAGTACCCACTTGCCCTATTATGGAAAATCTATCTCCGTGATCCAGAGCACCTGTTTAGGGTTCTCACCTTCTCCCAAACCCTAGGGTTTCTAAATTCATTCCTCTCTTAGACAACAACACCCCCTTTCTAAACTCTCCACCTCAACCAGCACTTGCCTCCCTTTCCAGCCTCATCTACTTTGCAGTTTTCTTGGTGACCTCTGACCACTGATTCCTTTCCTCCAGGCCACTCCCTCCCAGCCCCTTTTTCGAGATTCCAGAGATTTAACTTCCCCACAAATCTGTTCCAGCAGCGAACACCCTTAAAGCTATCCTACATCGTGCAGTAAAACCACATCCAGCCAGAAGGGGCTTTTCTTCCCTTTCTACTTCCTCTCCTCCCTCAATGCTCGGGGACATCCGGGAAAGAGGAAACGGTGCTGTAAAGGGGGCGTCAGTCCTGAGTCAAGACATCTTAACGGATTGAGGAGTGGGTTTCTGTCTTGTAACCCTGAGGACCTTAAATCTGAATGCTACCGAAGGACTATAAATTGATTAGGACTTTCAGAGAATGAAAGTATAGTAACTGACAAGATTGACTGGAAGGCGTGTCAAAGAAGGCTTCCCGTTCTTCTCCCTCGGTGCCTTTAGGATGGAGCACAGGCTCCTTCCCCACCTCCCCCACCCGCTGCTCAGAGCCTCCAGCGAAAATTGGACCAATTTTCAAGAAAGCAAACCAGAAAACCCTTTATAATTATTTCTGTGATAACTCACATTGTCTTCAGCCTTTTTTTGTTCAGAAACACATGTCTATATACTTAGAAAAAGAGAAGAAAAACGGAAAAGAAAAACTGAGCAGAATGAAGTAGTCAGAGCATGCTTTTGTGCTCTGAGTAAGCGGTGATCGCCAAATCCGGGATCAAAGGCAGGATCAACTTGTAGACCTACACACGGAAAGGAAAGCTGTACACTTGAAATGGCATTTTCAGTGTAAGTTAGTATCTGGCTATGTGATACTACATAATTTATAGTTCTATGGGACTGTACTTGCCCGTAGTGAGCGCGCAGTTTATGGCACGTTGTCTAGGTTTCCTACAATTACTTCCTCCATAAGTACATTAAAACATTAAAGAATGGTAGTGGAGCTTAGAATTTGGCAGGACAAATCTGAAAAATCGCCTTTGGAATAAAAGGATACAACTCATTTACTGAAAACATGCATGGCTCTTAAAAGAGCCCTTGAGATTAGGTGTAAAAAACGCTTACTTGGCAAGTTTACTTGGAGCTGGTGTACTTGGTGACGGCCTTGGTGCCCTCGGACACGGCGTGCTTGGCCAGCTCCCCGGGAAGCAGCAGGCGCACGGCCGTCTGGATCTCCCGGGACGTGATGGTCGAGCGCTTGTTGTAATGCGCCAGGCGCGACGCCTCGCCCGCGATGCGCTCGAAGATGTCGTTGACAAACGAGTTCATGATGCCCATGGCCTTGGACGAGATGCCGGTGTCCGGGTGGACCTGCTTCAGCACCTTATACACGTACACGGAGTAGCTCTCCTTGCGGCTGCGCTTGCGCTTCTTGCCGTCCTTCTTCTGCGCCTTGGTCACCGCCTTCTTCGAGCCCTTTTTAGGAGCCGGAGCGGACTTGGTCGGTTCAGGCATTGCGGCGCTGTAAGTTACAACAACGCTAACACCTGGAGAAATGATCACCCACCACAAGGCCACATTTATTTATAGATGTGGTATTCAAATAAGGCTCATAAGATTTCGTTCGTGATTGGATTAATGTTATTGTGGCGTCACAAATGAGAATGTAAATGATACTTGCAGGTCTACCTTTTCATTGGTTGTTTCGTTTCTTTGCTTTACCCAATCAGAGGGCGTAGACTAGACTACCCATAGCTAGTACAAATAGACTTTGAGATCTTAAGCTGTTTCTGAAATGAAGGCAAGCAGACAAAACTGAATAGCTTGCCAGTTTTGTTTGTAGCCGGTGGCAACTGCTTTGTTATCTAGGAGTATTTCCTGCGTTGATTCTGGGTACCGGCACATAGGGGCCATGTTGATGTTCAGCTGGGGCGGGTGGTCAAGGCTGTGGTTTGTTAAGCGCTTTGTCTGGCTTCCAGGTGCTAACAATTCGGAACCAACACCTTCGCCGTGCCGAGTTAGTCACCCTCTCAAAGCACTGCTTAATCTTCTCTAAAGTCCTAGTTAACTTTTGCTACAGGTAAAGTTACATTTGGGTAACTCGTCTAACAGTATAGTGACGGAAAAGGCGGAAACGAGGGCACTTTTGAAGGCGACATTAACTGCTACCGACTCCCTATCCTTTTTCTCAGAGTTCCGGAGGCCGAAACAAGGTATAATGCTCAACTCCGTTTCCCCATACATCGACGCTGAGAACCGCTCTTTAAAAAGCGCCTGCATATTCTAGGAGGCGCGGAGTTAAGCACCTCGCATCCCAATCCCCGAAGGCCCGCCCATCACTGTCATCCTCCCAGCCACGCCCCCTTCCAGTGTGCAACAGCTCTTTTCCTGAGATCGGTGGGTGGCTCTGAAAAGAGCCTTTGGGTTGTGTTGAGCTTCGAAGCAGTTGGCCAAAGGAACTTCCTACTTCTTCTTGGCTGCCGCCTTCTTTGGCTTGGCTGCCTTGGGCTTGGCGGTCTTTGGTTTTGCCGCCTTAGGTTTCACCGCTTTGGCCTTCGCTGGGCTCTTGGGTGCTTTCTTAGGCTTGGCTGCTTTTGCCTTTTTCGGGCTCTTTGCTTTTTTGGCTCCTGCAGCCGCAGCAGGCTTCTTCGCCTTCTTTGGGGTCTTCTTGGCGCTCTTCTTAGGGGTGGCTGCTCCAGTCGCTTTCTTGGGCTTCTTAGCTCCTGCGGGCTTCTTGGGTTTGGCCGCGCCCGCCTTCTTGGCCTTAGGCTTGGCTTCACCAGTAGCTGCCTTCTTGTTGAGCTTGAAAGAACCTGAGGCGCCAGTGCCCTTGGTCTGAACCAGGGTGCCCTTACTTACCAGGCTCTTAAGACCCAACTTGATGCGGCTGTTGTTCTTCTCCACGTCGTAGCCAGCAGCCGCTAGCGCCTTCTTGAGCGCAGCCAAGGATACGCCACTGCGCTCCTTGGAAGCGGCGACAGCCTTGGTAATGAGCTCGGACACTGGGGGCCCAGACGCTTTACGCTTCGCTGCACCTGCAGACTTACGGGCCTTTTTCTTCACTGGCGTTTTCTCGGCAGGGGCCGGAGCAGCTGGTGCGGCGGGCGCAGTCTCGGACATGTTGAAGACAAGCGTGGGGAGCACAATTCGAGCCGGAAGCAGAGGCACTGGCCGGGACTCGAGCCGCGACGCTGCGCCCGCCCGTTTATATAGGGCGGAGCTGCGCCGTGATTGGTGCGCTGTCCAGCCCGCCTCGCTGGCAGCCTCAGAGTGTCCTCTCGGATCCCGAGTTGTGTTTGTTACACCTCAAAAAATGCCAAAAATATCAAAATTCTCTACACCGAATTGCCCGATTTTTCTCAGAAAATAATCCCCGAAGCCTCAGGCTTCACACAGGTCTCAAATTAGGAGGAAAGCACAAAACCTTATGCCAAAAACCAGCAATATTTCCCGCCGTGCTCGTCAAATTTCAACTCAGAGAAACAAAACTTTCTATTTTCTTCGTAAATTATAAACCGATCTTTAACTCTGGAGTTTTCTGACCTCTCAAGTATGATTCTCCAAGTGGTTAGGTTCTTATATGTCCAAAAACCATGTCACTGACATTAAGATTTTTATTACAAATCTGCGCTTAAGTGATGGAAGTAACACAGGCTCCTCGGAGAGTCCTGACTATTGAGCCGAGGGCATTTGAGTTCATCAAACTGGTTTAGTTTAATGCTAAACAGATTATTGACCATATGGGGTTAAATTTTGGACCCCTGGGACATCAATCTATGCAGCCATCGTTTTATTTCTGTCTACTGCATCAGGGTTTTTAAACAATTCCTTAGGATAATTCTTTTCCTTTCTGTTCCCAAGGGTTGGGGGCGGGGCTGTTGCTTCTCTTCCTCTGGACAACTGCTCCATGAGTTTAGATACATTGAATTCAAGATATTTGGAAAAGGAGGGGGTCCAAAATAGTCAGGGCACACAGATGGAAAATGATTAATTTTCAAATAACATGAAGATGTCCACAAAGTCACTGGAAGTGGAGGCGCACTTTGAAGTATTTGTCTGCTGTCTTACTGAATTCTTCTGGCTTGTGCTTCAGGATCAAATAGTATTATACTTTTTAGAAATGAAATTCAAGTGTTGATCATAAGAAGGAACTAAATGAGTAATACAGAGTATAACATATCTATTTCCATTACTAGAGAAACCCAGACTCTCCTATCACTAAATAACAGATGAATGACTACTCCACATAGCAAATATGGCTTCAGTCTTGAAGACTATGGCCCTATGCTTCCCAGAGCTCCACAAAAAAAGAAAACAAGTTACGTGTAGGATTGAATGAAAAGTTCAGATTTCTATTTTAGAAGCCGAGCTTTGGAAGACCATCCAAATTAAGTTCTTGTCCTATGAAGTCATCCTTTGCAAGTTCTCTGAAAATAGTGGTTTTGTTTAGGTAGTACACATTGGCAATCAACAAAGAATACATGTTGGCAATGAAAACTCAACAAAGGAAATTATTCCTGGAAACTGGTCTGGATGGGATTCTCTTTTAAAACTGCAAGCCATTTGAAATAAAATACAATTTTAGCTGGTGCTATAAGGTGGTATGATACAATTCTGTGGGTGTGGCTGATTGTAACATAGCATTGGATATCACATTAAGTTTAGTTCCATTGCCTCAAATCTTCTCCATACACAACAGTCTCTACTATTGCAATAAATGAGAATATATATCTTTGATACAACATTAATAAAATATTTCACAGTCTCATTTAAAATAATGCTGAATCTGGTATAAAAGAAGTGTAAATTATCTTTTGTAAAGCCTTAATGTGTAAACATTTTTAAAGTAATTTTTGCATGCTAGTGAAAAATAAATATATCCTTTGTATATATTAAAATAAAAAGAGAGGGGATAAGGTTCCAAAACAGACCAATTGATGGTTGCTAAGGAAACTGATTTTGTGGACACTTGATCCTAGAGTAGTGGGGTTATATTCATTTTCAATAACAAACAAAGCCACTTCCCTAAATAGTTGAAATTTTCTGAATACATTGAAGTTTCCTCTTAAATGCCTTGCTTTATTCTATGTATTCCATACTACTTCTGACTTGGCGCTATTTAGCTCTTTAAATTCTGTGTTCTTGTAACTCATGCTCATCTCCTACAGAGCATGGTGTTTTCTACAAATAAAACTATGACAGACTTAAAGAAAGCATTGAGGATCTGCCACTATTACATCAAGCATTTATTTGAAATAAGAATAACAACAGAAGTTTCCATTTCTCTGATGATCTGTCAGCTATATCAGAACTATTTAGGGTGTTCGTATGTGTTTGTTTGTTTGTTTTAATGGAGATACCGCAATTTGAACCCAGGACCTTACACGTGCGCTCTACCATTGAGCTATATCCATCTCCCTGTACATGGGTTTCAAATGTAGATTCCAAAGTCTTTCACCAGATGATTGTGAATGGATAACTTCAGGGAGTCTCAGAATCTGAATATTTAACAAGGTCCTCAGGTGTCTCTGATGCCAGCCAGTTCTGCGAACCACTGCCATTCTTACTTGGATCTGACCAACAGGTCAAAAGTATTTCCTGTCATGAGTATTCCTGTGGATTTCTGAATTGCCTGCAAGACCTTCAAAGAGAAGTCCGTGCTGGATATGACCACAGGTTGGGAAGATGGGGGCAGCAACACTATAATCCTCACTTCCTTGGATTCACAACCGACGGGGCAGTAGAGTGGGCTGGAGAAGAAGAAAGAAGAGTAACTGAAAAGGATCCTCTGCTTTGTTATTCTCCATCTATAGCAGATGGATTGGACCTTGGCTGCCTGTGAACCACCAGAATTCCCCAGTACAGATCCCCACTTCTTGTCACATTTTATTATTCTTAATAAAAATTACGTTTTCCATTTATTGGCTGCTGGACTATGTGCTACCTGCATTCTTACTCAGCAAAAAGTAAGATAGAGATATACTCTTATCCTGCTAGATGGTATACCCATTTTATATACAAGGAAATGGATTTACATAGGTTAAGAAATTCTCCTGTGAAGACTATTGGTAAGATGTGCATTCAAGATTCCAGCTCACATCTGTCTGACTTCAAAGTACATGCTCTTAACGAACAGTGTTTTTCTGGTTGCAGTTCTGAATGATCATTAAAGGCTGTGAAATCAATTTTGTAGCACAAGGCCAAAATGCTGTGTGTTTTTTTTTTTAATGAACTAGAATAGAATGTAAAATATCAGAGCCCAACCCATGTAGTTTCAGTTATGGACACAGCTTTTGACTGGGTGCTCGGTGCTTTGGTGTAAAATGTATTTTTTTTTTCAGCATGAACTCATATGGCCAGAGTAGGCAGAGTCTTCCTCATGCAGTTTCTTGAACTTTTGTAGCCGTGATATATTCTCAAGTGTATTACTCTCTAATAAACTAAAAAAGTAATTTCCTATTATTGACTTTTTTAAGCCTCTAAGGAACCCTGAGTCATTAAAAATGGGGAGCCCTCTGTAACATTTCCATTTTGAACATGATGGCAGCTGGGATAAGAGGAACAATGTGATTTATAGAAAAGCTGAAAGGAAAGAGAAGCTTATGCTTGGTTCCTTTTACTCCCAAATTCTGGGCTCTAACTGCTTGCTTCTGGATTTTTCTATTTTATTAGGTTACCATGATTGGACTATTGAAGAGAGTTTGGGGAAGGGGTGCTTTTTTGCTTAGCCCCTCCCCAGCTTCCTCATAAGGGGCGTGTTGAATGAGCACAGACATGGTGACACCATGAAGACCACCTGTAGATCTCTATCTGTTGGTACAGACTTTCTCCTAGTGAACTCTTTTAAGAGGCACTCTGTCTTGGTTTTTGGTGTAGAGCATTTCTGGAAAGGTTTTCTTCTAAAGGGCTATTTATTATTTCAGAAATTGTGATTCTTTTTGTTTAATTCAATAATTAAAATGGGAGGGTCCATACCCAGGGTTATTCACTTATTGCAGCATCATTTGGAACTGTAAAATATTGGAAGGAGCTTTAATATCCACATATAAAAGTGACTGAATCAACTAGGACACATCTGCACAATTGAGGAATATGCAGCTGCAATAATGAACGAGGAAGATCCCTATGAATGAAGAAGGAATGAATTCCAGGCTACATGGTTAAGTGAAAAAGCTAACTGCAAAAGAATATCTACCGTATGATACCCTCTGTAGCAGAATGAAAAGGATCTAAAAAAAACACATTTTTTGGCTTGTTTGTGCAAAAGATACACAGAAAGAATAAATTAAAAATGAATGAGATTGGTTATCTACGATAGGGGTGTGGGTTAGGAAGGAGTGGAAAGAAGAGGAAGATGAGAACAGAGTCTTAGGGATGAGAAGGGATTGACAGTTTTCTGAGTATGTCTTCTTGTGTAACTGTGACTTTTACAACTACAGTACTGTTTCATATAGCAGCAAAATAAACAAACTATTAAAAGCAATAGGTATGGGGAACTCAAAACAGAATTTAAGCACCTAACAAATGAACCAAACTGCATTTAATTAACAACACACTAACACTAAAGGGATTGGGGAAGATAAAAATTAACTTAAGCAACTGCAGAAAACAGTATCTTGATGGGATAGTACAAGACTAAAGACAAAAGTAACTATATATAAAGGTTGTAATCTAATGAAAGCGTTTCTCTTAGGAATTTGGGTTAACCCCAATTCTGAAACTATTTTTGTGTCTACTAGAATTGAACAAAGAAGCAAATATGGTGTAGAAAATGAGATCCAGTGTTCTCACTAGTGAAAAAAGAAGTATTTGGCTAAAATGAACCTCGTTGTACTGGATTAGAATCGGAAATATTAATATAAATGCATATTTTGAAATATACCTAGTTTTATAGATATAGAAACATATGTGTGTGTGTGCACATGAATTAACTTATTCATATACTGTCTTGCACTGTCAGCTGAGAAGGCCTATGAGCAGTGACACCCTAGAAGCAGTTAGCACACCTGGCAGACAATCTTTGTTTCTTAAGTATCGTTCTCCAATCAAAAGAACCAGGTCTCCTTGGAGAAGTGATAGACAACAAGGCTGGAGAAGGGAAAATACAGGGTGGGCCTGGAACACCTTGTGGTGTCAGAAAGTAAGATGTTTAAAACAGAATGAAAATTTGTTGAAAACAAAACAAAATAAACAAACAAACAAAAAACCATGCAAACCAGTCAAAGGAGCTAGTAATACCTGAAGCCGTTACCATGAGCAAAAAATAAAAATTGATAATATTGGATTTTAACTCATAGACAAACTATATATCCATAAATAAATTTATACATAAGGAGAAGGGACAACTATTCCCTGCTGCAGATAAAATCCACAGGATGCTAAAATCATTGAATAAAACTTTAAGCAGAATTGGGATTTGCATCGTCTTCAAATATCTTCCCCAGGATACCTATCTACTACAAAGAGAAAGGTAGTGAGTTTACAGTGGAGAAACCCAGCAGACACCGCTTTAACTAAGTGAGCAAAGTAAGCCTCATAAGTAGTAAGACCTATCAACATCACGATGTCCTTGCATTGAGGACACTATCATTTTTGTGATATTTCCTGGCAAAATGCATAAGCTACTGCAACGATGAGAAAATATCAGACAAATTCAAATCAAGGGACATTCTTTAACTGATCGATACTTTTCAAAAATGTAAAGGCCATGAAAGAAAAGGATAGACTAAGGAATCATTACAGACTGGGAGAGACTAAGGACAAATATTAAGTAAAGCCAATGTGGGATCCTGAATAAGATTCTGGTACAGAAAAAGTACTTGGTGGAAAAGTTTGTTAAATTTGAATAAAGTCTAAAGTTTAGTTAACAATATGTTACCAATGTCCATTCCCAGTTCTTCATAACTGATTTTGGTTACACAAGACATTAACATTAGGGGAAGCCAGTTGAGGGATATAAGGAATTTTTTGGTACTATTTTTGCAGCTTTCCTGTAAATCTAAAATTAGTTCAAAACAAAAAGTTTCCTTAAGACAAAAAACAGTTTCTCTCTGTATGTCATCATATTATAACACTTTTGACAGAAGGGGAAAATATACCTAAATGTGACATAGATTCTCCAAAGTTGAGGAAATGGAGATGACTTTTATTCTTATGTCAAAACTTTAATGGCTTTTCAAAGTTTCTACCGTAAGTATGGATTACTTTATTAGTAGCAAACCCGTTTAAAATCTTTAAAATATAATGAAGCTTATTTTTTAAAAAAATGTGTGCTGAGTTTCCCTAACATCCAGATACTGTCTGTTGCCTCCTTCTGCTCTTTATCTGGACTTTCACTGAAATTATATCCTTGCCTTTTTATTCACAGATTTATCATTTATATATGTATCCATAGCAATAAGGTTTAGTTTGTCCTGATTTTGAAATGTATGTATGCGAACCCATAGTGGATTTAATCTTTTGTGTCTTGCTTTTTCCCCCTGAACAAGATCCATCCCTCTGTATTATATTGGTGTGGAGATCTCTCTAGTTTGTTGATAGGCACTGCAGTTTAAAATTTCATTTGTATACATAGCCCATTGTATTTACTTATGCAGTCTACTACTTGTGGACATTCTCTTGGTTATATGATATAGCAAATTTAATTTCCCCAAAATGGTCACAACAATTTCTCCTGACTCATGTTCCCTTCTCTGGTGAGTCCTGATGCTTCCACGTCAAGTCTAATTCTGATCCCTTTGATTCTGAGTGAACTTGTGACAGCTTATACCGATAGAGTGTGGAGGAAGGGAGGCAGTGTGGCTTCCAAGACCAGGTCTTAAAAAGTAACACAGCATCTGCCTTACTTGCTAGAACCCTTACGCTTTGGTCTCTGGACTATCTATCTTGTAAACATTTTGGTGACTCTGAGGCCACCATGTTGTGAGAAAGCCAAGCTGCTTGTGGAGACCATGTTTGGAGACTCTGGCAAGTCATTGGAGTCTTTGAACCATCTTTGTTCAAGGACCAGAAATGTGAGGGGAGTCTCTAGCTGATTAGAAATTCCAGTGCTCAAGTCTTTTCAGCTGAAGTTCCAAATATCATGCATAGAGACAGGCGAGCTCCACTCTGCTCTCTCTGAGGTTCTGATTTGAAGAATCTACTAGTATAATAAAATGGTTGTTGTTTTAGGCAACTAAGTTTTGGGGTACTTTGTAGCCTAAATAGTAATGGTTTCAGTTTATTTTCAAAAGTTTATTAGCTGGTCAGTTATAATTTTTTTAAGAAAAATTTTTGATTATAACCTGCATTAAGAAGCATGTTTTACATCATATGTTCACACTCACATGCCATCATACATACCCTAACTAAAACAAAACTTTGAGGAAGGAATAGATTTTCCTTTAAATGCAATTTTCTCTGCTATTTCTTTCTCTCTTCCCTTCTTATCTCTTCCCTCTCCTCTCCTCTCTATTTAGTTTCGATAAAGCTGACTAAAACCAAATAAATTGATTTCATAAATAATGGATCTCAATCAGCAGATTGAAGGAACACTGTTATGAACTATAGTTTAAGAGGTGATCTTAGTCTCTTTATTTTTATATCTTATATAGTAGATATATTTTTATATCTTATATATTTTACACTATACACACACACATATACACACACTGTAAGCTCTAAACTCAAGAGTTAAATTGTTCTAAATTGGCCTAAGGCTAAACACATCTATAAAAGCAAAACAAAAAAAATACATAAAAACAGTAAACCTAATAAATGATTCTAAAGTGAATTTGGGTGTTGAAGTATATGGAAGTTCCAAGAACCCATTATTGTTTCAAGATAAATGCCTGAGAAAGGTTAGTGACTTGGCCACTTGGCTGTCAGGAAGGAAAACCTTTAGAATCTGGTGGTAGGAAGGGTCTGTACTGAAGGTGCAGGTGGAGAGTAGTTTGGATCTGGGGATGAGGTAGAGGATTCAGTATCCTTTCTTGGCCCATAAGAGCTTAAGAATATAAAATATGTGTCTACATATATACTCTTAAGAGTCAAAACACAGATCCCTTAATCCTGGCAGGAGTCTGAGAAATACTCTCTTCCGTCTGAAAAGTGGGTTCTGTGAGAATGACTTAAGAGATATTAACTTACTTTTCCATTAACTCATAAGCATTTTCCTAATCAACCTCTTCAGCATCTCTTTTTTCAAAGATGTTGCTGGTGTCTTTAGAAGAGATGGTTCAATGAACAAGAACATATTGCATTTGGCCTTATGTATCTTTTCTCTGTTCTTTACTTTTCTCTCTTTGTCTATCAAACTTGCTATTATTTCTTCAGCATCCCTTTACATGTTCCACTCCATTCTCCCGAAATTATATGGGTTTACTGGTTTATAAATGTAATATCTATACGTTTACCCAAGATTGTTAATTTATACATGACGGCAGATTGGTATAATGGTTAGACACACACTCATGTATAGTTTTGTATTGCTGCATAACAAATTATCCCAGAATTTAGTGGCTTAAAATAATAATACGCATCTATTATCTCACACAGTTTCCATGGGTCAGGAATTTGGGGGTGACTTAACTGGGTGGTTTTGTCTTGGGATCTCTGATAAGATAGGAGCCAAGATATTAACTATGGCTAATACTTGAAAATTTGATTGGGGATAGAAGGTCTAATTTGCAGGTGGCTCATGTGGCTCACATGACTGGCAGGGTGGTGTTGGCTGTTGACAGAAGGCCTTAGTTCCTTGGCATATGTACCTGTTCATCCAGCTGCTTGAGGACTCACTACATCACAACTGGCTTCTCCAAGAATGAGTAATCCAAGAGAGAGCAAAATGGAAGTCACAATATCTTTTTTAACGTAACTTCATAAATCACAATATTCCATTAGTTCCATAGGTCAGTCCTATTCAGTTTGGAAGGGAACTACACAGTGCTTGCATACAAGATGAGAATTACTGGGGAAATTTTGGAGTCTGGCTGTCACAGTTCTGGAGACCAACAACTCCATTTCAGATCCCAATCCTATTACTTATTAAATTTGAGACTTTAAGATATTTACTAAACTCTATTTCTCAAGTTTCTCATGTCTAAAATTTGGACGAGGATAGTAGAGTCGATTGTAGTTTTACCTCTCAATTTTTTTCTGCCCTTTTTGGAAGGAATATACATCCCTGCCCATTGATGTGGATTTATAATTTGCCTCCCCCTGTGAGTATACTTTCCCACCACATCAACATCAGTCATCAACCTGGGAGTTGCTTTGGTTGATAAAATGTGAGTAGAAGTGAGGCGTACACCCTTTCCTGTAGAATGGTTACGAGCGATGCAATCTCTTTGTCATATTCCTTTAGTCTGGGTCCCTCCAGGAAGAAAATGTGGAGCAGAGTCACAGCCAATCGACAAAAAAATGTGACATGATCCTGAAATAACCTTTACTATTGTCATCGACCAAGATTTGAGGATTGTTTGTTATATAATTTAGCAAAATCTAACTGATACAACTATTATTGACTCAGTAGGAGTATGCTATGATTAGATAAAATAATGTTTTTGAACTGCTTGTTACACTGATGCATAGTAAACAACCATAGATGTTACCTATTACTATGATTATACAAACTTAAATTCCCATGAACTGAATTTATAAGCCATGTCATTAATTAATTTATAGGAAGAGACATACTTGATATTAAAAATAAGGATCAGAAATGTGCTTACTTTCTGATCAGGACGCCAGAGATAACAGACTAAAGGATACTTTTTGAGCACAGAGTTTATAAAAAAGGATCTTTTCATGAAGCAATAGTCCCCCAATCAATCAGCTCCTCCACCCTGAGGACACTTGTGTAAACTGTTCTATTTTGTGGAAAAGATACATTGATCAAGTCACCATCCTACAAACCCTTCTTTTTCTAGGTGACTACCAACTTGCTTTTTCTCACAGCGGTTCTTACTTGAATTCTCCAGACTTACAGTAGCCATGATATTTATTATTTATTTATTTATTTATTTATTTATTTAATGGAGGTACTGGGGATTGAACCCAGGACCTTGTGCATGTTAGGTATGCACTCTACCACCAAGCTATACCCTCCCCCAATTCTAGTATAATTTATATCATTTACAAATATAGTCAATTATAATTTAGCATATAGCAGCACATATATAAAGTTTACCAAAGAGTAAATACTATGTATCAGGCACTGTTCAAAGCACTTTACAAATACTCACTTAATTTTTATAATAACCCTACATGCTATTATTATCATCATTTTCCAGATGGCAAAACTGTATCTAAAGATGCAGGAACTTAAATTAAGAGAGCTTTCCTGTACTGTGTCTCCTCCTGGTGAGATTATTCCAGCGACTAATTCTACCATCCTTTATAAACTATTGTTATATCAAATACAGTGAAGTTTTATTTTCATATTTTTAAACTTTATTTCTAAGCATTATTATTATTATTATTATTTAAAGTGGGTAGAAAGCAGGGGGTAGAGTAGGAAACAGGAAGCAATTTTTAAGACAACATACTTATTTTATGAAGTCATAGCACAATCCACATTAGCTTCTCCCACAGTCTAACCCAATTACCCTCCCCTTCTGTGACGTGGACAACTGAGGGTTTGGGGTTTTTGTTTTCTTTTCTTACCCCTCCCCCCAACTTTGGTCTTGCATAAAGTGCTCCCACCCACTTCCCAACCAAACCAGTTTAGAAAGTGTTTCCTAAACTTTCTCTGTGGAGAAATTCTGGAGCCCCTAATATTCAGAGATTTAAGAGACCACAGATATCACAAAGCCTTCCACTTTATAGAACAGGATACTTGAGCCCAGAGTGGTGAAGCTCTATCCTGATGAAGCAACCACCCTCTGGACTTCCAGCAGCATGAGGACCAGGGCAGATATTTAGCACTGCAAACGTTTTAGAAAATGCTGCAAATACTACTCTGTAAGTGACTTGCTCAGGAAAGACCTATGTTTCAGCTGGGTTCAGTCCCGCCATTTGTCAGTGTATTAGTACAGTCCAGTTAAAAACTGTTCCAGGGCCTTTGTATAGAAGGAATTTAACAGAGGTAATTAGATAAATAGATAATGAGAGAGTTAAGAAAACAAAAGAAAGATGAGGAGTAACCAAAGATAAGCAGCTGCAAGAAGTTGAGGGACACTTAACAAGAAGTTCTCCAAGGGCTAGAGGGACAAAGGGAAAAAGAGGTTCTATTATCATCTAGGGGACACAGCCCCCCTCCCTCCCCATGAAGCTGGAACGGCTGCTAAGACAGGAGCTGAGAACACCAGGAGATGAGCTAGCCATGGGATTGGAGCCAAAAAGTATCAATCAGGCTGGAGAAACCCCAGGAAGCAAAGTAGGAACGGGTCTCACCAACATGTTCCACCAGTGACTCCCATTGGTCAAATCTACTGGAAGCCAGAGAGCAAGAGAGCCTGGGAAATGTAGTTTCCAGTGATACAGCAGCTTCAGTGAGGCAAATGACAGAAGCAATCAGAAATTCAAAGAAATATTTCTGCAAAGGTGATGCCTGAGCATGAGACCTTGTACCTGCACTCAACCAGAGGTATACTTCCATATTTAAAGACACTGGATCAAGAAGACAGTTTCACCTGGCTTTAATCAGTTTGTGATATATCCAGTGTGAAGGATATATCTATTAACATAACCCCAATGACCCCTGCCTTTCAGGGTTCATACCCCTGCGTTGTCCCCTTTTCTTGAGTGTGTGCTGCACCTGGTGACTTGCTTTTTACAAATAGAATATGTCAAAAGCTATGGTGTGTTACTTCTGAGATTTGTTTATGCAAGGTTGAGGCTTCTGTCTTGGGCCCCTGCTTTTAGCCTCTCACTTGCTCATTCCTTCATAAGAAGGCCAGCTGCCATAATGAGCTGCCCACATGACAAGAAACAACCATCAAGGACTTGAGGACTTCAGTTTAATAGCCCTTGAGGAACTGAGTCCTACCAACAACCACATGCATGGGTTTGGAAGTGGATTGAACCCACAATGAGCTTTGAGGTGACTGCAGTCCTGATCACATCTTTTTTTTCTAACATTTTTTTATTGAGTTATAGTCATTTTACAATGTTGTGTCAAATTCCAGTGTAGAGCAGAATTTTTCAGTTATACATGAACATACATATATTCATTGTCACATTTTTTTTTTTTTTTTTGCTGTGAGCTACCACAAGATCTTGTATATATTTCCCTGTGCTATACCTGATCACATCTTAAATGTAGCCTTGTGAGAAATCCAGAGAACCCAGCTTGGCTGAGCTTAGATCCTGAAGCTACTAAGTTTTGGGATAATTTGTGATGCAGAAATAGATAACAAATACCTCCAGAGATAAACCGAGGACATATATAAGCGCAAACAGAGGGAAGAGAGGACATGGTTTTCAGTGTGTAGTATGTGCCAAGACATTATCCCCACTTAATCTTCACCTCCATCCTCTGAGGTGGGTGATCATCATTGGTTCCATTTTCCAGACAAGGAAACTGAGGACGAAAAGGGAAAATAATTTGTTCAAGATCGCATTGTGTTGCAAGATAGGGTCTGATGGACAGTCAAACCTGTGGTTTTATTTTCATATCTCACACTGTCTCAGAATTCACAACAATCTGTCTTCAAGGTTGCTGTCACTTCATTTGTGTTGGGTACAAATAAAAAGAGTAAATTGTTTAAAATCAACTGCCTTCTTATTTTCTTAAAATTGCATTCCCACTGCTCTCTCTCAGAATATCATAACTCACCTAAAACTAAAAAAGAGCAGGGCCTTATATCTGGTGCTTCTTACTTAAAGACTAAAGTACAAAGAACATGAAATTAAGAGTAACAAATAACCAAATCAAATCAAACAGAACCACCAAAGAGACAATTGTTAGCTCCTTGGACTACTAGGACATTGGTTTCATTGTATAATTAAATCATTACCCTTATGATAATAACAGTAGCAAATAGCAACAAGCATTTACCAAGGGTTCCCTGTGGGTTTGTGCTCTTCTGAGGTCTTTACGTATTATCTCCTTTACCTTCCCAGTAACAGTACCAAGCTAATTCCCTGTGCCTTATTCTCATCTGCACACCTTCCCCATCTGTCCATTTTATGAGGTATATGTCCTGGGAAAATTACTTAATCTCTCTGTGCCTTGGTCTCCCAATCTACAAAACGGAATAGTAACAGCACCTACCTCATCCACTTATTATGAAGTTTAAATAAAATAAGTTAGTGCTTGGCACAGAGTGAGCGTTATAATCTAATTAATGAAATGAGTTCAGAACTGCATTCCTCCCAATCCAACTCTAGCTTGGATAGCAGTGAATTTGGGCAACAAGGAAGACTTGTCTGATTCTCAGGTGTGACTGCTGAGTCACAGGGGAGAGCTGAGCAGTGTGGGTCCTACTGATGGAGCCAGAGGACTGCTCTGCAAGTGCGGCTCCACGATCCGGATGCAGGCCCCGGAAACCTGAGCTGAGCTGGTAGTCCCAGTGACTGGGTACCACTGGGGCATCCACGGAGTGCAGTTGGGATAGGGTCCCCACGTATTCAACACTGACCACTAGCAGGAAAACAAGAAAGATCTTTTTTTAAGTGCTGCTCGAAAAAAAAGTTGATGCTAATTGGAGAGGAAAGAGAGCTAGTGGGAAAAGAATGGACAAAAGAAAGGGGGCATACAAGGGGCTAAACGAAAAATTTCAGAAAGAGGTGTTGGTTTGTAATTTTCATGAAGAGCATTTGAGAAGATGAGACACAAGGTAATTAAAATCATGATTAAAACGTTCCATTTCAACCCCTTAATAAAAGATTATTTCCACTCCTCTACACAGAGGACCACCTCCAGAGGTCATTTAACACCTGCTAATATGTCTTCCTACTTTGGACTAGTGTCTGTCTCATCGGCAGGCACAGTGTCACTTGTGCCTGCTGGAACGTGTGGGCAGAAGTCAGCAGATGTGTGGTGCCTGCTCTCCTGCCGCCCTGGGTCATGTGTCAGGGAAGGGAACAGCCTGATGCACAGAGGGGCTGTGCTCCAAAAGGGGACCCAGTGCCCGTGCTGTTCCTTTCCATAGAGAAAAGCATGACACCAGACTTGAATGAGGAGAGGAAACATTTTCTGTGTGGGTGTCAGCTGGGAGCGCCAGCCTCCCAGCACCTGGGAACATTTGCTGATCCTCCCACAGGGAGAGAAGCAGCCATCGTTCCCAGTTCATTGCCAGGCAACCCAGAGGAAGTCCCTGGAGTCACTGGTTAAACAGCCACTTGTGTCCCAGCAGTGCCTTTGCTCATGGCATTGCTCACCATGCTGTACTGACAGACCACCCTCTCGGCATCACCATCTGCCAGACCATATTCGCCCTCCCAGAAGGCATCTCTGGCTCTGGGAGTGGAAGAAAGGTCAGGGAGGGTCTCACTGAGAAGGTGACATTTGAGCCAAAGCCTGGAGTAAGTGAGGGGTGAGGCAGGTGAGAATCGGTGAGATGTGTGTTCCAGACTTCCTCATAAAATCTGGAAAGTTGGTACAGGAATGCAGCAGATGGGAATGGATCACAGTGGATGCAGATCATCAGAGTGTGGGAATTAAATCAGACCAGATACAGAGAAACAGAGACAGATATGAGAGGTCAGAGAGAAGCCTTACCCGGCAGGAACAAAGAATGTTTAAGGCAGTGGTGTGTTGGTAAATAAGTTTAATAACTGGTTCTCCAGGAAACCCCCCACCCCCAAATCCCGATCTGCAGTGTTTGCTAATTCTTGTGGTGCAAATACTCCCACCGTGGCCAGTTCCAGGCTACCCATGTTACACTGAGCCCAGAGTAGGAACAAAGGCAGGAGGGATTCAAAGTGACATGGAGATTTTTCACTGAATGCCTAAGAGGATGAAGGTGGCAAGGGCAGAAATATAGCCCAGTGTGTGGACATGTACAAAGCACCCATCTGTTTCGTGCCTTTGCAAAGACCAGTGATTCAGGGCCCCAGTCTCTTCATCCACAGCCTGGAGGGACTGAGCTAAAGGAAATAGAAGTTTCCTTCTGTGCTCTCCCCTTCATTTATTCTTTCCCACCACGGGGCCAGTGTATCTAGGGCCCTTTTCTTTAATGACCTTCCACATTTTTCTTTTCTTCACTGTCATTACTCAGGTACCCGGTAGGGGTGATTCTCCATATCTAGGGAGTCATATTGAACCCAACCAGAGTAGACACAGTTTGGAGCATCCCTGTCTTAGGAGTTTCTGCTCTTGGAGAGGTGGCTCAGCTGTGTTTGAAACACCCACCCAGCCCACTGGGGCTGCTGCTTCTGTACCTGGAGGAGACCTGGTGGCAGGTGAGTGGGTGCATCCACTGCTATTTGAATATCACGTGTCTGCCAGCCTCACTCCTCCAGAAGCTTCCTCCTACCCTGGGGGAGTTGCCACCAGAAGCAGGTAGCGCTCTGGCTTAGCATAGTCAAAATCACTTCAGTGTCTCCAGGTAGATGCCGGCAAATCCTAAGGTAGAAATCCCAACATCCTCTCCTACTTTCCACATGTGGAGATAGATCAGTAAAGGATAGATATTTTCTCTATCTTTATATAATCTTGTACATGTTTATATTAGGTTTGACAAGTAATAAAGTGCTTTTTCATGCACTATCTCCGATGATTAGTTTTCAAAACTCTGGGAGGTGTGATTATCCCATTTGACAGATGAAAAGCCTGATTTGCAGGGATGGCAGGTGATTCACCCCAAGTCAGACAGTTTGTAAACGGCAAAGCTGGAACACAAACCCAGATTCCCATCTTTCCAGGACATCTCACTGCATGTCTGTGCTATGTGTATGTGTATATGTGTGTGCGCATACACACAAGCCACTATGAGTAGACTTATTTTTATAGGCATTTTTAAGACTAAGTTGGATGTGTCCTTCTGACAACCCAGCCTTATGAATTCATCAGATATTTTTAGAATGACTAGTACATGCCAGGCAATGTCAGACACCAGCTGAGAGCAGGCAACACAGCAGTGGACCACCCAGGCCTCCAGCCCCCAATACACAGGCTTAAGAGTAGCAGAGACATTTTCAAACCCTGACCTTGACTGCAGAGGGGCAAAGATGCAGGCAGATTGAGAGGCGGTGGCTTCTTACTATGAGAGGAAATTGCCATTTCACCAAGTAATTAATGAAAACCACCTTCCTCTTTCTACCATCTTTCATTTCATCTTGCCAGGCTGGAATCTGGGGAGCCTGCTCCTATTACAATATGCTATTTACAACACAAAAGAAATGGTGTTGAAAATTAAATAATTTTATTTGTGCTAGTCTTCAAAGCTCCAATTTTTTCATTCTCATAATTACTTAAGGTACCATATTACCTCCATCTTATAGATGAAGAACCCGAGGTTCAAAATGACTTATTTTGGGTAATGCCATAGTTTTTAAGGGAAGGAACCTTGAGTCCAATCCATGAGTGACCTGCATTTCTGTTCACTTTCCACTATCCCAGCAGAAAATTAGAACAATTTCCATTTTGGTGTACATCAGCGTTTGTTATTCCAGAATTGTTTCATGTGCCTACCAAGAGGGGACAAGTTACATAAACTGTGATGCATCCACACAGCACAATACCATGAGACGGTGTACAGGAAGGCCCCTGTGTTCACAGCTGGAAAGTTCTCCAAGGTATATCATTATAGAAAAGAGCACGTTTATACCGTCTGCTATCTTAAGAATAAAAGCTAAGGGTGGGGGAGAGAAAACACATTCATTCTTGACTCACATCAGCATGAATTAACAATGGGCAGATACACAAGGAAAATAATGTTACCTAGGAAACAGCAGAGTAATCCAGTCAAGGAGTGGATTATAAATATATACCTTGTTATTTTTATTTGTTTGAATCTTCTAAACGTATTACTCATTCAAGAAATTAGACACATTTTGTACTAAAGAGAGTTTCTCTGCAGAAATACTTCCCACTACTTCCTCCTTTACTCTCCTTATCTTCAAGGTACACAGTACACAAAGAAAGAAATCCAGGTTAAGTTTTTAATAGGACAAAAATTTGCAGGTGCAGAATCAATCAGTGACGTCAGAACATTGATGCCATCTATCCATTTATTTCTGAGAATTGATGAGTATGACAGGCATCTCTTTGTAGTGGGAAGCTTTTGAAACCTAAGAGGAGAGAAGAAACGAAAGTAAATGTATTTGGGAACTTCTTTCTCAGTCTTCAACACCTGCAGAAAAATTCACTAAACCTGTTTCCTTCAATGACTTTGCTCCTTTTGGGGTATCAGCGCTTCTCAATTCCTCACATAAAAACTCCCCGTGGTAAGAGGACCCAGCCTCCTGGGGAAGATGCTCTAATTTTGCTCTTCAGATAGGGTTGCCAGATTTGGCAAATAAAAATACAAGGTGCCTAGTTAAATGTGAATTTCAGATAAAAACATTTTTGTTTCAGTATACTATGTCTTGTATAATATTTGGAGGCATACTTATACTAAAACAATTATTTGTTGCTTATCTGAAATTCAAATTTAATTGAACATCCCATATCATGTCTGGTAAGTATATCTTCAGATGCCACCTGGAGGAGCCTGGGTAAGTGCATTTGAATGTTTGCCCAGAGGGGCAAGTACCACCTAGCCAGGTGCTACCAACACAAACTTCTGCATTGACAAGCATGTTCTCTTTGCTGCCCAGTACAGAAGCCATCAGCAACTTGAAATGTGGTTAGTGCACCTGAAGATCTGAATTTTTCATGTTATTTCATTTAAATTTAAAGTCATATACAGCTGGTGGCTACTATATTGGACAGCAGCTCAAGAACCAGTTATGTATCTCCCTCCAAATTTAGCAACTGGAATTTGAAACCAAGTGGTGGCTAAAATGGTCTGTAACTCAGTAATAAACTCCCAAGTCCCTGCAGCTTAGTGATTATTCCATTTCTGTGCAGATACAACTTTTGTTGTCAACAAATTAATTCTGTGTATTCATTCCAAATACTTACTGAAGATCTATTATATGGAAAGGCTGTGATGTGCCAGGGTATGGAGATGCATGATCAAATTTTTTTGACATACTCACCCTGTAGATGGTCTTGTTTACTGGATAACCCCAACATTAGAATGTAAAAGCCACCAAGGTGCCCTTATGTGCAGAACAGACATTGTAAGTGGATGCAACAGCATTGATTTGGTCACACACACCCTTCTCTTTCCTTGATTCTAAGCAAACATTTAATAACCACAAACTCAGAGGGTATTAAAGAGGATTCTTTTCTGCATGGTATCAGCCAGCAGAGAATAGGCCCTTAAAGGAATTAGGTATTCCTGGGCCACTGAGGGTTATCATGAAACATTTAAGTCTGGAGGGGTCAGTTCAAAAATCTGGCAAAAGGTAGAGTGTGAAAAAAAAATTGAGTACACAGTACTTCAAATTTCACTGCCATTTGGGGAGCTGTGTAGGGCAGTAGTCAATGTAGTAACAATGGTTAGTGAGCAAACATTTTTATACAGAAATTCAGATAATCATGTGCTTCCTGGGCTCTGAGAGGGCTTTCTGGGCTACAAGATACAGTCCCTGGTTCAGTCCCCAGAATGTTGAGTGCCAGGCCCTCTCATAGATGCTGAGATGTCATATGGAGTAGACAGAGCAGATCCCACACTTCATGGAGCAGAGTACAATGGGGACAGGCAAACAAGGGATCTGATAAAAATCTTAAGACTGTATTTTCAAGAATCTAAGCAGGATGATTGATAGAAAGTAACTTGGAGTGAGAAGTGTACAGAGGGAGGGTACTTTTTATACTTTAAGTTACAAACTTAATACACACTGATTTTAACACTTTACACACAACTGCTTATACAGGTTAACAATCTCTCCTCATATAACCTCACATAGTGGGGTTTTTATTTCTAGACGGTCGATACCCTCTCTTCTCTACTTTCTATTTTTTTCTTCTTGATTTACTTAATTAATCTAATACTATTTTGTTTTGCAAAAGGTCAAGTGTCTATGGATCAATTTGAATATATGTTGCCAGGAAATTTTCTCAAAAGATTATATAGCTGTGGCAATCCTTCCTCATCCTTAGCATCCTAAGTAATACTGGTTTAGTGATTATCTATCCATAGTGAGAAGTGCTATTCCACTGTTGCTGTAATATGCATAATCTAACTTGTAGGAAGGTGAATAGTTGTACATTTTTTGCTTTGTTTTTTTCTCATATGTATTGTCTATTGGAATTTAATGAAACAGAAAATATTCTGATAAGTATTTTTTCTAATTTTTTTTCCTAGCAGTTTGCAGGTCTTTAACCTAATGGTTAAATTAAGACCATTAACCTTTGATGTATAATGTTTAGCAAATCCTGTATCCCAGTTTCCTGCTTATTTTCTACTCTCTGTGCTGTATTTCATCTTAAATTTATTTTTGGCCTTTGTGGTCTGTGTCCCTTCCTATATGGCACTTGTGTTTCCTGTCTTGCTTAATAATGACAACTCTCCCTCAAAACACACACATACAAAATTGAGGTTATACAAACTGTTCCCTAAAATTTCATTGAGTATTCGTATTTTGTATTTAGATCTTTAATCCATCTGGGTAGGTCTATTTCAGACAAGCTTGAAGAGCTGAGAGGCAGCTCGCCGGAAGAGAAGTCAGAGGACAGGCCCTGCAGAGAAAGAGACCAACAGTGCAAATGTATTGAAGCAGCAAAGTGCTTGGCAGTGGGAAGAGAGTCCAGGGTAGCTGGACAGAGAGATGATGGAGATGGGGAGGTGGGCAGAGGTCAAAGACGGCCATAGACGGCCCCTCTGGTCTTGGTAAGGAGCACAGTGAATAAATTATGTGGTAAAGGTGTAGGTGACATGATTTACAGATATTTTTGGATCTGTGGAGATGAAGGAAAGGCAGCAAGGCTCACTCTAGAATTTTGACTTGAGTAAATGGATTTATGGTAATGTCATTTACTGAATTGCAGAAGATTGGAGGGATAACAGGCTTAGGGAGCATAATGTTAAGTCTTGTGTCTTTAATGTATTTAGGTTTTGAGGTCTGTTAGGGTTCCAAGTGAAGGTGTCAGGTAGAAATTTGTATGCACACATGTGCATTTCAGGGAAGACATCAGGGCTGGTGATATAAAATTAGTTTGCTGCATACTGATAGCCTTTGAAACTATCGTACTGGTAAAATCTTCAAGGAGACAGAGTAAATAGGGGCTAGTACCAAGCTCCAAGGTCCTAAGATTTAAAGCAAATGATAGCCTGACCATTTTAAGATAGCTTTTTAATGCAAGATAATTTGTCATGGCAGAAAGTCAAGCCCTGTACTTTCGGCTCTGGCTGTAACTGAATACAGGAAAGGATGGACATTCTTACCTGCTGCTGCCTGGTTCTCTGAGAGTGAGGAATATGGTTAAGGTTTAAGCTCCAACTGGCAGACAAGTAACATGCAACAAAGACCCTGAGGCTTGGCACAATTGCTTCTTTCAGAAGGAACCTCAACTATAAGTAATGAGCGTAAGTCCTAAGTCTTAAGAGGTGTTGGTTCTATCACCCTGCCCGAAATACAACTTAAACAACTGTAATGTAATTAAGTCCAATGAAGGTCTGATATTTTTTTCAATATGACTACATTAATTCCATGTCTGAGAATTCACTTTATTTTAAAGTATACATGTCATGTTCCAAGTTCTTTTGGTGTTATAACACTTAAACTTACTTAGTTTTTCCCATAGGTTTGTCTATTTACTAATGATACCGTTTTCTGGGTGTAAATATAGACTATAGCTGCCTTTTGGTAGATCTTCTGATGATGCTAAACTCAGTTTGGCACATTATCAAGGTATTTTAAGTAAAATAGAGAAGGAAGAATTCTGGGGTACATATGAATACTTATTCTCAATTTTAGTATGTATGGAGAATCCTTCATTAAATTCCTAACATCTTCTAATAATCTACATGCATTATACTTAACAGGGTATTTATATTTATAATTAAGTTATAATTATAATTTAGGATCAAGAAATGACAAACCCTTAGAATGTAACCTACTTCTAACCTTAAAATAGGTATATATTTTTACAACTGATTATAAAATGTATCATATTTGTAAAAAAAAAAAGATACATTTAAAAAATAGGAAGTTAATGGATGATGGATGCATTAAAGGATATTGCTGCATAGATTTGGAAATTTTAAAGAAATTTTATAGTCAGTGATGTTGTAGCAAATTGATCTGCATTGTCAGAATATCCTATATAGTTGAATGATTATTCTGTCTCAGCCTCACATCTCAGTGAATAAGATGAACTTTTGTCCCTGGTGCCTTCAGTTAATTGGAAGGCCTGGGTTTACCATTCTCATCAACTTGTCCCAATTTAAATGGTTCTCTCCAGGACCCTTGAGGCATGGTAAATGGAGACCTACTCAAGGGCTGGAAACCAACTAAAGCTACTGAGCGTTTATTGCCCACTAGAGAATTTTCCCAAAAGGTAACTAGGGCTTTTGGATATAAACAATGACATTTCAAAGTAGGAGGCAAGGAAGTATGTTATGTTGGAGAGAGGAAGGTAGGCCAGAGCTCTGGACATTAGCACAGGAATGTCCTTTGCTTGGGGAACAGCAGTATCTCTTGGTCAATTGGCACCTTATGTGTTTCTTTGAAGTTCCCAAAATAAGTTGCTGATGCATATTAGGTTTTCAGAAGGGACTTTTTCTTTTTTTTTTTTATACCAGTGAGAGATGTTATTAGCAGCCTGTTAGTCTAGTGAATAATTAATAGCTCCTGGTAATAAACTGACCCTCTAGAACAAACTGCTTCCTGATGGCCCAGTAACCGACTCAGCTCAACATTTACTCAATGTCCAATTATCAAATGTTTATTGTAGGCCAGAATCTATGCTGACTATCAACAATTTAACAAGATGGTGCCCTTGACCTTAAGGAGGTCTTGCTGAAGATGAAACAAACACAATTAGCACAACATATCTTTCACTCGTAAATAATCAAAGTTTTGTTATTGGAGACCAGAGAGGAAAATTCAAATTCAAGTCTTCTCTTACTCCTTTCTTCACTCACAATAAATTTCCTTACCAAGTCCCATAGCTCTTTACCAAACCATCTCCCCACGTCTCCCGTTTCACTTATCACACACTAAATCTAAAGTGTATTGGCTTACCAGGAGGGAAAGGGGATGGGAAGGGATAAATTGGAAGTTCAAGATTTGCAGATACTAACTACTATACAAAAAAAAAAAACAAATTTATACTGGTTAGCACAGGGAACTATAGTCACTATCTTGTAGTAACCTACAATGAAAAAGAATATGAAAATGAATATATGTATGTATACGTAGGAAATATTATGCTGTACACCAGAAATTGACACACTGTAAACTGACTATACTTCAATAACAATTTTAAAAAGTGTATTGGTTAACACAAAAATGTGTAGCTAACTCACTGACAAGATTTACCTCCCTCCCTCTTTGTAGATTCCAGGGAGATCATCTCTCCCCCTTCCCTTAAAATTTTCAAAGTTTAGGATGCAAGCAGAGACATTCTGGTATGTGGCAGTTAAACTCATTGAGTTTTTTTCTCGTTTCATTTTTCTGACAGTGATCTCTTAGGGAGCAGTTGGTTATAGAATAGCCAGTGGGCTTCCTGACCTTGGAACTTAGACAAATTGTTTATGCTCTCTTTCTGTTTCCTCATCTTTAAAATTGGGGTAGGGATAGTACGCATCTCTAAGATTGCTGGGTTAAATATGCTGGAAGCATGTAGAAATGTACCTAATACACAGTAAGTGCTTAGTAAGTGTTGGCCATTACTCTGAGCACCCTTTGTTCTAATTTCAGAAACTACACTGCTGAGCCCACTCTTTTCATCACAAGACAAGCAAAGGTATGTAAGAAGAAATCGACACAGGGAGAAGTTGATCACCTAGCCCAAGGTCACACACCTAGTAAGTGTTAGAGCTGGGTTCAAAGGCAACTTTGAAAGTCAATAAATAAAGTGTCCCACGGTCCACATAAAGCAATTGCAATCTAAGGAAACAAGTTCTCCAACAAGTTCCAAGAAAGAAATTCTGCGCAGAAAGAACCCGGTCCTCTCAGTGGACCCCTGCCTGAAATGCTGTTAGGCCAAACCGTGATTTTTCAGGCTGACTACTGTTAAAAACTCAGGAGATTCTAACGTGTGGCCATTAAGGTGCTCACTTCTTTTTCCACCACTTTGCCTTCAAACACCCAGACACTAGCCTGGTCTTTGGATGGTAGTTTCAAGGCCCGAGTGAGGGTGGGGGTGGGGGGTGGAGAGGTAGCGTGGGAGGGAGTCGAGAGCGGGGAGACTGCCTCAAGACTATGGGATATGTGTGCCAGCGTTGGGAGGAGGAATGCGCGTTCGCGGGAACCAGCTTCTATTTAGATTCTCTCCCCGTACACTCGGATTTGAATGCTTCAAACGAAGGATTCTACGCAAAAGGCTTCAGTGAAGCTCCAGAAGTCTTTGAGAATGCGCCTCCCTAGGCCGCCGAGGTCCCGAGCTTTGGCCCACTCAGCCTCATTACAAACCGAGTCATCCAGAAGAAAATCTTGATGAAACAACCCTGGAAAACAGGATCTAAGGATTTTTGGACAGTCCCAGATCGACACTTTTGGGTTGGAGCAGCAAATATACCAGATCCCTAGTAAACTGTTTCGGGGAGGCCTGCTGCCCTACTCTACCCCTTTTGGGTCTGCATTCGGAACCTAGGCATTTACACCTCTTAATAGAAATTACACGTAGTTCGTTGAAGGTCAGGCGCTGATCTAGACTAGGGATCTTAAGGGGTTTAATTATCAAAAAAAATCTATAAAGATATAATCACCCTACCCTCAGTTTACATGTGACAAAACTGTACCAGGTTTTAAATTAGCCCCAAATCTGTTTGTAAACGAGGGAGACGCCACAACTCGAGTCTAGGTTCAGTCTGTAATGCGCTACCTCATGTTAACTCCGGCAATCAATTTTTCAGAAGCCCCTTTCAATCCCCTTATAAGTCTCAAAAGGTAACTGAAAGTTAGCAGGAGCTGAGGACCCAACTCCCATACAGGATTAGAGGTTACAGAATTAGGGAAGGCGAGAGGCTTGCAGCCTAAAACTAGCCGTCTAAGTGTCTGGCTATTACACGCGAGACATTTACTCTCAACATCCAAGTAGTGTGCCAGAGTTCAGAGATCACGTTAGTTTTGCTGTTAAACTATATTTAGGTGTTACTAACTTAATTCGACTGTCACAGAATACTTAGCTACTTCGTGAGGATATTCAAGCTTCCACCAATTTATGACTTTCTTCAAAAGCAGACCAATTTCTAGAAACACATTAAGGCTTCTTTAAAATTCTAAATGCTTACTCGTTTAGGAAAGTTAATTTACTAACTTACCTTTCATCTACTTTTACTCCTTAGCTTTATATAGCGATATGAGCTCTTCTTTCGAAGTAGTGGGGGGCTCTGAAAAGAGCCTTTGGGTTTTAAAGCACTTCGGGAAATTCAGGTCCCTGTCAGATCACTTGCCCTTGGCCTTGTGGTGGCTCTCCGTCTTTTTAGGCAGCAGCACGGCCTGGATGTTGGGCAGGACGCCGCCCTGAGCGATGGTCACGCGGCCCAGTAGCTTGTTGAGCTCCTCGTCGTTGCGGATTGCTAACTGCAGGTGGCGCGGGATGATACGCGTCTTCTTGTTGTCGCGGGCCGCGTTGCCCGCCAGCTCCAGGATCTCGGCCGTTAGGTACTCCAGCACCGCCGCCAGGTACACCGGCGCGCCGGCCCCGACGCGCTCGGCGTAGTTGCCCTTGCGGAGCAGGCGGTGCACTCGGCCCACGGGGAACTGAAGACCGGCACGGGAGGAGCGAGACTTTGCCTTAGCCCGAGCTTTCCCTCCTTGCTTACCACGTCCAGACATTGCAAATCTGGAAAAACGAACCAAAAAAAAGCGAGACTACTTGTCAAAACAAACCCACTCTGGAAATAGGTAAAGCATGGCCGCTTTTATAGGCAGTTCCTGGGGAGTAAACCTGGTTGTCTGATTGGTTAGTACCAAGACTCAGCCAAGTAGCCAATAATAAAGCTTTATTTCCATGCCTTATTTGCATAGTCCTGCCCATAGATGACGGCCTTGCTATTTATCTTCCAATTAACTAAGACGCGCTCTGGACGCCTCATTAGCATAAAGGCCCTATAAGTAGGAGAAATCTGCTTCCTATTTTCATTTTATCTTTGCTGTTTCAAGGTTTTAAAATGCCTGAGCCAGCCAAGTCCGCTCCTGCCCCGAAAAAGGGCTCGAAGAAGGCGGTGACCAAGGCGCAGAAGAAGGACGGCAAGAAGCGCAAGCGCAGCCGCAAAGAGAGCTATTCCGTGTACGTGTACAAGGTGCTGAAGCAGGTCCACCCGGACACTGGCATCTCGTCCAAGGCTATGGGCATCATGAACTCGTTCGTCAACGACATCTTCGAGCGCATCGCGGGCGAGGCATCGCGCCTGGCGCATTACAACAAGCGCTCGACCATCACGTCCCGGGAGATCCAGACGGCCGTGCGCCTGCTGCTTCCCGGGGAGCTGGCCAAACACGCCGTGTCCGAGGGCACCAAGGCCGTCACCAAGTACACCAGCTCCAAGTAAACTTGTCAAGTAAGCGTCTACACCTAACCCCAAAGGCTCTTTTAAGAGCCACCCACGTATACACAAAAAGAGCTGCAATCTGCCACTTAATTTCGTACAGTGGAGTTGGTGCAAAAACTGCTTTTCCATAATTAAATAAAAGCATTGCCCATTTGTCGCTCCTGACATTATTACCCCACGTTATCCATTTGCCGTTGCAATTAGTGGCTCACCCCAATTACATAAAAACTGTTTAGACTTCCAGTGATCAGTGTGGTGTAACTGATACGGAGTGATCCTAACATGAAAATTTTAAAACGGTTAGGTGGCTGGGGACTTGTAATAGGCAGTTGGGGTTGACGAACTACTTTAGGAAATGCAATTTGTTAAGTCTCTATGGGAGGCTAAACTGAAGGCTGGGAAACAGCGGGAAAAGGAAGGGACGCCATTGAACTTGGCATAATCAGTCTCCACTAGAGAACCTTCCTTTTACTTGGCACCCGCGGGGAGGGTGTGGGCGGGGAAATTCCACCTTCCCTGAAGCAGTTTCCTCATGGTCTTTGCTCCAGGCAGCTTTTAAGGTGAAAGATACACTTTTTCCATTTTGTCAAAGTCTAGAACACATTTTCAATACCTAGGAGTAAGTAAAGTTTGCTTTCCCTGTAAAAACGTGAGGAGAGTACAGGAAATTCTGTCAGAAGGAAAACAAAATTTTGTATGATGTTAGGTTACATTATGATTTATGTTACTTAACATAAGTACCGGTGATCTTAAATCTGCAGTTTTCTTTGACATCTGGGAAAAATAGTAAGGCCTGTCTGGTCTAAACAGGCCTCCTTTTTTCAACACTGGCTGCCTAACCTGGAAGTTGCCTGAAAAATCCGGGGGACCCCTGACCTAATTTAGATAGAAATGTAAATATGAGACAATGGCCGATGCTTGTCATGGGAGCTCCTCAACCAAACTCTTGAGTTTTCCCAAGTCTTTCAACAACTGAAATTGGGATTTTTCCTGTGACCCTAGTGAGCCTGCCCAAGGATTGATGGTCCAATCCAGACTGACCTCTCCTCACTGCCAACTAGTTTACCCCAAAAAATGTGCTAAGAGATTCACTATCCAGGCTGACTACCAAGTTTCTGTTTCTTATCTTTTTTTTTTTTTTTTTTTTTTTTTTTCCCTTCCCTTCTGCCCTTTTCCTCATATATAAGTTCTGGTTTGCCTTTGTTGGATGAAATAATTCAACTGCTTGTTTTCTCTTCAATACAAGAGCAGGCTGGATAATCATTAATTCCTTGGTCATTTATTTCTGAAGATTCCACCAAGACATTGTTAGTTTAACTGAGTCCCACCATAGGAATCAAAGAAATGTGTGTGACCTGAAAATTGGATCTTTGTTAGCCCTGGACACTTGAGTTTTCTGATCATCTTCCCTTGGCATTTGCATACTAAAATTTGTTTTGCCCAAGTTTGTTTCTTATTTTGGTTCTTAGATTGTATTCTGTCTATTGGCTAGACATAGTGGGTTTATGGTCAGATCATTAAGTCAGATCGCAGGGAACCTGGAATCGTTCATCTGTTAATCTTTTTTGCGTTTTGTGTTTGTCCAAGGATTCTGATATTCTCTGGCATTTGAGAACACAAGAGCAGGAAGTTGATGTTTTTCTTTTTGGCCTTTGATGGGATTCACTGTGTTTGGTGTTTTGTGTCTGTATACTGTGGGTTCTTTTAACTAAAGCTGTTTCTTTTCTCCTTTCAAAACTGTCTTTTATCATGATTACTCAGTATGAATCCAAATAATTGTCAATATCTCCAAAAATAACATTCATACTTCAGAGATAATATGAATATAAAACAGTTGCCTAAAACTTTTAACTTTAATAAAGTGTTAAGACCTAACAGGAGACTTAGGACAAGGAAGAAAACAAGGAAACCAAATCTCCAGCATGCAACTGGCCTATCTCTTGCTATGCTGAAGTGTCTAAAGTTTATGATTCAGTAATTCCAAAAAAATATTGTCCCTTCAGCCTTTTTAAGGTCAGAGAGGAGAGAGAAGAAATGTCATTATAAATAGAATTATTGAGTCAGAAGAAAAAGAGAGGGCTCCCAATACCTGTATAAAACAAACATTTAATAGTTTCTAAACCTTAACGAGTTCATTGTGAGGATGGGTCTGGAAACTAGAATTTCCTACCAAACTTAGAAGGGTGTCAGAATTTACACAAATTCTCAGCAACAGTAATCCCTGAAGGATTTCTGATCTTAATCCATTTGTTTCTTTAACTGATTAACACATACCATCTCTGGCTCTGTTTTTACATTAAATCTCTTTAAATTTTGTTCCAGTTTCACAATTAGCTCCTCTAACTCGTGCAATGATTGAGAATATTTTCTGCTTGATGAAGACAAATAATTTTGAGCAAATTATCTACCTTAACAAGAAATTTAAAAATTATAATGTAAACTTACATATTAAAGAGATTATATGAAGACTAAAAAACATATCAGTTTAAAATAAGACCAAAAATCAAATTCAGATGCTTTAAATGTGCTACCTCTTTAAAATGTAATTCAGAAGAAAAAGAAAAAAAAATTTTTTTTTGAAAAAGAAAACTTAACTGAATTTATTTAGTGGTCTTATTTAACAGGTTACAAGATAAGAAGCAAAACAGAACTACTCAAATTATTTTTAAAATTTTAATGCATGTATGTAATCTTATAGAAAAAAATTACATATTTCTAATCAAGATAACTTTTTGGATAAATTTGTTGGCTTAAAATTTTGCTTTACAAAATGGCTCTATGTCTCTTTCTTTCTTATTGTCATAATGTAAAAATAATGTTAGTGTAATATTCTAGTTTACATAAGCACAGGGGTTATTTTCTTTAAAGAACACTAATTAATTTAAATTTACTAAATTTCTTCAACCTGATGAGTTGACATCACTTTATTTAAAATTTTACAGTTATAAATTATGCATTGAACTAAATCAAATCACAAGATAATGACAATGTAGATAGATAATGTCATTTTAAAAACAAAATTAATTTCTACATTATAAATCATAAGGACTCAGCGTGTTGGCTTAAATATTGAGTTCAAAGTCTATGGATAACTATAAAAATTGAGATGAATATTAAATTGAGTACATTGATGCCTAATCTTTGGATACCTGAACAATTTCTTAAGAGTTTCTACAGAATCACTAATTGTTTTCTTCGAAAATCCTCTTTGGTCTATGTAAAAAGAGACTGTCCATACTGAACTCTTTATTACTGAAAATAATGTACAAATATGCTATCCTGTTCCTAGGCAGTCTACAGGCATTTTCTCCCTTCTATTATACAAATTATCTTATCTTTTTTTTTTTTTTTACTGTGTTTGGATGTAATCAATCAATTGTTTGGCATACCTTATACACAATAAACAGTGTGTTAATAATTAACTAAATGTCTTTGAGTTATTGTTTGACAAACCTACCACTCTGAGTCTGTGGGTGGTAATAATTACCTACTGTTTAAGATGGGGTGAGGGTTAAATGAAATAGCAAATACAAAATACTTGTCCTAGAAATGGTATGATGTCAGCTAAATGGCTGTACAGCATTGCTCCTTGATGACAAAAGTGTAGCCTCTGGAGGTAGGAACTCCAAGTTTTACTCCCAGCTTGTCAACTATTAGCTGTGAGACTGAGTCAAGTCAGTAATCTCTCTTTGCCTCTTCTGTATCTTGCAGATGATGGTAATAGCACCTATCTTCTAGATGTTTGTGACGATCAAAGATCTTTAATGCATAGAACACAATTTGGAGTGCCTGGCAGCTGGTGGGTGCTCATTCGTTGTGTGATGTTTGAAAAGTTTCATTTATGACCTTCTTAATACCCTAAAGGGACCTATGGCAGCTCATAACTGAAGACCTTGGTAGAAGCTAGTCTTCCTTAAATGATAGGAATTTCACGAGTGATATGAAAAGATCGCCAGCTGATTCCATGGATTTTACCTTGGTCCAACAGATTGAAAGCAAATGCATTTTTTTCCCCACTCATATTTAATTAGAGCTCTAGACATATACCTAAGGAAATAAAGGATGATAGTTATCTTTTGTTGAGCCTTTCAGATTTAGAAGGGTGTGTAGTCAGCATTTTGCCAGGGAGTTCCAGAGTCCTAACCTGAAAAGCATTAAACATTAGTTAGCATTTCCAAACTTTCACCCTGTGCAATCCTGGATGATGACTAAGCATAAAAATAAGTTGGGCCAAATACACAGCTGCCTGTGACCTTGCCAGCAAGACATTCTAGGGTCTGACTACATTCTTTGGACTCTCAAAATCAGCTGGACAAATCCTCAGGAATTAGGTGTTTATTATAAATTAGAAAAAAGAGATAATCTGGAGAATCAGCTACTTTCTTACTGTCCCACTTCAGTTCTGAGGGAGGAAAATGAGACTTTGATTATTTCATTTAAAGACTTACATAGCATTATCGCCCAATAAGCAATTTGCATAATAATTGATAGAAAAAGCTGGTTTCATCTTGCTATGGGTATTGGTGGTATTAGAGCCCCATCCAGCTGCAGGCTCCAACGGATGAAGGAACAGAAATGATGGGGCTTGTCTCATTCTATAAGAACACCGAAATACTTCAGGAGACAATACTGGGGTAAAACCTTGACCTCATCACTCATGGCCCTAAACTTGTCTTCTAAGCAAATCAAGTTCTCCGACAGTAAAATAATTGGCTTCAAAAGCAATGAGGATAAAACTTTGTTCTTGTTTTCTTTTCTTCCTCTTCTCCTCCCCTTCTCCCTTCTTCTCTTTTCTTTTCCTTTATTTTCTTTTCACTTTTTCTCCCTGCTATAATCTCCCTACAAACTCAGCTGTAGGACAGGATATAAGAATATTGATGATTGCAATGTACCACTTTTATTGTTGGATTTACTGAAATGACTGGTGTGATAGATGTTAGTTACTAATTTGTAAACACAGGCATTTGGGCTTTAATGCACTGAAATAAGTATTTTTTTTAAAATGGAAATAAATTAGTAAACAAATACAATTATGTGTTTAAGAATTCTACACAGATGATGCAAGTTTTGAGATCTTGAATGGAAGAAAGACTGCTAGCCTCAAAAGTGGGTCAAGGATGCCCAGCAAGCATCAGGGTAAGAGATTTTTGGAGGTTTGGGAAAGTGCTCAGGGTCCTTGACTCTATGCATTAGAGAGACTGAGCCTGGCCCTGTCAATTCTAGACATAAATAATGATGAATGGACTAGAATTTCAATAAATATATATTATATATGATTTTTTTAAAAGACCAGTTTTAGGTTTACAACAAAACTGAGAAGAAGGTACAGAGGTATTCCATATATCCCCTACGCCCACCCCCTGCCACCCCTCCACATGTCAATATCACTCACCAGAATGGCACTTTTTTTTTAACTGAACCAATGTTGACAACAGCATAATCACCCAAAGTTCATAGTTGACCTTAGAGTTCACTCTTTTTTGTTGTTGTTTTCTTTTCCTTTCTTATTTTTTTTTTCTTTTTTATTCTTTTCTAAGTCTTTTTAGGGCTCACTCTGGTACATTCTATGGGTTTGGGCAAAAGTATAATGAATTACATTCATCATTATAATATCATACAGAATTTTCTACTGTCTTAACATGATCAGAAATTTTAATAAAATGGAAATAAGAGGAAGGGGCTGTCATCCTTTTAGCATGTGAGCTGGAGCCTCATGGAGGGTCTGGAATGGGCCTGAAAGAGCTATATCTTGCCTTTAGGATACTTCAGACATCTGAAACAGTTTGCTGGGCTCTTCCCCTGCCCACTGTCTACAGCCTCTGCGGTCCTCTCTCTCTCATGGTCTATACTGCAGCCAGATTTGCACAAGCTCTGCTTTTCCTGTTTTTCTGCCTCCCACATATGCTAGACCTCCATTTTTAATATTTTGCCCTCCTTCCAGCCTAGCAAACTCCTCCTCATCCTACAGACATCTGCTTGGCCATCACCTTCTGTAGGAGGTTTCTCTGACCATCCCTTCCCAAATGCTCTGTGTAACCACTACAGTTTGCACTTAACTGTCATGACTTGTCTAGTTGTCACCCCCAATAGGCTCTGAGCTTGGATTTGGTCGCCACATAATCCTTACTGGCAATTCCTGAGACTGGCATACAGCAGTGCACAAAAATTATTGAGTTACTCGATTCATTCAATAAACTTTTTTGAATACTTACTGTGTACCAAGCTCCTGTGTGCATATATCAGTGAACAATATCACCAAATCCTTTTCTGCAGACAGTGAGGACTTTAGGAGAAACATAATATATAAGCGACAGATCTGGTTTCTAAGAAGGTGAGTGTCATGGAGGGAAAAAAAAAAAAGAGATGAGAACAGGATTAGGGAGAGGAGGGCCGTCGGGGTGGGGGTGGGGGGGGATTACAATGATCTGCCAATGAATGAAATGCGACCCTGCTATCCCAGGGGCTAAATGGAGTCAGTTTATGTGGTAGAAGCATTGAGATGCTTAACATTTACTTGGGGGAAATACTTGTTAATCACTCTCTAGGCAACCAGGTCTAAGATTAAGGCCTGGGCATGATGGGTTGGTAGGGGTTTGTGCAACTATGAATGGCAATGTTGAGTTTGCATCAACAGACAAATCCTCAACTCAAAACAAGGTAAGTGATATATGAAACAGATGTCCAAAACTCAGTGGCTACACACAAGAGAAAGTTATTAATATATTATATAATATCCCATCACAATGAAGGAGTGGGGTTCAGCTCCACAGCCTTTCTCAGACAAAGTCTCCTTCCATCTCATGCCTCAGCCTCCCTCTGGTCTTGGAGACATCAGACCAGCAGACAGAGAAGAAAGAAAGATGCCTCAGGGAGGGAGATTTTCATGGGCCAGGCTTGGAAGTGGCACACATCACTTCTGTCCACAGTCTTTTGGCCAGAACTCAGTCTCAGCACCACCTTCCTGCCAGGGAAACCAGGGAAATTTAGACTGACCTGGAGACCAGGCAGAGAAACAGGAGTTGATGGATGCAGAGCAGGTGAACTCTCAGTCATCACATCCAGTTCTCTTTTGCCTCCTTCAATTCTCCTTTCCCTTTTTCCTCTTCCTCTTACCCTTTGGTCCCTTTTAAGAGTCCCCACAATAGCTTCTCACTGGCCAGTTCTGGGATGGTCTCAGGAGAGGATTTCTTACCTTTCTCCTCAAGACCTAAGGACCATCCTCTGGCTCTTTGTCTTCCAGCTGCTAAGGAGCCTTCTTCTTGGAATTGATTGTCTCCTTGGAAAAGGACAAAGTCACTACCCTCTTGGCACTTACATCTTATCTGGGGAAGACAGACAACAAGGAGTAGTTACTATAAGTAATTATATAAAATATGAAAGAGGAATAAATGCCCCAGAAATGGAGAAGGTAGAGCAGGGATAGGGGATTAAGGGAGCAGTAGATATAATTTGCATATTACCATTAATTAAAATGCTTAATATAACAAAAGTAGCTAACACCAGTGTAGCACTTATTATATGCCAGGTACTTTTCTAAGTGCTTTACTGTATTAACTCAATTTATTCTCAAACAGTAAAATGCTTTAGAAAGCACATTTGAAACTCTTGGAGGAAGACCCAGTCATGAAGAAAAGAGGAGAAATCAAAGCCCTGTTGTTTCTACCTTTGAAGTGTTTCGAGTACTTGGCCCTCTTTTTCTAGTACCACCATTACTGCCCTCATTCTGGCCGTGAGCTTGTGAGGACAGGTGTGAATGTAGGCACAGAAAGGGAGAGCTGTGGTTCCCTCCAGCACAGTCCTTAAATTTGGTACCTTTTCAACAGCATTGAGAACAACATGTGGCAATTGGAATGTTAAGACTACTATGTTTAAAGCCATAGTGAGTCTGTTAAGTTGTTGGAACATCAGAGGTCATAACTTAAGTCAGCAGAGATGGTCAATGGTTTGTGTGGGAGACTGTGCCCCTCACCCACTAAGAAGGCAGAGCTGCCTCCCCTTTGCCCCTCTCACTACCACCAGGATCTGCTTCCAGGCAGAGCTTTCTTAAAACCTACTTAAATGTGAAACCATGACCATGCTCTTACAAGTTCACACAAATCATGTAGGAAGAGATTCTATTTGTAAAGTGAAGTGATGGCTTGCGTATTAGATGTTTCGAACACAGCTTATAATTACGAGCCATCATATTAGACAAATGTGTAAACTATTTTCACAGAAACCCATATCTCCCCACCCCACTCAGGTGTCAGCCCACAGGTAGTAAAGAGGATTCCTTAACAAGCAAACCCGGCATTTATTTCCCAGGACTGGATTTGGACACCTGGACAGCACAAAATCAGGTTGGCCTTTGCCTGCTTGTGAAAAGGATTTGGAGAAATGCATTTTGTAACAAGGCAAGAAACAGACTGAGCATTTATTTGGGTACATTTCCATTAGATGTTTGATTTGACTTATTTTAAAAGGGAGGATGACTTCATCTGCCAGTAGCCCAGAGGGAACAGCACCTGAGAGAAGGGAGGCTTCTGGGCACCGTTAAAACTGCTTTGTGTGAGAATAACAAGCTTGAACCCTTCAACCTGGCCTCGTGCAAGAACTGCTCTCATCCCTCACAGGCAGTACCACAGGGCTCACCCCCAAGCACCTGACGGTAGAAAATCCCCACCAGCTGGCCTTTGTCACTATGTCTCACAATACATGTATGTTTTTGAGGATGGTGTGGGCATAGCGGTAAGATTTGAATTAATGAAGCCAGAAGCAAAACTCAGTTAAGACGCCAGCCACAAGGGGGCCGAGCAATTAGCGCATGAGAGCCATGTTACTTACCCCAGGCTTGAGGGTCTACAACCAATCCGAAAGACTAAGTGATTTTAGTTACAAGCAACCCACATGCCTGTAGATCATGGTTTATTAGATTGTATTTGCCCAAATAAGGTCCTACCCGGTAGTTTTTAGACTGTTCTAAAAGAATCTTCTAACTCCACAATGAGACATCAAAGAGATCTGTGTTACTTCCCTCATATACACAAGTAATTTTCAGTAAAAATCAGGGCGTGAATAATTTTTTTTCTCCACCAATTGGAAGCCAAGCGTTTGGAAGACCACTCAGAAGAGATAAGGAAGTCTCTTGCTAAAAACTACTTTTAAATTTACAAGGAAAAGAGGAAGTTTCGTTCTTCACTTTGAATTTTGCTGCAAATTGAGGGCTTTTCTGAATAGTTTTGGCATGCAGGGTCATTTTTCATGAAAAGGGGGAAAGGCATGTGAAATCTGTTTCTCTGTGGATTATTCAGCAGTGGAATCTGCGCGTTTCCGTGAAGAGGACTTTTGCGGGACTCAACTTTTGGGAGTCAAACAAACACAAGTGCTCCTCCCCCAAGGGGCGGGGGCGGTGCCTGAGCGATGCACCAATCACAGCGCGCCCTGCCCTATATAAAGCCCTGTGGCCCGGCGGCATTTTACGGTCCCTGCGGAGCACTACCGTTTGGTTCAGTGTGGTGAAATGACTGAGACAGCACCAGTGGCTCCAGCCGACCCGGTTCTAGCTCCCATGGAAAAACCTCCGGTTAAGAAGCGAGGCAGGAAGCCGGTTGCCTTGATGGGTGCGAGTCGAAAGACTACAAACCCTTCGGTGTCCAAGCTGATCATCGAGGCCCTTTCGATGTCTCAGGAAAGAGCTGGCATGTCCCTGGCCGCGCTGAAGAAGGCGTTGGCAGCCGCGGGCTATGATGTAGAGAAAAATAACAGCCGTATTAAGTTGGGTCTCAAGAGTTTGGTGACTAAGGGGATACTGGTGCAGACTAGGGGTACTGGTGCCTCCGGCTCTTTCAAGCTCAGTAGAAAGGCTGCTCCTGAGCCTACCAAGGTTAGAAAGCCTGCTTCTTCCAAGGCCAAGAAGCTGGTCTTATCTAGAGACGTGAAGTCTCCAAAGAGTGCCAAGAGCAACAAGACCGCTAAAAAGCCTAGGGCAACAACGGCTCAGAAAGCGGCTCGGAGCGGCAGGAAAGCGAAAGGAGCGAAGGCCAAACAACAACGGAAGAGTCCAGCAAAGGCCAGGGCAGGGAATCTTAATAAAACTGGGAATCCGAAGTTGACCCAGCAGAAATCAAGTTCTAGGAGGGCAACCAAGAAGTAAGACTTTGGAAAAAACAAATACTTAACAGAACCCAAAGGCTCTTTTAAGAGCCACCCAAAAGGTTCTTAAAAGGGTGTAACTCAAATTGTGTCTTTTCACGAGAGCTACGGCCAGTGGCGTTGCCAGGAGGCAAGTTTGAGGTGAAAGGGCGTCTTTTCAGCACAAACCTTAGACCCACACCCCGGTTCAGAGTCCAAGGGGACACTGGTGGTGTCCAGTGTGAGAAAGCTAGATTGTATACTGTTTTTGGAAGAGCGTATCTGTTTACACTCAGACTTAAAGAAGGATCAGCTCCGTGCCCTGCGCTGCCTGATGTGTTTTGTCACAAATGATACTCCAGTACACATACTTACGGTGCCATCTGAAGTATTAAACGAGGTGTCCCCTTAATTATATAGGGGCTTAATTTATAGGAATCATGGTGTTTCAGTTTGGGTTAGTGGGAATATTTTTTTAACCTGTCTAGTCTTTAACTGAATTTTCGTAACGTATTAGCCTTTAGAAATCAAGTATTTTCGGTTTAACATTTGCAAAATATTGAAATACTGTTCATCCACATTATTTTGGAAGTAGCTACTGGATGTTTATATGTTAAGCACATGCATTGTTACATTGAAATTTTGGTTTGATAATTATTCTGATTGGTCTAATACAACTATGATTGTTTTTTTATTTGTGTAGTGTATAGATTTGTCCAGATCGTGCTCCACAGGCTGAAAATACTAACCCTAAAACATTGATGAAAATGTTGGGAGGCTGCAGCGTTGTTACGTTCTGAAGTGAACTTTCTAAATCACAAAACTGCTTGTATTAGGAAATGCTCAGGGTCTGAGTTAAAGCATAACTCTGACTTTAAAAGTTAGTTTTCACTTAATTTGTGATTTAGCATTCTTAAAGATCCTCGCAAATGATAAATTTATACTGTTATTTTTGGCATCAGTGGGGCAATTTTGAACAAAGCACAATGCAAAAACTACATAATGCATTCTCTCAAATACAAGTATGTTCTACAGACAACTCACTAGGACATAGCTTTTCTGAATTCACTTGTATAACGGCGTTAGGGGAAAAAATTGTATCCTACGTGGAAAACGACTAAACACAGTGGTTTAAATTTTTTATAGAATCAGCTACAGCCCTGCTTTGCTTGGATAAGGTAGCCATTGTTTCCCTTTGAGATTGGAGTTGCAATAGTGCAGGAAACTCCTCACTTGCCCTTCAAGGCACTAAGCTCCTTCTCTGTGTCAGAGGAAAAGGATGAACGTGTAGCTTCACCCCGCCCAGCAGCCAGCCAGTCTGACCCCAGCACTATTAGAGCCTGTATAGGACCGGTTCGGTGACCCTGTGCCTCTTTGCTCCTTGCGCTCTTTAGTGCCCGCGTACACTGGGTTAAAAAGAACGTTAACCAATCAAGGTTTTTCCTCCAGTTCCGGGGGCCACTAGGAAGCCCCCTGGTAGTTTTGGCCAATAGGAACATGGCATTGCTTGTAATGCCACCCTCCGCAATTTAACAGTGGTCTCACCACACCGAGAATTGTCGAATGAGAGCTCGTCCCCCATCAGCCTTCATTTACATAGCCGTGTATTGTGTGGGCTGATAGTGTGAGCTTTTGTGCTAGGGATGCCACCAGCAGTCTAAAGGACTTTTCTCAAAACTCATACATCTCTCAGGGAGTCTATCTAATCAAACCATTGTTCACGCCTTTTCTACACTTCCCAGAAGCCTAGTTTCTCTTTGTGAAAAAACCCGTTTCTCACACGGTAGGCGTAATACCCCGTGATTAGTTACCTGATTGCGTCAGTAAATGCTGCTCTCTCCTAACAGCCTTTTGTACAAACTGTTTACTTTTACCTATTCAAATAAACTTCCCTGCAAGGTACAACAGCTCTTTCATGACTGTGTGGGCGGCCCTGAAAAGGGCCTTTGTTTTCAAAGTTTGAAGAATACCGAATCTCATACTCTCAACCGCCAAAGCCGTACAGGGTACGTCCCTGGCGCTTGAGCGCGTAGACTACATCCATAGCCGTAACCGTCTTGCGCTTGGCGTGCTCGGTGTAGGTGACGGCGTCCCGGATCACGTTCTCCAGGAACACCTTCAGCACCCCACGAGTCTCCTCGTAGATGAGGCCGGAGATGCGCTTCACACCACCTCGCCGAGCCAGGCGCCGGATGGCGGGCTTGGTGATGCCCTGAATGTTGTCGCGCAAAACCTTCCGGTGGCGCTTAGCACCCCCTTTCCCTAGTCCTTTTCCCCCCTTACCACGACCTGACATGGTTGCTATCGCAATAGCTGCTCAGCCGCCACAATGCTTTTTAAATAGTATTTTTGCGGACCTGTTTGAAAACAAGACGTTCGGTTGGTTTTACAAATTAGGTCATCGAAGGGTGGAGCAAGGAAGAGATGATTAACATTTCAATGTTTTGATTGGTCGGAAAACCTCGCTCTTCGCTGGGCGAGCCGGAAAGGAAGGCGGCTTTAAATACGCCGAAAAGTTTTAGTTTCTCTTTTATCGCGCACTTTTTTTTTCCTGCGCGTGTTTGCAAGGTGAAGGTATCCCAATCAGCTAAAAACGCTGAGCAAAGAGCTCCACTCATTTCTTTTTGGTAACGTGGTAGCTAATAAATTAGATAATGGTTCCTTGGGGAGTGTAGAAATAACATATAAAGGAAGATGACTTTTTACCTCAAGGGAATTTCCCTCTCAGTTCTTTTGCTCTTTCTATTTTAAAGGATGAATTTTGACCGGACAGATTATAAGTCAGGCCATGAAGAAGCTGTGGCCCTAAAAGTCCGGTGTTTTGAAAAATAAAATGATAGACAGACAATTGCAAATGGAAACTTCTTCCTTTTCTTCTCTTTCTCCATTCAAACATGAACTGCGTGAATCCCTTTTCTGACTAAGTCTGTGAGACAGCCACGAAAGAGAAAACGAAACGTCGATTATCAGTTGCCCCTTGGCCTGCTGGCCTGTCTGATGGTCCTGCAATTCCTAACAAGCTCCCTTCCTTCCTTTATTAATCCTTTTTCAGCCTTCTCCAGTTTTAGAGACAAGAACGTGCGTTTTGTAGAACGTGGGGTTAATTTTAGGGAAGGGCTAATACTTGATTTAGGTCATTACAAAGCCTACAGGGGCCTCCCCCTGGGAGTACTTTAATGAGATTAGTGGTGTTTTGAACATGGCTAATCCTCCCTACAGCGACCCCTTTTTCTTTCTGTCTGTCTTTCTTTCTTTCTTGTTAGTGCAGAATTGTATCTGAGAGTGGTCTGAAGAGAAAGACTTTTCACATCAGAAAGTTTCTCCTTAACTTCCTACTGCAGCTTTTGGACATTTCCACAGTAAGAGTCAAAAGAAAAAGAAAAGAAAAAAAAAGATACACCTTCCCCTATCTAGATTAATAAATAAATGCCCACTGTGGAGATTTATAATAAGATTATAGCCTGAGAGAGACCACCTCAGACTTAGATGAAAAGGGAGACAAGACCCGGGGATGGAGAGAAAAGACCCAGGAGGGCAGGAAAGCTCTGATGGCATAGGGTTTATATCACTTTTGAAATAATTAAATAATTTTGCTTTTCTGCCCTAAAATGAGAGTTTTTAGCTCCTGAATTTCACTACCTTCTCCCAGCACAAACGCCCACATTATAAAGGGAGACTTAGCTAGGAAGAAACATCAAACATTACAGAGGAAAAGCAGAAGGTCTGCGGTCATAGGCAAAACTGAAATCTCTTATTACTTTTTAATTCACGGAAATAAATAAAAAATAGAGTATGTACAATATTGTTCCTTTCTTATTCCCTTCTAATTTCTTCTTCTCTATAATTTTCCCAATGATATTGACTCCAAAATCATGAATGGCAGGACAGAAATATTCAAAAGGTGTTCACACATAGACATTAAAGTGGGATCCTTCCTCTCTGGGAAGAGTTCAGGTTTTCCTGGGTCATGTGGCTTGAGGGAGGATGGGTTATTCTGAGACAGATATGGCTTCTTATTCTTCCTTTTCCCCCACCTCTCATCCTCAGAGTGAACCTGTCCTCACAAAATCCCATTCATTCAACATGTGATCTGGGCCCCTTCAGCTAAAAACCCTGCAAAGAAGTTTTGGCTAATTGGACTCATGAAGTAGTCAAACAAATAAAACTGATGTTAACCAAACGTCTTATAAAAATATAAAATGCCCAGAACCAACCTCCATAGACTAATTCAATCTGAATATCAGAGTTGAGGAATGATAGATGTATATTCATTTTATGGAATATATATATATATATATAACAAAGAGTTCTGATACTCGGCCAGGGTTGAGAACTACCAGCATACAGCAACACTTTTCAGGGTATAGTTGTACTTTAGTTCAAAGAAATCCCAGGGCAGAAATACTTTTGAGCTATAATATAGTTGAGGAATTGCATAAGTATAGTTCATCCAACTTAGCCTGCCTGGGTCCTGTAACATCACAGTAGTTACCCCCAGGCACTTGGGCACACCACTCCTGGTCTGGGGCAGACAGCTCCTCTAGTCCCTGACTGATTTATCTCCTTCGCATCTAAGTCTTCAACGCATTTCTCTTTTTCAGCCTCTTAGTCTTTACTTTGGTATGACCCATTTTCTTACTCATTTTTCCTGAATTAAACTGTCATTCCTACTGGCATGTTTTTAGTTCCGTAACATATACTATGTCTCTCCCTAGTTTCCTCACTTCCTCTCTTCACTCTTCTAGGAAAATGTTCTTGCTTCTTCTCTTTAGTGTAAACTCTTTTACTCCAGGTTTTTGTCACTTGCACTTTCTGGCCTTGCTGTCCTTGTGTGGGCTTTTTCCCATTAACATTCTTAATACATTTTGACCTACCAAAGAAAATGTTCTTTGGATAAGAGAATTTCTAACATTATCCTTTCTTAAACATTTGTTTCCAAATTTTTATAAACACGCTTGTCATGAAATTCCATTTTCAAAATTCCGTTGAATACTTTCTTAATCACACAACACACAAAGCACGAAGAAAAAAATTTTGCATTTGTTTTAATGCGGACTCTGTGAATCCAAATGTACACAAAGGAAAGATCATTAACTGTTACATCCATATTTAAAACAGATGCTCTCTTGCACACATAGTCAAGCTCTTTTGGCAGGATCCAAGTTGGTTATTGACTGTTTTAAGAAAATGCCATTGTGGTCACTCTGTTTACAGAAAAAAAATCCAGGATATTTAATCAACTCACAGAGACAGGTTAACTGACAAGACTTACACTAAGTTTATACAAATATTAGTACTATCCTCAGTTCCTCACTCTCCCCGCTTCACAAAATGTACTGAAGATTGCAAAATTCTTTTTTAGAATTTTTGGATCGAAAGCCAGAAATTGCTTTTTTTTTTTTTAATAACAATCCTTTCTACCCAAATCTCGTGCAAAAATGATTCACAGGCGCTTCAAGGCTGCCCATCCCATAATTCCTCCCTAAATGCTAAAGTGAATTAGCAGAAATGTGCATTTGATAGTTAGAATTTTGTGTGTGAACAGGAAAAACAAATTTCCAAATGTTTCAAAATATTTATGAAAAAATTATAGGGTAAATTCTGAAATGTTAAAACAGGTACTTTCCACACTTAGGAAACATCAGAGGTGTTGCCACTAGGCAGCTTAATGAATACTTAAAAGAGTATCCCCCAAAGTTGGCAACAATGCCAACCATGTGTTTTCTTGACTCGGAGAGAGGAATTATGAGCCAGGCTAGCTGGAAAAAAAACTTGACACAACCATTTTCTAGCTGTGTGACCTTCAGCAAGTTAACTAACCTCTCTGTGCCTTGGTTTCCATATAGCAAACTAAGGGTAACAGAATAACAAGAGTTTCTACCTCACAGGATTCTTCAGATAAATTAAATTAATATTTAGGACATGGCCTGGCATCTTGTAAGTACTCAGTAATTATTAGCTGGAAAAAATTAGTTTTAGAAAATATTCATGCCACAGGACATTATGGAGAATGCAAATTCATCTAGCCAAGAAATAGAAGCTATAGAAGCATTGCTTAAAACATATCATGTGTATCTCTCATACACATTCATAAACACCTTAGAGAATTACTCAGAAATGGAATACATGAGATACCAGCATGCATGCCAGGCCAAGTAATAAATGCAGGCAGGATGTTAAGGCAACCCAGGCTTTTTAATAAAATTGTCACACAAAATAATTTAATACTGTATTAATATTCCACATGTTAACCATTCATTCAAAAAGGAAGAAGAAAAAATTAATGATCCAGAGTCTATTGAAAAAAACAAAATTACAAACCCCTGTCCACACATCTGAAAATCTTTAATGGCTAAATTCATGCATTTTTTAAATTAGTCATTATTAAATTAGAGTGTAGGTTGTAAGAGCCTTCCAGCATTTTAGAGAAGGTCTTTTGTTTTTAAATGTGTTTGTGTACATGAAGAATGCATCAAGTACACAGTAGTCTAAGGCTATATTATAATCATATAACATAACAAGAATTTTTGCCTGTACCTCCCAATAGGTTTTTTAACTAACTGCTGCTCGTTGTCTGAACAATCGATCACCAGGTTTGTTTGTTTTCCTTCTGTTCTTTTCCCAGTTTCCTGTGATTCCAGCAATTCAAACAGCTGGTGAATTGTTTCTTCCTTGCTTCTTGAAATTTTCTGGGGCTTTCTTCCAAAAGTGATTGCCAGCTCTCCACCCCTCATGCATTTCGTTTCCTCTCTGGAGAAGCCCGGCCCCCAACTCTCTCTAGTCACATGACCACTGTGACTTTTTTACTATAGCCACCAGATGGCGCCCTTCTCCTTTCTACTACGCTTTCTAAGTGGTTTTCCCAGGGGCAAAATAAGATAACGGCATTTTAGGTAGGTATCTGATTTTTCAAACAGAGTTGACCTAAGAATTGATGAACAAGGTCAGAAAAATTGAGCTAAGAAACACTGAAAGAAAATGTAGATTTATAACTACGGTTATAAAAATAATTAACAGGCCACAGCTGCCAACGGTTAATAGCTGTGTTACTGTGAAGAGTAGGGTGTTCTATGAAATTTCAGCCTGTCTGAAATAAAACCAATATAAAACAAACTGTTGCCCAACTAATTGTAACATATCCTTAATGAGATAGAAAGCTCATTATGAGCAAGGAAGCTTTTTGGTATTCTGCTTTGAGTATAGAATATTTAAAGAGAAAGAATCTATCAGTGTGCTTCCACCATAGTTTGGAGGTAAAATGACCAATGTGTTACAACTTAGATGATAACGTCTCGAGAGTGAAGAAAAACAATTAATTCAGCTACCATAGTTTAATGAAAATATTCCATAAGACAAAACATAAAATTAGAAGGAATATAACTCCCAAGAAATGATGTAATGATTAAGACGATTAAATAGATACATAAGATGGACAAATACATCAGGAAAATCATGTGGTAAACAACACAATTAACCATACATTTATTAAAACATACATATTTATTAATTATGTATACTTTAATATATTGCAATAATACTGAGAGGAAATACACAAATTGTTAATAGCATTTAATCACTGGCTATTGCAATGTTTCCATTTAATTCACATCCAATTTTTTTATAGTAAGCACAAATTATATGTATTTTTATCCACTTAACTTTCATAACCAGAAAAAAAGAAAAGTTAAAAAAAATAAGCTGTGGTCTCTTTGCCCAAGTTCAATATCTACCAAACATACTTTTGAATTGTATTAGGTCTGAGGCACTTGGTCTCCAAGACAGGAAGCCTTGTACACAATTATGCCACCCAATATACGTAGCAGCATGAAGTGAACACAAGTCGCCTGAACATGATTGGATGAATTTCCCAGAATCTACGAATTCCTGAGTGTCCTGATTAGATTATTATTATTATTGGAATGAGAACCAGACTCCCAAGGACCCCAGGAAGGTGCCGGGATACACTTTTGGCCACTTGGTGGCTTCTGTTTTTCCATCCTTAATATGAGAGAGGTTGCTCCAGTTCATGGAGGGAAATGCCACCAGGGTTCTGACCCCGGAAGCACTGGTTGAAGGAAGACGCTGTGAGGTCCAACAGTCATTAACTGACATCCCCAATCACAGCCCCAGCCTGGGGACCTACGAGTGATGTCAGACAGTGCTGACTGGCCACAGCAACAGAGGAGTAAGGAGTCACATTCAAGGGTTCTTCCCTCAGGGACTTTGAAAGGAAATGTGGCTGAGATCATTGACTACTGTTTTCCCTTCATTTGGGTCAAACTCACTGAGATACAGACAATGAGACAGGAGATGAGCCATTTCCACAGCCAGCTCCTTCCTTCTGCATTTACTCCGCCACCTGAACCTTCTGACTGAGTTTGAAACCTGTCTCTGTCCCTAGCAAAGCTGTGAGATACTCTGTACCTTCTTCATCTTACAAAAAAAAAAAGAAAGAAAAAAGGATAATACTACTTACACCAAAGAATTATTGTGAGGATTACATGAGATAATGCATGTAAGTAGGAGCTCAGAATTAAGTCTGACATCAAGGAAGTGCTTTTGTAAATAAATGTCAGCCACTTTATCATGATCATCATCAGCTTTATTATCATTTTCATGATCAGAACAAAGAGAGACCACAGACCGTGCTACTTCAAGTCCAGTATACAGGAGAGGCACTGTAAAAGCAGGGATCATTAATCTAAGGAAACTTACAGGCACCTTTGTGCAAATTAGAAAAAGACATCCCTCCTCAAGGCACTTCCCATCTGTTTTCTAGAAAACTATCATCATATACGCAAACATCCACAATACCTCTCCTGGGAAAGGGGTCTTCTCAGGTTGTGCAGTGCCCAGCCTGCACAGCTGTACCATGGCCCAGATCTCCCTCGGATGGAAGAGACCACAGGGCTTGGTGACAGATGAGTTCTTGTATGACCGAGAAAGGATTAAAAGGAAACGTGAGTGGGTTCAGGAAATGCCTGGGTGTGTGTGCCAAATTCTGGTAGAGGTGTTAGGGTGCGTGTCCTGAAGACAAGGTTCCAAGCTTTTCTCAGACATTCAAAGGAATCAGGAGTCCCCCACATTTAAGAGATGAGATGAGATGAGGGAGCTGTACGGAGTCTGTGATGCAGGAAATAAGGGCAGGTTCTAGATGCAGCTTGGGATTCCCAACAGCCAGTTCTGGGGGAGAGTTCACAGCTGGGGCTTGTTAGCACACGGGAACTCAGACACCTAAATGGGGGGAACGTTTTGAGCGTGAACCAGGAAAGGTTAAGAGCAGAATTCCTGAGACAGTTCCTATTTCTTAGGTCCAACTGTCCTGAAACAAGTCCTGAAACATGTCCTGAAACATGAAGACTGCCACCAGCGCACCCTCACTTTGAATCTCAAATCATGTCTCCACCTCACTTGGGGTCTGCAAGCTGCACTTCATTCACGTTCAGCCAAGACGTAGTCCCCCGAGGCTCCTCCTGTAAAGATACATCCAGGAAAGAGGCATCACAGACCTAAGACCACCTCCCCATCCCTTCCCCCACCACCACCTCAACTCTGACCACTCCTTTCCCAAGGAACTCCTGGGTTTCAGGCACCATTCTCTCCCTGGAATAGCTGAATTGCTTTCTAACTGGTCTCCTTGCCTCCCATCTCACCTCCTAACACCCACTCTCCAGACCTCGGAGACTGGGTCCCTGCTTGCTTATTTAGGTCCCTGCCTTGACCCTCCCTCACCTCAACGTACCATCCCAAAGGCCTCCAGGGCTCTGCAGGAGCTGGCTTCTGTCTGCCCCTGTTCCCCCAACACCATGGATCTTCCGAGAGGAGAAATGCAGACTGACAAGTATGCGAAGTCAGGGGTGAGTCTTGATAATCATTTTTCACCACCCAGTGTGCCTCACACTCTCCCACTTGCGTGGTTGCTCCATGTGTGTAGACCTCTCCTCAACCTCAACATCACCTAAAGAAATCCTCCTTCTTCAAGATCCAGAAGCCTGTCTTGATCCCTAGATGAATGTGGCCATCCCTTCCCTTGACACCCCAGAGCATTTGCTTCATGTCAGCCTCAGGACCTTTGGGGGTCTTCTTTAACTGCATTTACCTGTGTTACAGATTTCACTCCCTACTAGACTTGGGTTCTGAGAATAGCAGCAGTGACTTAGCCTCAAAGTACCTGCATTCCTCAAACAGCACTTTGCCAAAAACAAACAAACAAACAAACAAACAAAAAACCAGTTACTCAAAAAATGTTTTTTTAAATTACAAGCTTTCATTATAAGAGAAACCATTCATTACTGCTCCCAGGGAGGTGCCAGGGCTCCCAAATAAAAATTCGGTATTTTTTTAGTGGAGGTACTGGGGATTGTACCTGCAAAGCATGCTAAGCACATGCTAAGCATGTGCTCCACCCCTCAAAGAGAAAGAGAGAAGACCTCTCATGGATGCCAAACCTCCTTGGCACCCCCATCCTCACCCCACTTTCTGCGGGAGAATTTGTGGGTTTTGGGGGCAGAGGTCCTCAGAGGCCTGTTCCTTTTTCTTACTCACTCGAAGACTGCCTTCTCTTTAAGACTCTGAACGAAATTCCAGTAAAGATGATGACACACACAGCGATCCCGCTGATGATTCCAATGACCAGGGTGCCAGACAGCGAGGGCTCTAAAAGATCAAAAGTAAGTGACAGCTGGTGACTGCTGTCCCAGCTCAGAGCAGACCCTCCCCTCACTGCAATGTTGACCACTCCCATCCCACCCATGCCAGGTTTTCCCCGCCTCTGGTTCTCATCCATACCCCAGGAGGCAGTGAGGGGCTGCTCCAGGCCTGGGTGCTCCACCTGGCAGGTGTATCTCTGTTCTTCCCCAGGGAGCACAGCCAAAGCCACCCAGCCCTGGTAGGTCCCATCCCCGTTGGGCAGCACATTCTCAGGCTCCGCGTCCTTGGCATCCAGTGGCTGCCTGTCCTTCAACCACCTCATGGTGATGTGCTGGGGGTAGAAGTTCAGAGCCTGACACCGTAGAGTGGTCACTGCCGAGGTCACGTGATGAGACACTTTCACCAAAGGAGGTGCTGGACGGGAAGGGGGAAGGATCTGGAGAGGGGATCTTCCTGCCCATGTCAGGAAGACCAGAACTTTCACTTCCCTTTCTCTATGGGTTGGAGGAAGAAGAGAAAGCAAGCTGCAGAAGAGACACCATTCTGTGTCCTAAAGATGTTCCAACATTGGGTTCCTATGTGGTGTCATATGGAGAACAGTCAGAGTCATGCTGGCTTGTTCTGTTCCATATGTAAATATGTACACCTGGGGTCCCCGTCTTCTGTTCCTTGTTAATATATTCAGATGAGTCAGATGAAATTACCCCTTATGAGGATCAAAAATGATTGAGTACGTACTATCGCTAATTTCGCTTGGTTTGACCGAATAAGGATTCTTGTAGAAGGGGCCTTGTAAGGTAGCCAGCCTTCAGTGACTACTGCCCTGTTCTGTGACAGTCACCTTTCACCTTTAACCTGTTCTGTGAAAGTTACCTTTCATTTCCAAAAGATTCTGCTATTCTGATTGGTTGCCTCACTTAGCAGTTTCTTGCTTTGGTATTCATGTGCTAATTGACATCTCTGAATTCCTAAAAGTTATAAGCATACGTAGGATTTTTGATTAAAGCAAAAGAAAAATCACAATTACTTCTTCTTTAGCTATGTGCGTGGGAAAACAAATTAAAACCATGACTGATGGCTGTGTAATACATCTCGGTTGTTAAGGTGGAGACCTCAGGTCCACAGACCTCAGGGTGGAAAACTCAGACCTCAGTTCAGTTCCTTCTCAGAGAGTCACCTTGGTCATCTCTGAAAGCCCAGCAGGGGATCCCGTGCCCTGCACCGTCCCCAGATCTGTCCCACCATACCTTGCTGACCCAGAACCCCTCTCCCCAGCTCCAGCAACCGCCGCAGCTGCTCGGGGCAGTCCCTCTCCAGGTAGGCCCGGTTCTGCTTGGACCGAATCTTGTTCACTTCCCACTCCAGCTTGGTGGCCCAGGCCTGGGGCTCTGCCGCTCTCCAATCCAGCGTCTCGGGGCAGAATTCAAGATGGTCCTGCCCGTCATACCCGTACTTCCAGAAACCTCTGGTGCTGTTGTCTGCGTGCACCTCACAGCCCAGGATCACCTGCAGGGTGTGGGACTCTGGCCACAGCCCCAGCTTCGGTACTGAAACCAAGGAGCAGGATCCAGGGATGGAATGACCACAGGGAGCAAACTCCTTCCCTCTTCCCTGCCCTCCCAGGGTCTCACACACCCAGTTCTCTACCTCAAGATGCATCCTTGAAATTAACACAATATTGTAAAACTGACTATACTTCAGTTTTAAAAAGGTAGTTTAAATAGATGAATCCCTGAGGCAGGGAAGTGCTCCAACCACCCCAGGACGGTGGGTCCCCCTCTGCACGTACCCTTGCTGTGATTGTGGTTGTCCATGATGGTCCAGAAGTCGACGATGAACATGTGATCCCACCCTTTCAGGCTCTGGCTCAGCTGCAGCCACAGCTGGCTGGTGGCCTGACCCCAGACCCATGGGGTGCGAGGCTCCACCCGGCGACTCTCATGATCGTAGGACACGAAGAGCTGGTCGTCCACGAAGCCCAAGGCCTCAAACAGGGGCAGCCCCAGGTCTGGCTCTGAGGCACCCATGAAGAGGTAGCGCAGGGAGTGTGACCCTGGGGAGAGGGGGACTGGGAGGCAGAGACCCCACACACCTTCTGAATCCATCCTGCTGGCTGTGCCTGGTCTCACCTTGTGAGAAGTGAGGCACAGCGCTGCCTTCCCTCCCCATGACCGTCCTGTCTTCTCCCTCCTGGTGCCCCTTCCTCTGCTATGGGTGGCTGCCACCCTCTTGCAGCCCTCAGCCTCTGCCCCAGACCTCGTGATTTCAGGATTACAGCCGTCTCCCCTGGAGCCAACAGGCTCTAGAAAATCCCCAGGTGTCTCCAGCTAGGGTAGCTGAGCTCAGGAGTTGGTGCTCAGAGCTAATTAGATCCAACTCCAGGGGAATGTATTGTAGGAGCTTTTGGGGTTTTTCCCCACTACTTCCATCTCTAAACCCTTCCCTGTGTACGGGTAGACCTCGTTTTATTGCGCCTCGCAGATAATGTGTTTTTTTTTAACAGATTGACAGTTTGTGGCAAACCAGCATCTAGCAAGTCTATCAGTATCGTCTTTCAGCAGCATCTGCTCACTTCGCGTCTCTGTCATATTTTCGCCATTCTCCCAAGATTTCCCACTTATTCATTATTATTATATTTGTTACAGTGATCTGTGATTAGTGATCTTTGGTGTTACTATTGTAAAAAGATTATGACTCTCTGAAGGCTCAGGTGATGGTTAGCATTTTTTAGCAATAAAGTATTTTTAAATTAAGGTATGTCCGTTGTTTTCTCAGACACAATACTATTGCACACTTAATAGCCTACGGTATAGTAAACATAACTTTTATATGCACTGGGAAACCAAAAGCTTTGTGTGAATCACTTTATTGTGATATCCGCTTTATTTCAGCGGTCTGAAATCTAACCTGCAATATCTCTGAGGTCTGCCTATGTATCTTTGCTGTTAAATGCTAGAAGATGTGCTGATAAATAAGTCAGGGCATCTTTTCAGCATCAAAACAGTTCCCAATCAAATGTAGAAAAAGCCCCAGAAAGCCCAAAAAGACAGACTTCTTGGCCAGTGAGAGTTTCCCTACACCTCCCCTCAGTTGTAGAATGAGGGACTTCAGTGCTGCATAGGCAACGCCTAAAACAGCATCTGACATGTAGTAGGTGCTTAATACATACTGGCTGAATGAATAAATGCTGACTCCTAGGTTTTTATTTCTGGCCTTGAACCCTAGACTCATACATTCAACTATCTATAGGCTACCACCAGCTGGATGACTGATTGGAATCTCAAATTAACAAGAGCCCTGACCTCCCTGCTCTTGATTTTTCCCAAACTGCCCTTCTTTGGCCTTTATCATCTCAGAAATGGCATCACCTATCACCCCATTGCTCAGGCAAATAAAATAAAACAAATAAGATAAAGTATAATAAAATAAGAGTCACCTCCAACTTTTCTTTTTCTATCACGTGATCCTTCATAGATCCTTAAGCAACTTCCTTCAAAGTATATCCATAATGCAACCATTTCTCACCACCAGCCCTGCTCCCCTCCCCCAGCCTAGTGCATCATCTCGTGCCTGGATTAACGCTACAGTTTCCTTGTCTGCTGGCTCTGTTCTTATTGCTGCTTCCTTCACCCTGCTTTCCACAGAGTAGCCAAAGCAAGCTTTTCAACAGCTACTCTGATCAGGTCAGCCCCAGGCTAGAATCCACACTACAGCCTGCGAGGCCCTAGGAGGCTGGCCTGTGGCCCCTTGGCTGAGCCTATCACCGGTTCATGGCCCCCGGGCCCTGGGCTCCTGCTGCACCAGGGCCCTTGCTCTTTCTTCAATCCAGGGATTCTTAACCGGGGCATTTCATCTCTTTAGGGGCATATGGCAATGTCTGGAGCCATTTTTGTTTGGCACAACTGGGGAGTGTACTAACATCCAGTGAGTAAAGGACCGGGACGCTGCTAAATGTCCTACAACGCACACGACGGTCCCCACAACAAAAAAATGTCAGGATTGCTGAGGTTTCAAGTCCTTGCTGGGTCCACCCAGCCTGTCCCGGGAAGCGCCACTCCTACTCAGCATCACCCTTATTTCCTTGGGTCTATGCTCGAACATCAGCCAGAGAGAGTGGCCTACCCTGACCTCCCTGCTTCCCACATCTTCCAGGCGCCCATTGCTACCTGATGCTCTATATCCTTTTGTTGGTTTCTGTACCATCATTCCGACTCAAATGCAAAACATCTGAGGACTCAGCTCCCCGCTCTCTCTCCTGGGTCTAGAACAGCTCAACACATAGCTCCTTCTATATTTGTGAACAGTGAATATTTCTGATCATCAAATTTTGGATTCAACCTCCAAAGCAGTGTGACTTTTAAGGATCACAGCTATGAAGTGGAGACACGGGATCTGCCTTGCAGCCCAAAGTAACATGGAACAAAGTTACTGGTGAGCAGGTCAGACCTCATCCTTGTCATGTATAAAGTGTGGATACACATCCCACCTACCCTCTAAGTGAAAGCGCCAGACAACAGTGCGGCAAACTCACTGTCAGCTGAGATTAGAACCAGCGGTACCTCATTTAACGTCAGAAAACCAGATTGCCCAAATTCTTTCTAACCGGGAGAAAGGATTTAACCTGAGGTCGTTAACCACTAGTAAAATCAACGTATTAACAGCCCCTACCTCCTAAATGCATGTTAGAATCAAACAAGATCAGAGATATGAAGGTGATTTAAAACTGAGGTCACTACTTAAGTGTTCATTATCATCACTTTGGCATCTTTTAGTAAAGGCCGGTTAATTATACAATACTATTAACATTGCAAACCAACAACTTCAGGCTGAAAAGGAGACTAGTTAGGTGCAGTTCAAAAGGTCAAAAATAACGGATATGTTATTTTTTCCAGGCAAAAGAACAATCGCTAAGTCAGTAAGGCCTGGGGCCGACCTCTGTCAAGAGCCTCCCACCCCCAGCGGCCTCCATCCCAGGTCTTAACAGAAGGGGTGCGGTCGGGGTAGAACTCAGATCCCACACCCACTCCTACACACCCCCACTTCCCAGCGCCAGGGGTTCTGAAGTGGAAACCCCACTTGGGTCTGTGCTTTTGCTCAGCCAAGTCTCCCAACGCTTGGGGGCGCCCTGCTGTGGAAACACCAAGGGGGCGCTGCGGCCAAGGTCGCCCTTGGTGAGAAGAACTTCCTGTTTGGGGATGGTCGAGGAGTGAAAATCAATACAGCCGACCATAGGAACCAGAAAGCCGAGATCCGAGTCCGAGGACCCCTAGGTGTAGCTCCTCCTCAGTGAGAAACTAAGATTTACATCTAAAAGCGTCATGGTCAGAGGAGGGAGGGGGTGGTTCCTGTGCCACTTCTTAAGACAGAGACAGCGGGCGGGCGAGCAGGGGGCGGGGGTCAAGGTCTTGGGACTAGAGGCCCCATAACCCCGTCTGCACCAGTGGCCCGCGTCCCCTCCGGGGAAAGCTAGGGGAGGGGACTGCACACGGGACTGAGCAGTCGTCAATATCTTAGCAAACTCCCAAGCGCTAAGAAAAGCTACTTTCGATTTTTCCTCCCCCGCCGCACCCGAATCCGGCCCGCATCCCCCGGACTCACGCCGCGGTCGCCCCTGCGTGTCCACTGTCCGCAGGAGGATCAGCAGGAGAAGCGCCGGCCGGGCTCGCGGGCCCATTTCCCCGGCTCGGACCGCGCGTAGTGGAGCGTTTCAGCCGCTTGGGTAGGGCAGGGAAACCGGAATGACCCAAGAAGTCACCCTGGAGCCATTGCCGAGGCTGCGGGGATCCCAGATCAAACTTCCTGGCCAGTGAGATCCTTTTCCGGGGCCACTGGTGAAAAGAAATGGGTTTCCTGCACTTGAACTCTCTTTCCTGCAGCCCAGAGTACCTGCTTGTGAAACACTCGGTTACCCAGCTGTCTCTGGTTTTTAAATCCAGAGGATGTTGCTGATTGAAGTAAGCATACTGAATGATTTTCTGATCGAAATATTTAAGATTTCAATATTGAGTAACTTGAAAATTTAGGTATGCCTTTTCAAAGACTTTAAGTTCAATTCGCCAATCTTGTTTAATCTAGAAATATTTTTGCATAAAAAGTTATATTCTTTGACCAGAATTAGTTACATCATAAGATTAACAGATTAGGTCCTACCTACGGAAACATCTTTCACAGTTTACATAATTAAATTGCATTTCACAAACTTTACTGCACATTGGAATCACTTGGAGAATCAGAAAACCTATTGATGCCCTGGGCTATAGCCCCCAGACACTCAGATTTAACTGCTGTGGGGTGCCACCAGGGCACTGGGATTTCAAGCACCTCCCCCCCACCACCCCAACACACAGTATAAAGTTTCAGAACTATTGCCTTATCCATTTCAAACGTTATTAAAATCTGATTTTCCTAATACCTTTAAATGCCTAATAAATCGAATAACTAATACCCTTTTAAGCACGTTAGCAAATTTTGGCCACCTAAGAAAAAAGTCTAACTTGGAAAGTAAGGCCCTTTAACTGTATGGGGTTATGAAACAGGATGGGGAAAATGTTGCTTTGTTGCTTTTTGGTGTCACATCGAAGAGACCACTGACAAATCCAAGGTTGCAACGATTTACACCTATATTTTCTTCTAACAGTTTATAATTTTAGTTCTTACGTTTATGTCTTTTCTCCATTTTGAGTCGATTTTTAGGTATAGTGTGAGATAGAGGTCCAACTTCATTCTGTTCCGTGTGTGTAAAGGAAAAACTCAGCTTTTTCCTTCCTATGCAAGGAAAAACTCAGTTCTTCCATACTGTATATAAATTTTTTTTAATTTCTGCGAGTCTCCCTTACAACTCATACAAAACACTTTACTTCTGACACTTTCAGTAACCAAAAGTGTGGAGATTTTCCCCCACAACAACAAGCAAATCTCTGACACAGCTGAGTGTCCTAGCATTTAACTCAATTATGACACTATCTGCCTGGAGACAGGTTAAGCGCTCAGTCCCGCAAGACTGGCCTCCTCCCCACTCCCATTTTAGATGTCAGTCACAAGCCCAGTTTATCACTTATGCTTCTGACAGATTGGCTATAGATGGGAGGTTTGACTCCCTGAGTTCAATTAATTTGCTAGAGTGCCTTCTAGAACTCAGGGAAACAGGTTTACCAGATATTAAAAGATATGATAAAGGATACCTTCAGTATCTAAAGGATACCTAAAATACCTAAAAGATACAGAATTTTGGGTTGACAGTTATTTTCTTTCACACCTAAAAAATGGGTGTCAATTCCTTCTGGTCTCCATTTATTCAGATGAGGAATTCACTGTCACCTGAGTTGATATTTCCACTCAGGTGATAGTGAATAGTGGACAGTGATAGTTTCTTTCTGGCTGCTTTCAAGATTTTTGTTTGTTTGTTTGTCTTTAGACAAACAAAATTGTCTTTCTAGAATTTTAATTATGAAGTGTTTGGCATGAGTTTCTTTGGTTATATTTTATTTGAGGTTTATTCACTTTATTTCCTTGACTACATTTTGAAAATCTGAGACATTATTTCTTCAAATACTCTTTCAGCTAGTTCTTTCTCGTCTCCTGGGATTCTGATGATATCAATGCTAGGTTATTTGTTTAGGTCTACTCAAAATAGCCAAAGTAAATATGCTCATTTATAGACCCAAATATACAGTCTCTCTAAAACATATAAAAATAAGAAGCAAAAGCATATGAACTGAAAGTTAGGCTTAGAAGATGTTTCAATGTTCTCACTTAGAAATGATCTCAGTATCCATCTCATGATTATTTATTAATTCACTCAACTGAACATCAATGCAATGTTGTAAGTTACATAAAAACCTACTCTGGGTATCTCTGAGGAAAGCAGTTACTTCTCTCTTGTGCTTATCTGCTTTGCGTTGTCTGTCCAATCCTGTTTTTCCATCAACCCTGTCAATTCTGGGGCTTTTTTTTTTTTTTTAAGGAATATGGGTTTTTTCAGGAATGTTTATACCATGTTATAACAGAAGCAACTGGATAGTTCATTGCTGATCACTCCGTTTTGGGAGACAAACAGGGAAAGGGGCTGGGAGGATTTCATTTTATGTACACAGATTTTCTTTAAAGCCCTATTTTCTGTTTTGTACTGCACTTTCATCTTCAGCAATGCCAGAGGCCTCTGAGTCCAGGGTCCCTCTGATTCAATGTCACCAAAGGAAAAGTCTGTCCTTCAGCTGGGCTGGGCTCGAGCAACCACCTGGCTGTTAATGTACGGAGATAATCTGGGCATCAAAATTCTTCTTTCACAGATTTCTAACAAATCTGCCTGTTTTCTTTTTTTTTTTTTTTAATAATTTTTTAACTTTCTTATTTTATTTATTTATTTTTTTAATGGAGATACTGGGGATTGAGCTCAAGACCTCATACACGCTAAGCATATGCTCTACCACTGAACTGTACCCACCCCGCCAAATCTGCCTGTTTTCAATCCTGCTCCTAACCTTGACCTCAGAGGTACTTGATGTCTCAAAGACCTAAATCTGTCTAGGGTTGTCTGGCAGGGAATTTATTTGTTTCTTATGGGTTTTTTCCCCTAAAGGTGGTGGATACAGCTTTCTCTAGTCTGATGAGATGTTTAGCATTCACCCATCTGCTGTCCAGTTTCTAAAATTCTGTTTACACCTCTATTGGGTTGTTGTTCCTTCTCACATTCTCTTCATCTTTGAGGGTTTCTGCCTTCTTTGTGAAACTCTTTACTGTCACTGGATGGGGTTTAGAGAAGGAGCAAAACCGACGTGTTCATTTAGCATACTTAACTGCAAGTTGGTTTCTTTAAGTTAAAAAAATCATGAGATGTAATGGTGGTAAGAGTAAACTCTACTTGCTAGGAACCATGCTAAACTGGTTGCTGAAACTCGGCCTCTGTACCCCACTTACTGAATTGAGACTTGAGGGCAGAGTTTTGGATGAAGTAGAAAAGACAGCTTTATTTCTTTGCCAGGCAAAGAAAATTACAGTGAGCTGATATCTCCGAGACAGTGAGCCTGCGGGGAAAAGAAGAAGGGGGTTTTATAGTAAGAACTGAAGAAAGGGTGTGGGTTTCCATAGAGATCACATACATGATAACAACTTGTTGCAAAGTTGTCCGTGTTTTTGTAGATGCAGTGGTCACCTTTCTTCTGATGGGTATTATGTTCACCTCCCGCTTTGGAACTCTAATATCCTTGTGCCTAGAACAAAGATGCTTAGAAGGGTCTGTGAAAAAACTAGAGAAAAACTTGTGAAGTTTAAAGTCAGGTTGATAAATGCTTCTGGCATTTTAGGCAGGCTGAGGCCTGAGATCTCCTATGACCAATAAGAGTTGTAGGTAAAGACGTGAAGTTTCACAGCTTCTGGTTCTCTTGACAATTCCATTTCTTAGTGCAAATCTTATCTATCTACCTGTGAGTCCGAAGACCTGGTTGCTTATTCCTGGTGTTTAACTGTACATAACCTTACTCCAGCTTCTCCAAACCTCAAACTGCTCATCTGTCAAATGGGGATAATAATTACTGCTCACCAAATCATACTCTATATGAATGACCTCTTAAAATTGTTGACAGATATAGACACCCATAGGAAGTAATAATTACAGAACTGGCAGATTAAGAATAAACTGTATGTAATACCCTTTGGTTTACAATGTCATCTGTATGATATACCATGGTGTAAACGTCTATTTGATTTGGGAAGAGTTTGAGGCCAAAGCAATGACTACTTTTGTCAATTGTTACCATTCAGCTCTTTCAGAAATCTTAGAAACTTTAAGGGAGAAAATGTCCTCAATATTTAATATCTTCCAGTGGAAACTGCCCATCTATATACTTTTCATTACTGACGAGAAAAACAACAGAGTCTACCCTTGCTCACTTTAGTATAACCTGAGTTTTTATAAACTGCCCTATTTTATCTCATTTCTGATGAGTATATATGTGTGCTTTAAAGGCACATGAATCAGTCTGCAAGGCAAAGTTCTACTGCAAAGCCACTTAAATGCTCTTTTCAATTTTCTCAATTGTAAAGAGGTGATAACATCTATTTCATAAAGTATTATTTAGAATTAAATAAAAAAATCAAAAATTGATAAATGATGCCCTCAGGACAGTGCCTGGCATGTAATCAAGACTAAACCATGTTTATTATTATTACATATCCTAATATAATAATCTTATTATCAATGACATTTTTTAATCAGAGGATGTTGCTCCCTACCAGGTTACAGGTCAGTATCTTCTCACAGATTGCCTATATTGTGGTTATCTCACTATTAAAATGATAATAATTTAAAAAGATAAAATATATGCAGTCTCTCTACATCCCTGGAGTTCTTATGCCGAATTTGTTATGCACATTTAATACACAATGGAAATGTCTTCTCCAAGCGACTGTTTCTACTCCTATGATTTGGTTAAATTGGCCATTTCCTCCTTTGGTCTCTACACTGTACTGGTGGACGTAAAACATTTCTGTCCATCCTTTTCCTATGTCTTTTCCCCTTTATTCTAAGCACTACGAGAGTAGTTATTTGTGGTTCTCTTGCTTAATAATTGTTTGGGAGAAATGAATAAATCAACCACGGGTTTCTTGTCCATTTGACAATTTCTTTCTTTTTATAGATTATTGACTCCAAAAGTTGTGGTAGCCAGCCTCGTACCTGACTGCTTTGGGGCCTTACTCCAGTCTCATAACTTCTCAATATTGTCACCATCAATTGTAAGTAATAATCATTTCTGCCCATTAAAACACTGTATACGAATGAATTTTGAAATCTCTGAGTAATATGTCAACCCAAAGTTAATGATTGATGACTTAGCCAGGAAGCCAGGAGCATCAGCTGTCCGCCAAGCGTGGTTTTAATTTGGAACGCCATCTAGTGCCTATTGGTGCTAACCACATCCTATATTGTAAATGCCTTTGGGCAGGAAAGGGTTGAGACCAAAACAAATCCCATTTATTAAATTGATAATTGGATTTTTATACAACCTACACTTCAGTGCAATCTACTTCTTGGGGTTTTGTCTGGGGCATGTGTGTTACAATGAAGTCTCTGGATTGATCTTAAGCACGTTGTCAAGCCACAAACCCTTTAAATGACTTTATCCTTGTTAGCACATAGTGTTCAATAAATTTATAACACATAATATTATATATAGCATTACATTTTCATAGATTTCATATACAAATCTATAGTATATGTAGTAAATAAAGTATATATATAATACTATATATACTATAGAGAGATTTATATATAAATATATAGTAGTAATATATTTTATACTATTATGTTTTATACATAACTATAGTATACATAACATTATATAGTATACATTTTGTATGCAAATCTATAGTATGTAATGTAAATGAATATATTATATGCTATTTGTTAATTATAAATAAATATAATTAATTTTATATTTAATAAACATCATATAAACATAAATTATTAAATTTAATACTCAGTTTTAATTTCTAAAGTAGTAAATATCTATATATATATGTAACTTACCTTAACAAAACTTTTGGGGTGGGGGCTACTCATTTTCAGGAATGTGAAGGGATCCTGAAATCTAAAGTTTTGAGAACCACAGTTCTAGGCTCTTCTCTGATGTCTTAATTTCCCAACCGGATTGGTAAGGCCTTGAAAGCAAAGGTTTAATCAGCATATTAACATTTTGGGGTTTTGATCTTTTTGTTCTCTCAGTGGTCTGTTTTTCCTATCAGATTTATCACACTGTGTGACAATTACACTGTCTGTAGCTGTCCCACCATGTCTAATTCCTTAAGAGGAGACACTTTGTTTGGCTGGTCTTTGTTTTTCTTATCTCTCCTAGCATCCTTTGCTTAACAAGTGTTCAGTAAGTTTGTGAAAAGCGCGTGTGTGGCATAGTAATGAGCGAGAAATAAAACGCAATAATATGTCCTAACAAATCTATCAAAATTTATATGCCCGTTTCCTCCAAAGTAGTCATTGTGTAAGGGCATGTCTTTATTTTGGTTAAGGCTATCGCCTAATATATGTTTGCATCTGGTGCTTTATAATTGCCTTCATTAGAGGCCTAAACTGAAAAGATGTAAAGATGCGTATCTTCTCGCTATTGACAAATCCTTTTCTTTTGAGGGTACGTTTGACTTTTGAAACCATTTAAAGTCATTTGAAAACAAGCCTGAAGAATAAAGTTGCTATTAATGCCCTCTTGTCTCAGTTACGTGGTTCTAATAGCAATTTCAAAATATTAGGTAGATATGTTTTGCACTGTATTGTTCCTTTGGTGATACTCTCTATGTATTTATTGAGTCCTACCATATGCTTTATTATTATGTTCTCTGTTGGTTTCCCTAGTGTATTTTGAGGGTGGGTCAGGGGATAAGAAACAGAAACTTTGGTCTCAGCCCTTGAGGTGCCCACAGGCTCCTGGGGGAAACATGTTGGTTCAGGTCTGTTGTTTCATTGTCGACCATTTGCCTGTAGAGATTGAAAAAAAGACAAAAGTTGCTCTGGATTATTTGTAAGAATGGTTTGTGAGGCTGAACAAAGAAACAAGACTGGAGGGCCTACAATCTTATGCAGGCTACAGTTCTTTCCTGTGTATTTTTTTCAGGCTGTCCTATATCGTCGGTCCTGGGTGCACTGAAGCACTACACTTTACGCTCCTTGAGCAGGCAAGCTCATGGATTGGCTGCTAATATTAGCCTCATCCCTTGGTGAGTCAGGAAAAAGCAAGTTTTAGTCACTTCCACTTGGGGCCTATAACAAGCAGACAGAACCCTCTTCTGGCATGATAGAAGGAGGAAGTGAAAGAAAAATCAGTTGTCAGCCCCTGATCCATACACTTGTTCCAACCACTCTTCTCGCTGGCTATTTAAGTCTCTTTCTCTCTCCAGCTCCATTTGGACTTAATACAGTACTCTGCTTCTTTAACTTAGTCCACCAAATTTCCAAACCTGAAAGACATGAACCAGTTAGCCAATCCATAATATTCAGACTGTGTGTAAATATAGGAGCACACCATTTATTGCATTGCAATATGTAATCCTGCCCTCAATTTATTGCTGGCTATCTTGGGCCCACCAATTTTGAGTGAAAGACCACATCCTTAATCTGAATTTTCCCTTGGAGCTCATTTTCATAGGTTTTTTTGTTGTTTACAGGTTTGTTCAATCTTATTTGAAAGGCTGAGATTCCACAGGACATCCATAGGCTCTAAGGTCATTTGAAAGCCAATGGTCAAAAAATTGCATATCCTCCAATGTTTTAGAATGGTTTCTAAAGATTCTGATTCAGAGCCTGTAGGACAAACTGACTAACCAAGTGTCAAAGTATAATTTTCAAAACGTGACTCTCATACAAGTACTGAGTATGGGGAATTTGCACACGGGTCAGAGAATGACTTAAGTATTAATGAGCAAGCAAGGAGGATGACAAAATTAGGTCAAAGTAGGATACGGCGGAATGAAATACGTATTCAGTCAGGGCAGGAAAGAATGCTGGAAGGCTGAAAAAATCAGATACAAAGTTGGTTACTGTCCTATTAGGCGATACAATCAGAACTTTTAGGGGTTATCTTTGCTCCGGAAAAGAATTCATTTCCATCTCTACTGAACAAAACCCTTATTAATGTATCAGTCTTCTACAAGTGAACATCTGATTTTACATACTCTGAGCCTAATCAAAAAGTAAATATTAAGTCGAAGTTACTTTTGCTAAATATTTTTGTCCAGTATGTCAGCTATTAACCACGTGGGGGTCACTGAACACTTGTAATGTGGCTAGTGTGAAATTGTACAAGTGTAAAATATGCACCAGATTTTGAAGATTTACCATATGAAAAAAAGAACAGAAACCATCTTAGTTTTTAAAATACTGATTACATGTTGAAGTAATAGTAGTGTGGATTTACTGAGTCAAATAAAACATATTATTAAAATTAAATTCATCGGTGTCTTTTTACTTTTTTCATTGTGACTACTAGAAAACAACATTACAGGTGTGACTCATGTTCTATTTTATTGTAAAGCATGGCCTTAGCATATCCGATGACCCACAAGTGGACTTACAGAATTTTCTAGTACACCTTGAAAAGATCTGAAGAAATAACTTTGCTTTGTTTTTAACTTTTCTCAACACGAGTTATAGGGATCTGGAGAAGGGCTACTTGTTTTTCTGCCCTCTGGCCTCCACCATGTGTCCAGGAAGTTGGGAGCAAGACTTTGAATGCCTGGTGTCCTAATCACGAGAGATCTGGACTTCAGATTTGCATATAGAGAGATGTAATTTGATTGACTTAAACTGAGAGATCATATCAGAAAACTGAATCACAGTAAATCAAATTTACACACTGCTGATTTGCAAAGAGGGACACCAATTTATAGTGATGGGAGGTTCAGTGGCCTGGTAATCAAGACTCTAAACAACTATTTTCCTGGTGGTTATGCACACTTAGCATAGTTTCAGATGAAGAGCCGGGCTCACTGCACATAGAATCAGAACTGAGTGGCCGGTACTTATTTTATCTTTTTTACCAAAATATATTAGTATGATGAAGATACTTTAGTTGTTTGTACACTTTCAGTGATTTCTTATAATTCCTATGCCAGAGTCACACTGACGGATGGCAGGTCTAAAGTGATTTTCTACGGTTGTTAATTCATCCATCACTAATCTCATTAGGCTGTTAAATTCCCAGAGGACATGACCAGTAGACACAGTTTCCACATGTTGAATGACTGTCATTCAGTGAAACCATGGCGTTATCCTCAGTCTAAAAGAAGATGCCTCATTTTTCATTCATCACTAAGCTCAATTTGTATAACCCCTTTTGACTATCACATCTCAGACTGACATCTTCTGTACATATTTTCATCTAGATGTAGTAGTAAAGAATAGAATACAAACGGCCAACTTTAGAAGGGTTGAGAAGAGGTGAGTTTATCAGCGAAAAGTGGCATAATGATTGATTTGTTCTAGTACTTTTCCTCTATTTCTGTTTAAAATTTTGCCATCTAATTGTTTCTATTTCAAATTTCTAGTTCATCTTAAAAGTCAAAGTGTATCTTGTTAAATTCAGTTACTTTATTTCCATCTACAGCTTTGAGTTCCCAGTTAGAGTGTCCTTCTATACCATGACGTGTTAGATATTGTTACTGGAAGTAACCTACAATTTTCATGTGCTGAAATTCATCTCTTTAATGCAGCATAGAAAAATAAATATATAAATGCTTGTTTTCTTTGAAAACAGATCATCTCAATGTCCCTCCCTGCCAGAACTATTGGAGGTTATTTGCAGGCTCAGGGGGCCTCCCTTCTTCCCTTATTATTCCTATTCTTGAGGGTCAGACCCCCTGCCTTGCATAACCCAGAGGGGAACCTGAGAGTTTTTAAAAAACAGCCCAATTTCTCGCCTTTGGAGAAGTGAAAAGGTGCCCCGCCCCCGTCTGTAAAAGAGGGATTTGATAAAGAGTTTCAATGTCTTCAAATCAAAGATTTAAGTCTCTAACCCCCCACCATCCAGGACCCCCCAAGGCTTACGAACCCCCTCCATCCCGCCCTAACTGCTTTGGACTGGCCCCAGAATCCTTGTCCCAGTCCACAGTTCCTGTGGGTCTGTACACAGAATTCACAGAGGACCTGTGTTACTTCCCTTGCGAAGAAACATAATTATAGTGAAAATCTAGGTGGAAACCATTTCGGTTTTGGTCCTAAAAGAAGGGAAGCATGTACCCAACCACCCCTGAGAAAAAGAAGTTTCAGGGGCGAAGGAGCGAACAGGTAATTTAGAAGAAAAACAGAAAGTGGTCTCTGACTGCCCAGGACTTCCCTAGGAGTTGGGGGAATTGGGGACGCCTGGATGCGTAGTCTTTGTGGTTGCAGAAAAAATAAATGGAGAACACGAAGCCTGAGGCTTCTCGGATCCCTTCCCGACCAAATCCGGGTGATTTGGTGCGGAGCATTTTAATATTTTCCCCCTTTTGTGAAGTGGAACAAACACAACTTGGGCGCACCGCGGCGGCTCAGAGTCTGCCAGGCAGCCGGGCGACTGGAGCACCAATCAGCGCGCGCCTGCGCTCTATATATACGGCGGCCTGGCCCAAGCACAGCTCCATCGGCGTTTTTGCCACTTGTACCCGAGTCCTAGATCTTCAGCATGTCGGAGACTGCTCCTGCCGCTCCTGCCGCCGCGCCCCCGGCGGAGAAGACCCCAGTCAAGAAAAAAGCTGCCAAGAAACCGGCTGGGGCGCGCCGTAAGGCCTCCGGGCCCCCGGTGTCGGAGCTCATCACCAAGGCTGTTGCCGCTTCCAAAGAGCGCAGTGGCGTATCCCTGGCTGCGCTCAAGAAGGCGCTGGCGGCCGCTGGCTACGATGTGGAGAAGAACAACAGCCGCATCAAGTTGGGTCTTAAAAGCCTGGTAAGCAAGGGAACCTTGGTGCAGACTAAGGGCACCGGTGCCTCCGGCTCTTTTAAGCTCAACAAGAAGGCGGCCACTGGGGAAGCCAAGCCCAAAGCTAAGAAAGCGGGTGCGGCCAAACCCAAGAAGACTGCTGGGGCAGCTAAGAAGCCCAAGAAGGCCGCGGGCGCGGCCACTCCGAAAAAAAGCGCTAAGAAGACCCCGAAGAAGGCGAAGAAGCCAGCGGCGGCTGCTGTAACCAAGAAAGTGGCTAAGAGTCCAAAGAAGGCTAAGGCTCCCAAGCCTAAGAAGGCTGCCAAGAGCGCAGCTAAAGCAGTGAAGCCCAAAGCCGCCAAGCCCAAGGTTGCCAAACCCAAGAAGGCTGCACCCAAAAAGAAGTAGATTGTTGAGCTTCTGCTTCTTTAAACCCAAAACGGCTCTTTTCAGAGCCACCACTGATATCAAAAAAAGAGCTGTACATGCCTGCTTTACCTGCTCTTTCGTTTCGCCTTTATATTTATAGGGTAGAGTGGCGCAGGAGTCATTCTTCTGTCAGTTGGCTGCCGAGTAGAAAAGAGCAAGGGGGATGGAGGGAGATTGGGGGGGGATGGAGGGAGATTGGGGGGGGATGGAGGGAGATTGGGGGGGGATGGAGGGAGACTGGGGGGGGTGGGGAGGGAGAGAGTGGGTTCTGTTACTGTGCAGAACCTGACCCCAATTCAGGGGGTTGCCCCTACCCCCTACAGTCCTCTGGCTCGCCTCCCGGTCAGCTGTTAGCAAACGTTTTCCGGCGGCTTGAGTACTTGGGATACCCGCCAGCCCCGCCCCGCTCCGCTCTTGTGAACAGCAAAAACAACCACAAATAAATCCAGCCAGTTTCGTAGTCTTAAGGGACATCCGATTGGGCTAACAACTCATTTAAAAGTCCCGCCCTGCTCGCGGGTTGGTTCACTCCTTCACCCCATGATTTTCATTCTGTGTTTAATTGGTTGGTGGCGGTCCTCCATAGTCTGTTTTCTTCCTGTTGCGTTAGCCCTTTTCGCTTGATAGAGAAATGTGTCTGATATTTCGGGCGTTCTCCATGTTTTCGAAACTCAAGTTCTTGTCTCTGGGGCGTTGATAGCATCCAGCCCTGGGTGGGGAGTGGCTGCAGGCGCCCTTGCCCTGCATTCTGTGAATTGTGGTTTGCTGTGGCAGCAAAGGAACATTGAAAAGTAATTACAGCGGCAGCAACGACTTTTGCACTCAGGGCAAGCCTGGACCTGGGATCATTCAGTCCCTCGTATTGTGTAACTTTCGACAAATGGGTGATGGATTTGAGCTCATCGAAACCAACTTTAGTCGGCCATTTTGTCCTGGCCGGCCGGTCACCGATCCTCATTTTAGATAGATAATCTAAAATTGAAGATACTTTAAGTGCATTTTTGTTCAACCCAAATGTTTCTACGCGAAGAATACATTGGTAAAGTATTGGAAATGTGTGTGTGGATGAGGGTGATGTCTGTAATAAAGGGCTTTAGTTTCCATTAACATTGTTATCTGTAGATTCTTTCATATTCATGGCGTTTCTCCTAGATAGAGAAAATCCAGCGTCCTGTTTTTATTCTGGTGTGCACAGAATTTCTCAAGACAAGTTCCCGAGACAGTGGCTTCTGCAGACCTGCAGCTCAGCGCTTCAACCATTGCAGCAACGACGAATCTGGTGTGTGTTAATTCCCGCATTAGTGTAATGACCAGGGAACTCATCCCTCCCCGCCTCCTTATTGAATTGGTATAATTTATTCTTTGTTTTCTTTATAATCACGAATAGAAAAACTTCCCTTTGAGAGCACAGCGCACACACGCGAAGAAAGACAATTCTCTCATCTTTCTTCCAGTAATTTTCCATTGTTAATTTTACATTTAAAATAATTGAGCCCTCTGTAGTTTGGTGTAAGGTTTAATACGTGGATAATTTCCCCCCCCAAATCATTTATTAACTCTTCCATTTCTGCCTCCCTTCTGCTCCCCACCCCATCAGCGCTTGAAGTTCCACCTCTATCATAGGCTAATTTTTGTGGATAGGACTCATTCTGGGTTTTCTATTTTGTTCTTTTGGTCTTTCGGTCAGTCCCAAGGGTGAGATTGAACTGTTTTAAATATTGTTCACAGGGCTATCAATTCTGAGAATAACATGGCCCATAGTAGATAATAAAGTAAGAATTGAATGTTTAATAAGCTGAGATGTTATAAGACATTAATTGCTAATCGAGGTAATTCCCTCTCATTACTTTTTTAGAATTTTCTGGGTTTTCTATTTTTTGTTTGATTATTTGTTTTGTTTTTCCATATGTACTTAAGATGCTTCCCATCTCCTGCTTGTTCATTCTTCCATTACACATGAAAACCCTCAAAACCCTATTGGTAGTTTTACTGGGATTGTGTTAAATTTATTAATTAGTTTTAGGGGATGATGAGTTTTCCTATTCAAAAAACATTGTATATTTTTCTATTTGTTCAAATATTTTGTGTCTGTGGAGAATGTTTTAAACTTTCTCCAAATGTATCTTCACATTTCTTACTACATTTATTCCCAAATATTGTATCTTATTTGTTGCTGTTGGAAATGGCAACTTGATATTTTAGATTCCTTAAGGGCCAGCATCCCATAAAGTGCACATCAAAGATATCCTCATATTGAAGGGATCTATCCATAATGAATTAATAATCTCTAGAACAGCACTGGCCACGTAAATAAAGGGAAAAGATAAAATCAATTTTAGTAATATAATTTATTTAATCCAGTATATCCAAAGTATTATCATTCAACATAAAATCAATGTAAAAATACTTAGGAGATATTTAACATTGTTTCTTGTTTCCCATACTATGTCGTTGGAATCTAGTTTACACATACAGGACATTTCAGTTCCCACTGGCCCATTTCAAGAGCTCAGTTAACCATTTGTGGCTCATAGCAACGATGTGGACGATGAAACACTAGAATGACTTCTGGTCTCAAATATCCTAGTCGTCTTAACTTCACCTTTGGTTTAAAGTTTGAATGCCAGTGTGTCTTAATACAGATTGTCTTTTGTAGACTAAAAACGGAAGAAAAGTGTCTGACCTTAAAGAGAGATTGATTGGTGCAGAGGGCATTGAGCCAGTTTGAACCAATCAAAATTTTTCTATTCAAAAACTGGAATTCAGTTATAGAAATTGAGTTGACTTGATGTCAGGGGTTGGAAGCTGTCTTCTTAGACACTGTGTATGAGAAACCAAGAGATCTAGCGGATGAAAAGAACAGAATGGAGCCAAAGTGCAGAGAAAAGCAGAGATGAGAGAGTTGTAATATCTGGGTTTCTGACACCTCCTGAGTTACTGGTTCTTTGAGCCATCGGAACTCCTGCCATTGGGGCCTCCTCACTTAGCTCAGGCTGGGTCAAGTTCCAACAACCAGGAGACCCGATTAAGACACCCCAAATATAGTCACAGTTAGTGCTTATAGTAATAGCATCGTGTACTTCTGTGTTCCCTTTCATCTTCCAATACTTTCAAGTCCACCTTTTTGCTTGATTCTAAGAGGCAGGGGAGGAACCAACCTAAGTAAAGAGAATTCTCTAATTTTTCTTCAAATCTCTTATGAATGCCTTTTGGGGTCTAAATTTATTGAGTTTATAGACTTACAATTGATCATAGAATTGAGTATTTCCTGCAAACATATTGGCATAGATGAAAGATGCCTTCTACTTTTAAATAAAACATAAATTCCTCAAAAACAAATATAACCATTCTCTATTAAGGGTGGAGGGAGAGTTTATTCACAGAGATCTGAAAGTTATTGTAAAAATCTCTAATTTCACCTAGCCATTAGATACAATCTTCAACAATATTTCTTCAGTTTTGTCCATGTTCTTTAATTTTATTCCATTCCTTCACAATCCTTTTACATAGTTGACTGGCTTGGGTCTACTAAGCCAGTCAATTGAATCTAAAAATTGGCTACTTTAACCAAGAGCTTCTCGCCTTGATTTTTAGTTTATAAGACCTATATTTTATTTTGACATTAGTATTATTTCCAGTATTCATTTACTATTATAACATAATATTAACAACAGCAATAATATTTTCAAATAATTGGCAAAGCTTGGCTGTTTAGCCAAAATGGCAATACACACTGCATAAACTAAACTGCTGACTGATAATTCAACGGTACAGTACAAGACAGGATTACATCATTAGAGGATTTCAGAAGGGAACAGGAATTTAGGGCACAGTGATAACACCAATAGTGCTGACAACTAGCATTTCTTGAGCACTAATTTACAACACACCAAGCACTGTCGCTGAGCACCCTCCGTTTATTTTCAAACATGTTCTTGTCACAGCACTTTGAGGTAAGTCCCATTATTACTGAGGCTTGGTCACGTAAAGGACATAGCTAGTTAATTTCTGAGCAGTGGGTATAATTATCCTCTGTGTACTAGCGCTATTCCTCAGAAATATAATAAAAGCCACATATGTAATTAAAAATGTTCTAATAGCCACATTTAAGACAAGTAAAAAGAAACAAATCAATTTTAATATTTAAACCCACTATAATCAAAATATGATTTCACTAAGTGATCTAATATAAAATTAATGAGATTTTTTTTTTATACTAACTCTGAAATTTTTTACTAATTCTTTGGAATACAAATATCAAATTTCACACTTAAGTTAAATTTTACACTTAAGTTCATCTCAGTTTGAACTAGCCACATTTCAACTGCTTAATAGCCACATACTGCTAGTGGCTGCAATATAGCTCTATAGTATATACTGAAAGGAAGACATAAGAGAATACTTGCTCTGGAGCAGAATCTAGATGTTTCCAAGGAAATCATTTTGCTGACCTGGTCCTAAGCTGAAGACTAAAGACCATAAACTGCAGAAGTTCATCCTTAAGACTGATGTTTCTTTTGGTCATCCGACCTACCTCATCTCATATCAGATCTCTGACTAGAGGAATCTGATAACAGAATGTAGCCCAAGCCAGGCCACAGCAACCCCTCCCTATTCAACTTGAGTTCAACCCAATCTCCAAGACAGTTACCCTTGAGGAGGAAATTAGATCTGATAATCCATTCCTGGGTAATCTTATTGATCAAAAAATATTTAGAGGGTGGGTTTGGTGTGAGACTTCCTGGACATATTTGCTAGCAGCATGAATTTGGCCAATTTACTAAACTCTCTTAGGCTGAATTTCCTCTATTACATGGAGACAGAGAACTTACCTTTCAGTGTTGTAGCAAGAGATATATAATAATTGAGGCCAATCAGGTCATGTGGTACTTGACCCATGGAAAATTATCAATGTTAGCTATTAGACTGACTCATCCAATGACTCCGTGGTTTTTTGTTTTTTGGTTTTTTTTTTTTTTCTTCCTTCCATAGGGACCTTCCTAAAGGAAGGTGATATTCAGCACAGAATGGACATATGACACCTATAAAGTTGACCCAGTGAACTCACCTGCACACTGAAAGTGTTTCCATTCCTCAGAGTTGACTCTATATCCTCCCAATTAAGTTTCTCCTCCTAGTGTCTCTCTTTGAGAAAGGTACCATCATCCAAAGCATCATGTGAAGCAGTGCTCTATCTCAGAGTCTAGAGAGTCATCTGAGACGTGATTCTCAACTCCTGGGGCACTCCACTGCAGTAGAACACAGTGGTAGGAGGGTAGGGAAAGCCATATCACCTGGAAACGCAGTCAGTGCTGAGAGGCAGGTTTACCCTAAAGCTAATGAAACTCAAGTGTCAGACTTCATTCTTCCAAGGCCCTGGGAGTGTGTCCACTTGCTCTCATTTAAAAAAAAACTTTGTTTACATTTCTATGTTGACATATTTAATAACAGTTCATTAAAACTATTGCTTATTTCTACTTGATCATCTCTTCCATTACAATTCACCTTTTGTCTGATTAGTTGGGATGTTGATGAGCATATTTGGGATTTAAGAAGAGAAAATTTCTTGAATGTATCTTTAGCATGGGGTTAATGAGATATATAAAGTGATTTGCAGATGTGCTCATACATAGTTCAGTTGTTGCTAAGCCAATCTGATGTAAGAATGGCTTCAAGGAATGCTCCTACTAAATGACAACCTCACCTGGATTACTAGCAAGAAAATGCAGGGCTAGAAGTCATATACCCACTTACCCCCCACTGGGAGTGAGTGCAGAAGTGGAGAATTGAGACTTGAAATGTAGAGCCAGAAGCTAGCCTGTAAAGAATTCCTTCAAATTATACAACTCACAAAGAAAGAAGCTTGACAGAGAATTTTTCAAATTTGAAAACTATCTGAAAAACATGCTTGATATTACCAATAGTCCTCTGAAGCTGAAATTCTAAGTTATCGAGGGAATAAAACAAATTGTGATCACCCTAAAAGGAATACTCAATTCTCTTCCCACTGTTTATACTGTATACAAAATATTCCAAAATAATTTTTATTTGAAGATGGAATCAGAGTAGTCAAAAATATATGAAAAAGCAGTGTGTCCAAGTTAATAAAATGTGCTGTTTTTCTGAACTTTGTGATGGCTATGGTTGTGTCTGGTTTTGTAGAATTGAAATTGGTTTTCTCATTATTAATTAATATTCATTATCTAGTTTGTCTTTGTAATTCTGTTTGTAGTTTTAAGAGTCACTCAATTGTGTAAGCTTTAGGCCTCAGAAAACCTTCATCTACTCCATCAATTATACTTCTATAGGTGGAAATTTTAAAAAGAAATTAACACTTAAATGGATGTTTTTGTATGTATTAAAAGGAAACATGGGTAAAAGAAACTAGTTGATACCCTTAAGTATCTCACATCCGATTTTAATATGCGTAGGTAAGTCTTATTTTTGTTATATAAATCTATTTAGTGGACCTTTAGTGGTGAGTACTGAGGTCAGTTTCTATGCCCTAAACTACAATCCTACTTCAGGTACACCATTTGTGGACCATGGAGACAGATGTGGATGTTTGTGGACTATTGGAAATGTTATGCATAGATATTGTTAAGACTTGTGTTCTCAGGTAGATTAAAAGGAGTTTAGGGCCATGGCCAAAGGGCCCTATACGAATATATACATAATGCACTTAACTCTACTTTGCATAAGAAAGTCATAAATGTGAATGCTTCTGAGGTTTTAATTATCAGTTTTCTGGTAAATCAAATCCAAATAGACTTACATTATTTTTCATACATAAAGCCCTTAAGCACCTACGGTTACTTCTCACAGCACGGCTACCTTCAACGCCACAGCAACGGAGACTTACAACCGTATTACAACTACTTTTAACTGAAATGGTGGGTGGCTCTGAAAAGAGCCTTTTTCAATTGTAAAGAAATCTGCTTTACGCCCTCTCCCCGCGGATGCGGCGCGCGAGCTGAATGTCCTTGGGCATGATGGTGACGCGCTTGGCGTGGATAGCGCACAGGTTGGTGTCCTCGAAGAGCCCCACCAGGTAGGCCTCGCAGGCCTCCTGCAGCGCCATCACGGCCGAGCTCTGGAAACGCAGGTCGGTCTTGAAGTCCTGCGCGATCTCGCGCACCAGCCGCTGGAACGGCAGCTTGCGGATCAGCAGCTCCGTGGACTTCTGGTAGCGGCGGATCTCGCGCAGGGCCACCGTGCCGGGCCGGTAGCGGTGCGGCTTCTTCACGCCGCCCGTGGCCGGCGCGCTCTTGCGGGCCGCCTTGGTGGCCAGCTGCTTGCGCGGCGCTTTGCCGCCGGTGGACTTGCGAGCTGTCTGTTTAGTACGAGCCATCACGAACGACTGAATACACAACTGCAATCTGCGGCAAGCTTAGGCAGTTGTCCTTAAATATAGTTAGAAGCATTCTGATTGGTCTTGCAATTTTTCAAAAGTCCCGCGCGATATAACCATTGGCCTGAAAGGGGGTAGGGGACTGGTTTATTACTAGAGAATCTGATTGGATAAATTACTTCACCACCCATTCCCGATTCCCCTTTTGTCTCTGAGACCTGAAAGAATGAATTTTCAAGTGTTCTATTTAATCCTATCGCCAACTACAGCGTGCAAAAGGAGCCATGTAAGGACCAGGTTAATTTCTGATTTAGTAAACCTGAGTGGGACCTAAGATTCTCAGTTCTTGACACACTCGCAGATTGTCAATCCTGCTGTTTCGCACACTGAATTCAGTACAACTGTGTCTATTTCTTTCTCCCAAAGACAATTGGGTTACTTTTAAGTTTCAAACTGGCTGGACTGCCGCTTCCTATTTCTTTGGTCATCATAGCTTCTCTAATGCCGAGTTTTTCTCTTATGTGAAATTAAGTGGCAGGGTCCCTGGGTGGATTATTTGAAATAGCATGCAAAATAGCCTGATTTGATAATGCCAGATACACACTGTATAGCAACCAACACTTGCTGACTTTTGTTGGAAAACATGAATTTTGCTTAATTTAAAACCTGTAAAGGCGAGCAGATTTATTTTCGGCAAAGGGAAACATTGTTTTTGTCTACATATCCGTGACACTCCTGCCTCCTTTTTGCAAATACCTTTGTTGGTTACAGAAATTTCACCTGGTATGCACTAAAATGCTCGTGGGACGGCCAATTTATCTGCAACTCGGTATTTTAATAATGTCTTATTTTTTCTAAATAGATACCACCGACACAGCACAACCTGGTTACCAGCTTTTCTTGTGACAACGTACATGGCTCTGAAAAGAGCCTTTACATGGCTAATGAAAACTAGGAATTCGTTGTTTCGTCTAGGCTTTACTTGCCCTTGCCCTTGTGGTGGCTCTCGGTCTTCTTGGGCAGCAGCATGGACTGGACGTTCGGCAGGACGCCGCCCTAAGCAATGTTGACTACCCAGCAGATTGTTGAGCTCCTCGTCATTGCGGATGGCCAGCTGCAGGTGGCGCAGGATGATCTGCATCTTGTTGTCGCGGAACGCGTTGCCCGCCAGCTCCAGGATCTCGGCCGTCAGGAACTCCAGCACCGCCGCCAGGTACACTGGCGCGCCGGCCCTCACCATCTCGGAGTAGTTGCCTTTACGCAGCAAGCGATGCACTCGGCCCACCGGGAACTGCAAGCCAGCTCGGAAAGAGCAAATCTTGGTTTTAGCTCTAGCTTTACCACTTTGTTTACCACACCCAGACATGATAACCAGCTGGTGAAACTAAATAGCAAAACTTGTGTGTAAAAATAGGAAGTAGCAGAAAAAATCCTTTTATACATAGTACAAAGACGAGTCTGTAAGCTATCCGATTGGTCAAAATATGGTTTTTTCCTCTATCCAATAGAAAAAGACTATGTGGAGCCTTTATTTGCATAAACCCCTCCCCCTTGATGAAAATATACTGCTCTTATCCAATCAGAAGTGCAAGATCTTGAACCTTCATTTGCATTGCAGAACTATAAGAGAATGGGATGTGGCCTTTTCACCCCACTGATCCTTGTTGTGGAGAGTGCAGTTAGGTTTATCCAGAGCTGTTAGGATTAACGATGCCTGAGCCGTCTAAGTCTGCTCCGGCCCCGAAGAAGGGGTCTAAAAAAGCCATCACTAAAGCGCAGAAAAAAGATGGCAAGAAGCGCAAGCGTACTCGTAAAGAGAGCTACTCTATTTACGTGTACAAAGTTCTAAAGCAGGTACATCCTGATACTGGTATTTCATCCAAGGCCATGGGCATCATGAACTCGTTCGTCAACGATATTTTCGAGCGCATCGCTGGTGAGGCGTCGCGCCTGGCGCATTACAACAAGCGCTCGACCATCACATCCCGGGAGATCCAGACAGCCGTGCGCCTACTGCTGCCCGGGGAACTGGCCAAGCACGCTGTGTCTGAGGGCACCAAGGCCGTCACCAAGTACACCAGCTCCAAGTAAGTGCTTGCTGAAGTACTCCTTAATCCAAAGGCTCTTTTCAGAGCCACCCACTTTGTCAAAGAAGAGCTATAACTGCTGCTTCTTAGTGGGGTAACTGCGGTTTTGCCCTACTAAGGGATATACTCCAGTAGCGTTGATAGTACAAGCAATCTTAACAGCTAGAGCCAAATTCTAGTTTAAAGGTCAACTCTTTTCTGTCTTTTTTAAGAGAAACATACTGCTGTACTGCAATACCTAGATAACTTTCACATCACATTTTCCGTTTTCCCTAGACTAAAAGTCCAGGTACTCGCTAAACTGTTCAAAGTGCGCACTCCTCCCCACCCTGCCCTTTAAAGTTTCTGATAGAGATTGGAATTTCTCTGACGGGTAATGAATGGGTTAGAATCTGAGAGAGTAGAGACTCTCAGGGAATGATTATTGAAGCTGCCCTAAAGAGGGGGAGGAGTCTGAGGGATCTTGGAGATGTCCTGGCTTCGTGAAGGACACGTAGGGGCATTTCCTTGCCGGAACTGAACTCACCCCGGCACTGGGGAAACAACAAAATCATTTGTGGTTGCTGTAGGCCCTTCTGTTGGAGACATTACCTCGAAATCTTCCTGCACAGTTGGAACTTACTAATTTTGCGTTAGAATTGTTTACCGGTGGTAACAGCCTACCTAAAGTCCTTTCCATTTTTCCTGCATCCCTGAAATTTGGGCTCCCGTTTCCTGGATGATTTACCGTTCGAGAATGCTACTAGAAGGGTTCGTGAGGGTGGCACTCCATGGGCTCTAGGAGGGACAAAAGATTTGAATTTCCCGCCATTCCCAGTCTGGCGCCACCTTGTCAGTGACCCGGGGGGCCTCAGTTGGAGAGGAAGTTGTGCTAGTTTTTCTTAAGGAACCCGCGGCTCTACAAATAATCCCAACAGGAAGGGCCTTGGCTGAGGAAGAAGAGTCAGTGGGGCTGGTCTAGGTCCCAGGTTGGAGAGGAAGAGAAGCTGGGAAAAGAGCCAGCAGTTGACTGCGTATTCAAAGAGAAGAAAAATATTTTCTCTCAATTTACGAGCAGAGTATTGTAGGTGACATACACAACTGTGTGTTTGGATGAATAAAACTTCAAGTAGAATTTCTCGAAAAGGACAGACTACTTTTAAAAGAAAACTTAATCTTTTCCCAGATCCCACACAAATCAGTCGACTGCTATTTAAGAAGTATTTCCTATCTCAGTACACGCAAAATACAGTTGTGAAAGAGAAGCTTGCCTTAGAAACCAAAAATTTTGTTTTTGAGATCATAACCTCTCCCCCCATCCCCAGGGGAAAAAAATTTTTTTGGACTCAAGCTGCAGTTTAAAATCCTTAAAGTCCTTAGGTTCTCCCCTGGAGGGGTGAGGTCTGGGTAGTAATATTATTCTCAGCCTCTTCAGAATGATCTCCTGAGGTAGGGACTATTTTTTTCCTCATCTTGTTCTTCATAACTGTTAACTTGCTTGCTTGCTTTTGCCTTCCTTACTTTTCTCTCTCTCCTTAATTCCTGATAGTTGATATTTTACGTTAAAGTATAGCCTCAGTTGAGAAGCCCAAACCAAAACCTGGGCCTCCTAAACTCAAAATTAGGCTGTTTTGACATCTGTGCTGATAGCTGGTTGATCTTTAACAGGTGAATGGGAAATTTAAAAGAAAAAATTCAGATACCTGTACTTGAGAGAAGCCAGAAATAAAATTCGTGAAACTCCCCAGTTGATTCTGATGAGACACCAACTTTGCTCATTTAAGTATTTTATGATGGCTGGTTTAGAATACCTAGTAGGCCAGTTCTAACATCTGTGTCATCTGGGTCTCAATATGTTATTTTTCACTTAAAATGGAGATTTTCCCTCTTTAATAGTATGAGAGTACCTTTTAAAAAATAACAACATTTTGGGTGAGTCTCAATCTTTTTTAAACTTTTGGTCTTAAGAGACTCCTCCCTATGCCTGGGGTAGAAGGAGGGGCATTGCCTCATTGTCAGGTGGGAGTGGCAGGCCAAGTTTCTCCCCCAACCTCCTTTGACACTGACAAGGAAGAAGTGTCTCCTATTGCTGGGTTGAGGTGGAGGTCCAGGATCCCCATGTGGCCTCTGTAGGAGCAGGAACAATTCCCCTTCTTCCCTTCTAGTTTCTTTGGCTGTCTAATAAGTAAATTGATATGACAATGTTGGAGTTCAGGGCAGGCCTTCCCAAGAGGTGCCACGTAGCATGCAGATTACTTCCAGTTGAAAGCCATCAAGGCCCAAGAGATACAGGAGGAAACTCTGACCTTCCCCCCTAAAAAGCCTAAAAGAGTTTAGGTAGAGGATCCATTTCAGAAAGGGATTTATCACCACAGATAACTATAGAATAATTTGAACTAAATATTGTTGACAGGGAGTAACTGAACAAAGACCGTTGATTAAAATTCCTCTCAGAGTGTCACATTCTTTGGCCCATCAAACATTTGTTTACAAAACACTTGCTTATTCATCTTCTTAGATTGCCTTCCTACCCTTTGAAGTCCCAAGCCTCTACCCCTTTCTCTTAGATGGCATACAAGCCTCATTTTTTTTCTTATGCCCTTCCCCTCTCAAATTTGATTTTCTCCTGTTAATCTGTCTTATGTCAACTTAATTCTTAGACCAGCTGGAAAAACCTAGAAGGGTAGAATTTTCCCTATCCAACAATTACAAGGGCGCACTACTTCACTGCCTAGAACACTTAGGTTCTGGCACTTAGCATGTGTTTAGTAAATATATGTTGAATAAATGCTGAATGTACATCTCATGATTCTCTTGACCCTTATAGTTCACAGTGATTACTCTCCTCCTCCATGTGACTCATAATTATTGCTAAAAACCTTCATTTTTGGATGCAGGATATGCTCTACTATTTAATCTTTAGGTATACACTCCTTGCCCTGCCCTCTACCCAACCCCCCACCAACTCTTTTTTAAAAGTATAGTCTTTGAGATAACATCTGAGATTTCTTTTTACATCCCCATCAGGGGTTTTGAAACATTTCAAAGGCACTGAATCAATGGGTATTAATGTTTATTATTGTTGATAGTGAAGATAATAATAAGGAAACTGTATACTGTTCAGAGAAAAAAAATCATTAAGTCAGACTTCAGAGAAGGTAAAACCAAACAGAAGATGAGCATCTTTACTCTCCTGCCAGGTTCCCTGGATCAAAATGTGGTTCTTTGACAGAGTTGGATTGAGAGTACTATTTTCTCACACCCTGTAGTAATATTAATAGTGTTTTATAATATATGCTGTAATCTCATGTTGAATATTTCTATGCTAAGGGGTGCTTTGTTCTTTCTTTTCCTGAGTCCTGAGATCCATATACTTATGTGCTGCAAAGTTTTCAGCACTCTAACCACAAGAGGTCCAGTATAACATGGAGGATGATGGGAGTCTTCTGAAGTAATTAGAATTTTGTGTGGTGGCCCAGTGACAAACATAAGTGAGAAAGGAGGGGGGAGGGTAGGATGGTTGGGAGTGGCACTGGGGAATAATGACAAAGACTTTTCCAGCAGGAGTTTGAAGTCCTTGGTCCCATTAACTCTGTGTTACCTTGAGGAACATAAACTTGGGTCTCTGTTTCTCGATCTCTAAAATAAGGACAGTACTCGCTCTGCATACCTCCCAGGTGATCCTGGAAGGCATCATAGGTAAGATGAATAAAACAGAAGACTTGATCGTCTCGTTCTTGCCTTCAGTTCTCATTGTTCAGATAGTTTAAGAACGCTTGGGCCAGGACAAAGAATTATGTCTCCTCTCTCCCTTTTCTGTTGCAAGAGTTAGAAGGGTCAAAGCAACATCTGTCATAGAAACTCCCACCTCTTAAATATCTGTTTAGAAATTGTTCCGTGTTTATTCCTTTCCAAAAGTAATAAATCACAATTCCAGTAGCCGAAAATCAGAACAATGAGAACAATCACTCCTGCTTCTGATTGCATTTCTCTATTTAAGGAAACGAAATAGACGCAATTATTACTAAAGGCCCATCAGACTGAGTGAGATTGGAACAAACAAAACTCACATTAGATAGCATTATATGCAAATGAAGGATGCAGGTTCTGCTTTCCCATTGGTTCTTTGATAATAGCCAATGGGAGAGTTGCACACAGCCTACCTCCAGTTAGTATAAATAGTTCTCTCGCCGTGGGTTTCATTTTATTCTGTTGGTGTTTCCTTTTGGAGCTTTTGCGGCCTGTCGCGTTTAGTAATGTCAGGACGTGGGAAACAGGGTGGTAAGGCCCGCGCCAAGGCCAAGACCCGCTCCTCGCGGGCAGGGCTCCAGTTCCCAGTGGGCCGAGTGCACCGCCTGCTGCGCAAGGGCAATTACTCGGAGCGGGTTGGGGCCGGCGCGCCGGTGTACCTTGCGGCGGTGCTGGAGTACCTGACGGCCGAGATCCTGGAGCTGGCGGGCAACGCGGCCCGCGACAACAAGAAAACGCGCATCATCCCACGCCACCTGCAGCTGGCCATCCGCAACGACGAGGAACTTAATAAGCTGTTGGGGCGCGTGACCATTGCGCAGGGTGGAGTCCTACCTAACATCCAGGCTGTGCTGCTGCCCAAGAAGACAGAGAGCCACCACAAGGCCAAGGGCAAGTAAAGTGTTGATTTTTTTTTGTACGACACTTTTGTTGTCCATTATCCAAAAAAGCGAAGTCTTACAAAGGCTCTTTTCAGAGCCACCCACCTTTTCCTTTTGAAGAGTTGTTAACGCTTTTTTATCCTGCCCATATTAAGATTCTGACACCAAGCGAAAAATCACGAGTAAATGAATCGCCCAGGGGAAATCGTTAGGCCCAATAAGTCTTTAAGAGTAAGTTAGCTGTAACAAGCCACACGATTTTATTGTAAACCAGATAAAGTGAGTGAATCGGGTTCCAGTTAGAGAAGTGTTGCCCTCTTTCTGTAGTGACTTTGGGAACGTTTTTCGAACTGAACAAGGAAAGCATGGTAGTCGAAGGCGCTGGAGTCTTAAAAAAACTAACCGTCAATTTTTGGTGAAGTTACGGGACACACCAGACTTCCGCGACTAGATTTAACAGTTTAAAAAGCATTACACATTTCGCTGAAGCAATTGAGAGTAAGTTACAGATCCTTGATACTCCGCTCTTGTCAAAAGCATCGTCCACAATACTTGTGCCACACCCAATAAAATTGAGTATCTTTAGATGCAACCCACATGTTTAAAAAAACTTCCAAATTACCTTTAGTTGTTGCAGGGTTTTTTAAAAATCTATTTGGCGATATCTGCGTTGTTTGTGTGTAATTGCCTTGCTGTACATTTGTAAAGATCTCAAAAGGTTTCTGTCCACAATGGATATAGAAGAGAACGGGTAAATAAAATGACGTCAGGGCGTTAAAGTCGCTGTGGTAAAGGACAGGGTTTAGTATTCATTCGCCAACCTGAAGGCAGTTCTTGATCCGGGCAGCCAGGCACAGAAATGGACCAATCCGGAGAGGGCGCGGGGACTTTTGAATGGTCTTGGGCCCAATAGTCGATGGTCTGGCTATATAAAAGGAGGAGAGCTGAGCGTCTTTTACCGGCGTCTGTGAACGGTCTTTGTGGTGTTTCGTTATGGCTCGTACCAAGCAGACGGCCCGCAAGTCCACCGGCGGCAAAGCGCCGCGCAAGCAGCTGGCCACCAAGGCGGCCCGCAAGAGCGCGCCGGCCACGGGCGGCGTGAAGAAGCCGCACCGCTACCGGCCCGGCACGGTGGCCCTGCGCGAGATCCGCCGCTACCAGAAGTCCACGGAGCTGCTGATCCGCAAGCTGCCGTTCCAGCGGCTGGTGCGCGAGATCGCGCAGGACTTCAAGACCGACCTGCGCTTCCAGAGCTCGGCCGTGATGGCGCTGCAGGAGGCGTGCGAGGCCTACCTGGTGGGGCTCTTCGAGGACACCAACCTGTGCGCCATCCACGCCAAGCGCGTCACAATCATGCCCAAGGACATTCAGCTCGCGCGCCGCATCCGCGGGGAGAGGGCGTAAACCGTTAAAACCGAGTGCCACCGTTAAACCCAAAGGCTCTTTTCAGAGCCACCTACAATTTCACTTTGAAGAGCTGTGCCTTAAGGGAGTAACCAAAAATGGAGTACGGCAGGATTCCACCCCACACCCCAAATACTCTTGGGGTTAGGTAAATCCTGCTATATCACACTATTTTACAAGCTGTCTTTAACTTTACAACAATACAGGATGCTGAGGATCATGACAGCCACCAAATGCAAAGACTTGCTTTTCATTCCTTATTTCAACAGTTCATTTGCCTACCTCTGTGATGGGAATTAACAAAACCTTGCTAAAATAATTGGAACGACTCGCCCGACAACAAAACTAACAATACACAGAAGCTTCAATGTGAGTTGGTTTATTTGCATTCCACGGTTTCAATAAGCTTTCTGCTTACAAAGTAATTGCTTCTAAGAGGAACATTGAATATTTCTTGTGTATAGTTTTTAACATTTTATTTTTCTGGGCTGGTATAAGGCATTCTGCCTGGCACGGATTTTTACCCATTTAAGGGTTCTGTCAGAAGCACCAATGCTCCTGACTTAAACTAAGGTTGCTTTGCCCCATCTACCCCCAAGTTCTTGGCCCCTGCTGAAGTCCAATTACCTTCCTTGGTTTTTTTCTTTCCTTGTTTATAACTGCTGGCTTTTATGGAACACTGTTCGACCTTTAATATTTTATGTATCTTGGGGGGGGGGTTGTTTTAGTTACAGGGCCTCATCAGATCTCTTCAGGGGGGAAAAAAAGTGCCCATTCTTGTCAAAGGAACAGACAGTGTACTTAGTGGCTGGAACTGGCTGCTGCTTCCTTTCCCTCCCCTCCCAGCCAAGGAATATGGATTTGGCTTTTAAGTTTTCATGTACTTTGGCACCTTGACAGAAGAAATGTGCAGCGTCTAGGAAAAGATTAGCACCATCTTAATCCATAACCTTGTTAATCTTTCTGTGGCGTGCTCTGTACACACAGCATTTAGATGCTAACTTGCCAGGGTTCAAATTCCAGCTTTACCACTTAATGTGTTATATTAGACAAATCAATTACTCCATCAGAAAAATGAGGGTAACACTACCCTCCTTAATAGTGTTGTTAGAATAATGTGCATTGGTTTGGGTGCACATAGCTTTATATACGTGCTATTTTCCTGAGATGTGTATCATCTCTTAGTCTAAGTGTTGTTTCAAAATTTGAAGTAAACTTTAGCTTCTAAATTTCTTTTTCATTTTACATTATTTAGTTGCATCGATTGTGCTCAGTCTAGAAATAAAACTTCAGGCATTTTAAAATCAAAGCATGGAAGAAAATCATACTTGTGAAAGAAAATGTACTGAACACTGGACTGGGGGTGGTGCCAGCATTTGAATATCATGGCATTAAGCGTCTATTACTTTATGTTACAGGGTGACAGGTTGGGTTGGAGACAAAAGAGGGTTCTTAATGTGCAGACTATTTTTAAATGGCTGTCTGAAGATCCTCAAACAGGGTTTTTCTTAGGCCCACAGAGTGATGTTACACCACAGGCTGAAGTTTACAGCTAATGCTGTTGAAGGCTGGAATGAATTTTGGTTTGTTATAGAGACTGTGAAAGGAAAGGAAGGAGGAAGTCAAGATCAGGACTTAAAAATTTAGTAGCAGCCTTTCCAGTGTTCCCTATCAAAGTGAGTTATGGCTCACTGAGTGGTTTAGGGAGATTTAACACAACAGTGGGCAGCTGGTATAAAGATTTGAACTGCACTCCAGAGTAGGCTGCAGGTAAGCCAGAAGCCTGAGACTGTCAATGCAGGCACAAAGGAACATATTTGGACAACCATGTTTTACATGTTACATATGAAAAGCAAAACAATTTTTCAATGCCTTGTACTTCAAGTGCTGTGGGGGTTTTTTTTGTTGTTGTTGTTTTGTTTTAATCTTCACTAACATACATATTTGTTGATATTGTGCTGCAGGTAAAAACCTGAAAATGAGTCCTCAGGGCAATATCTCAAGTTCAGGTAGACTCTTTAGTAACAACACCAGTTGAAAACACATCACGTTTGTGTACGAGGTCTATGTGCCAATCTCTGCTCTAATGCTTTGCTTACATTAGCTAAACTAAATCCTCACAAAAGTTCCATCAGTATTATTGTTACCCAGTTGGTCACACAGCCATAGCAGAGGAAAAATAAATTTTCCCTCTACCCTTCTGAGTTCTTAGCTGAGACTCCTGAAATAAGACAGATTAACAAGAGAAAACCAGAAATAACATGTATATCTCATGTATACATGTGAGATACCCAAGGAAAAATGACTAACTCCTTGGGGTGTCCTAAAATTCAGACTTAAATACCATCTTAATAGGGAAAGGGCAGGGGGTATATAGGCCTCTTACAGGAGAATAAAAGATTTTCAGGAAAGGTGAACGAGCCCTTCTAAGGATGGGAGAGGTATGATAGTGATAAAATTATGTTTAAGGCAGGACAAAATTTTTCATTTTTCAGTTTTATTAGGTAGAATTGTTACAATTTGACTGCACATATACAATACTGCATGTAAATACACATACAATATACTGCACATATTTTTAACTTTACACATATGTACTGTTCATTGTTTCTAAGAATAGAGAATTAGCTTGTTAAACTTACATAGTTATCAAAGGAAGAAAGCCAACAACAAAATGAGAATCAACAGAACACGGTAATCATAAAGGACAGTCAAATGTGCTTACACATTCAAGAAATTAATCATCTAAGGTATAAATAATAAGTAGTTAATTTGAGGACAAGAAAAATTTTAAGCCTAAAATTCTTTGCCCGTTTGGGGCCACCACCCCTCTTTAGAGTGCATTGTGCATGTACATTACACATTGACCAGACATCCTAGGAAGACACAGGAATGCCTCTTTGACTGAAAAGAGCAGTTTTCTTCTGGTGCCAGCAAGGTTAACACCTTAGGAGAAAACATTTTCCTCAATCCTGAAAAGGGTCTTAATGACCCCACCGCTTGCCTTGTACCTGCGGATCTGGATTATGTAGACTGTCAATATGTAACTTTGACATATAACTCTGTCTCAAAAACTTTTATAACTGCTTTGACTTCTAACAAGCAGAACAGTCCTCAGAGCTTCCTGAAGGGCTGTCTTCTGGGTTATAACCCTCAGGTTGGCTCAAATAAAATTCCCTATTTTAGCTTGACAGTTTTTGTAGACAATAGTTTTGTGACAAGGGATGTCTGGGTGTGGTGTCAACTTTTAGTCTCCTTTCCTGTGATAAGCATCATACTTCCCTGGTTAATGAAACTTCTTGGGAAGGGATTTATGACAACTGAGTTCCTTTTGGAGGTTGTCTTTAGGCAGATAATGGGAGTTCACAGAAAAGCCTCTCTGCATTTGCTGCTATTCTGCTAGAGCACAAAATAATCGGCATACTGTAGGTATAATTGAGGGACAATAATTTTCCTTCTACCCTTCCAAGTTCTTAAGAAGGCAGATTAACAAGAGAAAAATGAAAGTTTATTTAGTAATATGGATACCTCATATGCATGAGAGAGATCCAGAAAAAAACAGCAAAATTCCTCAAATTGGCACAAGTTACCACCTTAAATACCATCTTAAGCTTAACGACAAAAGAAGTGGGAGAGAGCCAGTTACCAAGAAAAGGAACAAAGATAATGTTATACAGAATTAAGTCCAGTTCCTTCTCATTGATGAGATTCTCTGGTGATTTCCACTCATATTTCCTGATACAGAGAAGGAGACATAAATTGAGATTTCCTTTATAAATGTAAATGTGCCTTGCAAAAAGGTAAGTTCTATTCTTAGAAATGTTTTTGTATCTACTTTTAGAGAAAAAAATCAATCATCTCAAAAATAGTCCTTAGGCCAAAGAAACATATGGGGGATGTCATATTCAGCTACGCTTCACAAGTAACAATCACTCCCTCCTGAATGAGAAAGTACAGTATTTTTCATAATATAAAAACCTCTATTAAAATTATCAGTGGCAGATATAGCTTCAGATGCAAAGAGCCAAGGGAGCAAAACAATCCAGAGTTTAAAAGTGAACCTATTTACTATGTTCTCTCTCCCACGTAGTCATTGGATCACTACCCGGAGAGGGGAGGAGCCGAGGAGGCGGTCGCAGTGCTGCTTCTCCCGCCTGAACTTTCAGTTCTCAATGAGGTCCGATTGCAGCTTATAATTACTCTTGGCCAACCAGCAGACTCACTACTGAGTAGTGCACGTATAGAGCGGCTTAGGCAAACATGTCTGGACGCGGCAAAGGCGGCAAGGGTCTCGGTAAGGGGGGTGCCAAGCGCCACCGCAAAGTTCTGCGGGACAACATCCAAGGCATCACCAAACCCGCCATTCGGCGCCTGGCCCGGCGAGGTGGTGTGAAGCGCATCTCTGGCCTCATCTACGAGGAGACCCGCGGGGTGCTGAAGGTATTCCTGGAGAACGTGATTCGGGACGCCGTCACCTACACCGAGCACGCTAAGCGCAAGACTGTCACGGCCATGGACGTGGTCTACGCTCTCAAGCGCCAGGGACGCACCCTCTACGGCTTCGGCGGTTAAAATCTCATTTTAATACTTTTTTTTCTTTCCAAAGGCCCTTTTTAGGGCCGCCCACTTTCTCCCAGAAAGAGCTGTACGTGAGTTGAGCGGTTAACGGTTAACACTGGTGGAACGAGTGTTCTTAACCTTTTATATAGACCAAGCAGCTCGCTCTCACAACGCTTCTAAGCCAATCTTTTGCTGTCAGCTAGGAGTGGTGGTACCTTCAGCCAATCGGGCAGCAAGGACTTGCTTGTGGGTGGGGCTAAGGCTGGACTAAGGGACGCTAGCTGGGGAGGCCTCTGGGATTCTCTGAAAAACGTGTAGTTTGGAATTCCTGGCTCTCAATATTTGGGAGGGGTACGTTGCCCCACATCGCCTAAAAGCTACAGGTTATGGTTTCTGGGAGGAGGTAGTTTCTCTCGGCAATTTCCTGGAAGGCTGGAGTTGAGCTGAATCGCCGCCGAGCGCGTTTTTAATCCTAGGAAGATTCATTGAGTATTTGTACAAACTAGCAGGGCCTGCGACGGTGCTTCTGGCAGTTCACAGGAAGCCAGATCAATTAGAATACGTTAACAGAAAATGCTGGGTGTTCATTCCTAGTGTGCTTGCCCTGAGCATTGTCAGGAAAGATCTCTTTGACCTCTCCCGCTCCCCAGCTCCCCAAACTCGTCGTCCTCCACTGGGTCCTGGCCCCAGACCTTCTAGGCCAGTACCTCCTGAGTCTGAGTCAGGCATCATGCTGAGAGTAGTCACCCCCACCAAAGCCTAAGATCTTGGTTTTAAAACTGCCTCAGCATTCCTGATTTTCATCCTTAGGCTAGGTCCCCTCCCTAAGCTTCTGGCGAAGCAGAATTTGTAAATTCCCTTTTACTGACTAAGGGAGTCTGTTCTGAACCCCTAGGCCTTTGAGGTTGTAAGGGAGAAGCTCCCTCCTTTGCGGTAAAATGGCTCTCAGAAGGCTCCCTGGTACCTTACCCCTCTTTCCACCTAATCGCTCCTTTCTTCTGCTGTTAATTGTTTTTTTTTGGGGGGGGGGGGGTTAATGAAATTTTCAAACAATATGGTTGTAACAAGTTTTTTAAAGTATATCCTTAAATTGATAAGCCAGCCAACCGAATAATCAGCATCATTGATTTAAGGTTTGAGAAATGTATTGATGACTGCTCTAAGAAACACTTTGCTGCCTGGTTACTCTGCTGACATCTGTCTCTTGACATTGGAGGGAATATTGACTAGGCAGTTGGGAAAGGAAGATTATTGAATTCAGGTGAAAGGTCTGAAGGGAAGGTAAAATTTTGGGAATAATCAGCATATAAATGGTGAAAGTGGTTGAGATCACTAAGAACAGTTTCTTGAAGCACAGTGTAAGAGTAAACAACTGGAAACAATGTAAATTGTCATCAGAAGGATGGGATAAATTATTTTCTATATCCATAAAATATGTCTTATTTCAGGCTTCTATAACAAAAATACCATAGACTGTGTGGCTTGAACAACAAACCACAGTTCTAGAGATTTAAATCTGAGATCAAGGTGCTGGACAGATTCAGACAGATCCTGTGTCTGATGAGGATCCAATTACTGCTTCATAAATTGCTGCCTTCTCACTGTGTCCTCACATGGCAGAGTTGAATAAATGCATGCATGAATATTCTACACAAGTGCCCAGGCCTCTCCCACCCCAGGCCCACAAGAATGCTACCATGATTGACTTTCCATCTAGGATTCCTTAACCTGCTATTGCCTTAATCAGCATGACAGATTTTCTCTAGGTCTAAGGAATGAAGCAGAAGTAGAAAATCAAGCAGCATTATATATGTTCTAGATGAGTTCATGTGTTAAAACTGAGGAAGGCTCACAGATTTTCACTCAGGGTGCTGGTGGGTATGAGTAAAATGAGCATACTATAGACAAGGCTATGAACTAAAAAAGACAGTCCAATAGCGGAGGCTGATTTATGCAGCAAACACAAGTTCCTCCAGTGTAGGAAATCTGTATTCACACACCTCAACACACATGCTGTGAGTGGAGGACAGGAAATTCTAATTTGCTTACTGATGCCTACAACAGTATCTGGCACATTATATGAAATCAATACATATCTCCTGAAGGACACCAGCTCAGGAAAACAAAGTGACCACTCCCTCAGCCAGGCCCATTTTTTGCTCCTCTGTCATCCCGGATGCCGCTCTGAACTCTCCCCATTGTCGGTTTAAATTAAGCCAGGCTAGGTACTTTTATCATTCCCCAAGATATCTTGGAGGACAGTTACCAGGTGGGAAATGGGACCCCAAAATCTTTGAGAAATACTAGCTGAAACTAAAATACTGAAGCTGAAACCAGCCCTCTATAAAAATACCAAAAAGAACCCAATGGCAGAGACATTTGTGAGTATCTTTTTAGATGAGAATAAGCTGTTTCCCTATTAGCCAACTTCAAATGAATTCATGTCCCTTCTCCAGCTGAGTTTTTAAGTCTGGTATACTACTGGAACGCACTATTGGACTAGGGACATCATAACTTAAAAACCTTGTGTGGCAACAATGATTGACTAGACCAAGGAGGCAGAAGCACCTCATCACAGACCAACAGTGCCTCAGTGCCTTCTCTACAAACTTATTCTCCTGACACCCGGGGGGGGGGGGGGGGGGATGGCGATATAATTTATATACCATAAAATTCACCCACTTTAAGTATACAAATCAATGAATTCTAGTATATTAGTTGAACAATCACTAGAGTCTATTTTAGAACATTTCCATCACCCTAATTTTCACTCCTCTATGAAGGAAGGAAAAAAGTATGGATAACTGCTGAAGGCTGTATTGTTGCCGAAAGGGAAGCGCGTTTTCCCCATAAACTAGATTTTAAATTCCCCCTAATTAATTGAAATTTGCCCGAATTAAATGCCTTGGGTTTTCTGGCAGCTTGAATCTGGTTTCTTCTGCCCAACATTTCGGATTTTTCAATCGAGACAAATCACCCTTTTAGTGGCGGTAATGTAACTACTGTTCTCAGGACATGACTGAGAGCCATACAGATGTCTCAGAGTCTATAATCCGTAAAAAGACGAGTTTAAAAGAATTATTTAAACCTGGGCTTTGGCGTTTCTCGCCGGCTTTCCCATCCCCCCAATATGGGTCGCCTCCGGAACATGAGATCATCAGTTCTGATTGGTTGACAGCCACGGATGGGGCTTGCTGATTGGGTAGTGTTTCTCTTTGTTCAAGGAAACGGATTCAAGTTTCTCGCCACGGGGGGGTTTTCACTTTTATGAGTATTCCCCCTACACGGATCCAGAGGATTGGGCAGGAGTGTGGAAACGAGGGAGCTACGTTGGTACAGATATCGGACCGAACTTTACCTGATTCCTACAGTCCTGATTCACAGATGTCTTAATACCGTTCATTTTAACTACAGTATTTAACTGCAGACTCCTGCGTCTTGACTAGTGACTACAGCTTTCTTTTTTGAGTAGTTGGGTGGCCCTGAAAAGGGCCTTTGGTTGTGAAATGCAGGGTCCGGATGGCGAAATCAATGCTTAACCTCCGAAGCCGTAGAGGGTGCGCCCCTGGCGTTTGAGCGCGTAGACTACGTCCATGGCCGTGACCGTCTTGCGCTTGGCGTGCTCGGTGTAGGTGACGGCGTCCCGGATCACGTTCTCCAGGAACACCTTCAGCACCCCGCGAGTCTCCTCGTAGATGAGGCCGGAGATGCGCTTCACACCACCTCGCCGAGCCAGACGCCGGATGGCGGGCTTGGTGATGCCCTGGATGTTGTCTCGCAACACCTTGCGGTGGCGCTTAGCGCCTCCCTTACCGAGGCCCTTGCCGCCTTTGCCGCGTCCTGACATGGCTCTGTAGAAACCAACCCAACGAGTGACGAAGAAGCTGAGAGCCGATCTTTATATAACTACCCCGTTCCCCCCTCCCCCATATAGAGAAGGGAAAGCGCGCAGGCAGGCGGGAAATGTGACGCCAACAGTGCCCTCCCTTAACCCCTCCTCCAAGCCCCGGGAACTCGCGGAGGGCGTGGCGAGCCGGCAGAGCCCGCTTTGACTGTTAGTCTTTGATCCTCAACTGAGCCACGTCTTTGTAACTACAGTACTTGGAGGAACTAGGCTTAGAGGAAACATTTTATGATTTCAAAAATACTCTAAGTAGAATATTTAAAAGGGCAAACTTTCACGCTAAGTTTTGTTAATCGCAAAAATATCAAGATCAAAGAAATGCAAATTTGTTTATACTTAATGACAAATCAGCATTTTCAAAGCTGTTTTGCTTTTTACCCATATCCAATTGTTTTAATAAAGCCCTATACTATCCCTGTTTATGTTTTGCAACTAATGCTCAAAATCCATGTTTTTAAAATGTTCAGGGCAAATGCCAATTCTTTCCCGTGCCTCTGAAACTGGTTGTTAGTGCATAAAAGAACAGCAATATTTAACATTGTAAAAGGCCGGTTTGTTCGCATATGCAGGGGTATTCAAACCAAAAGTACCCATGACCTAGGAGTGTTGAGCTATATCCGTTCACTTCCAACAGATAGTGATACTAAACCACTTACGAGTTGATAAAACTAGTTTCTTACAGCCACTTTACTTGAAAATGTGGGTGGCTCTGAAAAGAGCCTTTGGTTGAGATTTCAAAGAAAAACGGTAGTGTAATTATGCTCGCTCTCCACGGATCCGGCGCGCTAACTGGATGTCCTTTGGCATAATGGTGACGCGCTTGGCGTGGATGGCGCACAGATTGGTATCCTCGAAAAGACCCACGAGATAGGCTTCGCATGCCTCCTGCAGTGCCATCACGGCTGAGCTCTGAAACCGGAGGTCTGTTTTGAAGTCCTGGGCAATCTCGCGCACGAGACGCTGAAACGGCAGTTTACGGATCAGCAGCTCCGTGGACTTCTGGTAGCGGCGGATCTCGCGCAGGGCCACCGTGCCGGGCCGGTAGCGGTGAGGCTTCTTCACGCCGCCCGTAGCCGGCGCGCTCTTGCGGGCCGCCTTGGTAGCCAGCTGCTTGCGCGGCGCCTTGCCACCAGTTGACTTGCGAGCAGTTTGTTTAGTTCGAGCCATGACAAACAAGCATTAAAAGTAATATACGAAACACTTGCACAAATATGTCGCCCGGTATCATTGCTAGTATTTATAGTACCGAAGGTGTAGTGATTGGATGACAAAAATGTTTAACTATTACGTCCAGGCTCTGATTGGTCTATCTTTAAACCGTCCAACAACCGTGCAGTTTCATTGGGTACTATGTTCTATCCTTGGCTCTTCAAATTTTAACTTGTTCTTTTCCACATACGATTTTCATCTGAATGTAATACTTTGACCGTTAAGTTTTCAAAAAAAAAAAAAAAAAAGACATTAAGTTATTTGGTACGGTAGTTCTGTAACTTTCTGTACATTTACTTAGTTCCTGGGAGGAAATGATGGGATAGTGCCCCAATACTTTACTTTCACTTTCTCTCGTCTAAACCCGCTACGGGGTTAGAAATTTCCTAAACCATTTTACAAGAAATTCCTTTGTAAAGGTTTAAGTGAGAAACTTATTTGAAGTCTGTGCAGTCTTAAATACACCTTTTTGTTAAGTGTTTACACTCTGACTTTTACACTTAAAAAGAGTTTTCTAAAATTTACTAAAAGCTTAGAATACACTTTGGCCGATGCATTGCCGGCTACAGAATCTCGCCTGGCCCAATAGCTCATTAGATAAACTGCCCTATAGGGAGCAAGTACTGAACTCTGCCCAATAAATGGATTTTGGGTCGTAAAGAGAAGGATTTACCAAGGCCTAATAGACTTTCGACAGAAATTTCAATTTCAAGAAATGCCTAATATAACTCTTTCATACTAAGAGGCGGTATCCCAGATGCTACCATTTGATTGGTTGAGTATATTATACTGAATAGCCATTAAGAAAGGAGATCTAGCATCCTTCATTTGCATGGAGCTGTCCTGTTTCGTTTGATGCCTGTTTATTCCAAAGAACACAGGAGGCACAGCTCATTATCTAAACAAGAAGTACCTGAGAATAGTATTTCCCTTTTAAAGGCTTTCTTTGATTAGATGCTACACTTATTACTCTAAGAAACGCTTGTTTATGGTTTTCCGAAAATGTTCGCTTATGAAACCTTCCTCCGGAGAAAGATTATATACCTGTGTTATAACTGACTGTCTTCAAACTAAGATGCATAGTTCCAGTTTTTCTCTTCTCTACCAAGTTCTTAGAAATTACATAATGCCCTTTGAAACAAACTCTCAAGAAAACGGGAAGCAGGAAAGGGTGGTCGAGAAAATAGATTAAATGTGTTTCTGGAACCATTGCATTATTAGCTGAAAGCCAGTTAGGAGCTTTTTCAGGGAAACCCGGGAAGCTCAGGTTACCCAGGCCAGTGCGGACTTGTTTGAAAACCGCAGTATCGCGCGCGCGCGGGATAGTCGTGTCATTGCTTCATTCCCCTGGCCGCTACGCGATTGCCCTTGGAGAATTGTTGGGGGATGTTACTCAAAACAGGGTTGTCAGGGGGGCATTTTATTCTCTCAGTAGTTAGTCTGACTCGCAATGTGAAGTCGTTTTAGTATTGTTAATGGTTTTACGTGTTCTTTACTTCGAGAAACAAGTTAAAGGGAAATTGCCCTAAAATGTTATCCCGGGGCTGTTCCCTCTCATTTTCATATTAAATCAAATTACCCCCGCCCCCATCTCCCCCACCTCCCACTTCCCCGCTGTTAATGCCTGTCAGGGAACAGCTTAGTCTACCCAGCGCTAGGGTTTGATCTTGGCATATGTCCCGAGGATGAAAAAGCATCGAAAGTTCGTTAAGTGCATTGGGCTGTAGAAATAAGTTGCAATTACAGAAATTGTTTGCGTGCTACGTTTTCCACACGTGCAGCTTGAGTGTTAATTGCAGTGTTCAGTTCTGTTGTTTCCTACAATTCTTTGCTCCAAATACATAAACGCCCCCCGCGCCTCAGGTCCTAATTACACATCACTCTTCAGCATTGCCAGTAAAGTCAACAGCATAGATGAGAACTCATCCCAAAGTTGCAGATCAGGCCTACATCCCCTCGCTTTCCTCTCTCCCTCCCAAGTCACGCAAGACAATCTTGCATTTATTGCAGATTGGAAATTAATGTCCCTGATATTTCTTCCTAGAGGTGAGTTTTCAGGTGAAACTCAAAGACCTGCTTTTTTAAAGGGAAGTAGCACCCTCTGATGGTAAGTGGCGAGAGAGCCGGACCCTTCCCAGCCTGGTATTTTCGTCTCCAGGAGGCGACTGGAGGCGGGAGATTGGGGGGGACTGTCTGGGTGCCTGTGTGAAAGCTGCAGGGAAGCAGGATCCTAGGCCCCAGCGGCCCCCGGCTGCTCTGAGTCCGGGTGAGGAGCACAGGGGGCGCTAGGATGCCCGGGGAGGGCACCAGCGTGCACCAATCATAGCGCGGCCCCGCCCTATAAATACCGCGCTCCGGGGTCCTGTTGCGTCTTACTGCCTTGTTGGGTGTAAGTAGTGTTTTTGGTCTTTCTCTGCGTTCACCATGTCGGAGACCGCGCCGCCCGCTCCAGCTGTTTCCACTCCTCCTGAGAAGGTTTCAGCTGGCAAAAAAGTGAAAAAGCCTGCAAAGGTTGCAGCTGCCACGAAAAAAAAGCCCGCGGGTCCTTCGGTCTCGGAGCTGATTGTGCAGGCCGTTTCCTCCTCTAAGGAGCGCAGCGGCGTCTCCCTGGCTGCGCTCAAGAAGGCGCTGGCGGCCGCCGGCTACGACGTGGAGAAGAACAACAGCCGCATCAAGCTGGGTCTTAAGAGCCTGGTGAACAAAGGCACCCTGGTACAGACCAAGGGCACCGGCGCCTCAGGCTCTTTCAAGCTCAATAAGAAAGTGGCCTCTGTGGAAGCGAAGCCCAGCGCTGTAAAGGTGGCAGCGAAAACCAAAGGAACTGGCGCCGCTAAGAAGCCCAAGAAGGCCACGGGGGCGGCTGCTGCTAAAAAAGGAGTCAAGACTCCAAAAAAGGCTAAGAAGCCCGCGGTGGCAAAGAAGTCCTCCAAGAGTCCTAAGAAGCCCAAAGTTGTGAAGCCTAAAAAAGTAGCTAAGAGCCCTGCCAAGGCCAAGGCTGTAAAACCCAAAGCGGCCAAGGCGAAGATTACCAAGCCAAAAACAACTACCAAGCCCAAGAAGGCAGCACCCAAGAAGAAGTAAAAGTCCCGGTTGGAAGCTCCTTACACTAACCCAACGGCTCTTTTAAGAGCCACCAACACATTTCAGGGAAAGAGCTTTAGTACGCAGATCTCTTTTCTTATATAAACTTAGTAAACTTCATCCATGCAAATATAGTGCGTTCCCAAGCTAGCCTTTGCTCTACATCAGGATCTTTTTGAGGTTTAGATAAGTTCTGAGTCTTAGAAGCTGGGTATTACCTACTGAAAGAAGCTGGTTGGTGCTTGGCCTCCTAGGTAATTTAAACATCAAAGTTTGGGAGCCACTTTTCTCTAGTACTTTATATCCAGTTTGCATTTACCTGTATATTAAAAATACGGGGCGGTGGGGTGGGGGGGAGTATTTTGGACCTATCCTGAAGTCCCACACCCCAAACTAACTTGTCCTCAGTGGTAACTACTTGTAGCTATGATCGAACCTCCCTGGCTCAGGCTGGATTCGTGTGCCTGCTCTCCTTGTCTGCTTTAGACTTCCCTGGTGTTCTGTGAGAGCTAAGTGGAGACAGCTAAATCTGCTATTTCAAAAGATTCTTTTGAGGTAATCAGCGAAACCTACTACGTAACGCTTTCTATAGGACGATGTGTGGGCGAGCTGTCTGACCTTGGGGATGACGATGGTTCTCCGCTGTGTATGGTGCCCAGATTGGTGTCCTCGACCTCAGGTAGGCCTCACACGCTTACCTGCATCGCCATCACGGACCAGCTCTGATCCTGCAGGTCGCTCTTGCTTGGCGGCGCCTTACCCTGGGTGGGTTTACAGATTGTCAGCTAGTTTCCTGCCACGGTCAGTTTGGCTGCCGTGGAATTTAAAGAGCTAAAGCCCTTCCTTACCCGGTTTCTCTTAATAACGTTACTTCTCTGATTGGGTAATACTTGAAACTTCCACTCTGCGCCTAACTAGATCGTATTTCTCCGACTACAGGGTTTTCAACCCTGGTGAGCTATACCACTTTAAATATTTGGGGACACTTTCATAGAATTGCCCCTTTAAGCTTTTGAAATTTTAATTCTAGGGTTCCGTTAATAACATCTTTTTCGCATCCAAGGGGAAAAAATGTTTCGTATGAACCAGGTTTACTCACTTCTTAATGCAGCTCAGTCTTAAAACTTTTTTACGTATGCACATACAAATCTTTAATAGTCAATTGTTCTATTTTTTAATGGTCTTTGTTTCCCCATTGTTTTGCATGGTTCCTTGCATCCCCTTGTCTCCGCCATACTGGGCACTTCACATCCCTACTCCCCTTCCCCAAACTGGTATGTAGTTAATCATGTTTTCCTTTGAATTAGGTCTTTTACATTCACTTAGCATACATATGCATAATTGTTTACAAAATGGTGATATACATACTTCTCTGCACGTTGCTTTTCTCTTAACAGAACCTTATGGAAACCCTTTCAAATCAAATTACCTTTTTTTATGTCCTTCACGTGGAATAGAATAATTTATTCATCCACGTCCTAGTGATAAGCATTGACGTCTCTATTTACCACTGCTGACCACGGTGCAATAAAGAACAGAATTTCAAAGCGGAAAGTGCTAGATTAGAACGTATTTTAAATTTCAGTTGGTGCTGACATAGCCTGAAAATAGCCCCTCCTCCTGCATTCCAACCATCAAGATGTGATCTTATTAATTTCTGCCAATCAAAAGTGTAAAATTATTTCATATTGTCACTTTGATTTGCATTCCCATGGCCACCAATGCAACCTTTCTTTAGGTTTCTTGGCCATTTGAGTTAGCTTTTCAGAGAATTTCCACTTCTATCTCTAAATTTTTCATTGTGCAGTTTCTTACTCAGTTCTGTTTTTTTTTTTATGGTAGAGAAACGAACCTTATAGTTATAACCTGTGTTGCAGATAGTTTTCTACTCTTGGCTTTTTTTCTCTATGGTTCTTGTGTTTATGGTGTATTTTCCACTGATATGTATTATATAAAATTTTGAATATTAAGTTTTAATCACAAATATATCTTTTCTCATAGCTTCTATATTTCCACTCTTGGTTAAGAAACTGAACCCCACCCCTCCATTATTCATTCACCTCCTAGGTTTTCTTCTAAAAATGTTTGCTTCTTAAAAGTTTTTTAGCCTCTAATCCATCTAGAATTTATTTTATGTAGTTTAAGATAGTCAAGTTTACATTCTTCCAGATGAATGGCTAGTTGTTTTAACACCATTTATTAAGTAACCCATTTCTCCCATTGAACTGAAATATATCATTTTTGTTATTTATTAAGTTCTTATGTAAGGGGATCTATTTCTGTATTCTTAGTCTTTTCTACTGTTCTCTTTGTGTGAGTCAGGTACCTTTCTTAATTCTATACCTAATTAATTTATGTCCTTGTTTTGATTGTGAATAGAATACTCTTCTTTTATTTATTTATTTTTTTTTAGGTCTTAACTGCTAGAAAGGAAGAAATTTATTGATGTTGTTTTATATCCAGCAAACTTACCAATTTCTATCATTCTTTCCTTCTTAAACTAAGAGCCCCTTGAATTTTTCCTAGTCATCAGCAAAATAATCTTGTCATTTTTTTTTGTTTTGTTTTTCTTAATGTGAATACCAAGCATTTCATTTTCTCTTTGTACTGCATTTACTAAGAATTTCCCAAGTGAAGCTGAATAATATTTTTAGCAGGTATCCCTTCTTAGTTCTTAGTTTTAATTAACATGGTATTAAGTGTTGTTCTTTAGGATAGTATCTGTTATTAACTTTGGTATCTCCATTATATGTAATTGGTTACCTTCCATTCCGATTTTCCTTAAAAAAAAAATTAAATGGCTGCCAGACTTTCTTTATGTATTGATATGATTATACGGTTTTTCTCTTTTAATTTGTTCAGTGTTTTCTTAGATGTTAAGCCCTCAAACTCAATGTGGCTGAAAGAATGAACTAGAAGAATTAGAAGAGTTTCTCTAAGATGGTCATCTGTAAGAGAAACAAGTGTACTGTCCTGGAGTTGGGGGAAGGTGAATCAGAAATTCTGTTGTGAAATCTGAGGAGTCCAAGAGATTACCAAGTGGATAAGGGAATAATAATTGACTGGGTTCAAATACTGCTAATATACTGAAGTGTTTAGAAGCCTGAGAACAGTCCCTTGGTTTAGTAGTATGAAGGTCATTAGTAGCTTTGACAAGAGTAGTTTTGGGGTGAATGGAGTTGAATTAAGGTGCAGCTATAAATTTGGGAGTCATTAGTATATGGGTGGCATTTAAAGTCTTGAAACAGCCTACATGTCCATCAACAAGTGACTGGATAAAGAAGATGTGGTATATTTATACAATGGAATATTACTCAGCCATAAAAACTGACAACATAATGCCATTTGCAGCAACATGGATGCTCCTGGAGAATGTCATTCTAAGTGAAGTAAGCCAGAAAGAGAAAGAAAAATACCATATGAGATCGCTCATATGTGGAATCTAAAAAACAAAAACAAAAACAAACAAACAAAAACAAAGTGTAAATACAGGACAGAAATAGACTCATAGACATAGAATACAGACTTGTGGTTGCCAGGGGAGTGGAGGGTGGGAAGGGATAGACTGGGATTTCAAAATTGTAGAATAGATAAACAAGATTATACTGTAGCACAGGGAAGATACACAAAATGTTATGATAACTCACAGAGAAAAAAATGTAACGAGTGTGTATATGTCCATGAATGACTGAAAAATTGTGCTGAACACTGGAATTTGACACAACATTGTAAAATGATTATAAATCAATAAAGAATGTTTAAAAAAAAAACAGTCTTGAGACTCACTGAGGTCACCAAGGGGGTGACTGAAATGGAGAAGAACATAAAGGAAAAAGGACAAGGAGACCTGGCGCTGCCCACTTATCGATAAATCTAAATCATTATTCTACTCTTTGTGCTTCCATTTGGTTATTTAAAAGCAAAGAGGATGGATTAAAGTGGTGTTTTTCATGGCCTGTTAGGAATATAATAGGCGCATTAGAGAGTGCCACATTGTAAGGATAAATACGGCTTCCCAGAATGTAGGCTTCAGGCACTTAAGTTGTTAAGCATATGCCTGTATGTTCTGAGTTATAAAGAAGAAAGCATATCTTATTGGAGTTACAGTCAAAGAAGTCTGAATAACACTTAAGATGCTCTCTTATGGTCTTTTACAATTCTAAGAGTCTGTTTTGATATTCTGACCACAGAATTTTATCAGCTCTAATGTCCAGGTAAGAGAGAAGAGAAACCTGAAATCAGTCTCACTGATTATCTCAGAGATCTTTTAAGACAAGTAGATAACAGTGGTGACATAGAAATTATGTCCTTTACTAATACTTCGTTTGGTTGTCCCTGTTTATGGGGCTTTTTGAAAGAAAGGGACAGAGAAAAGCACAGGAGGTTATATGACTTCCAGGATTGATTGTATGAAGCTCACTGGGGCCTCCTTAAGAAGGTATAAATCACAAATAATGGGTTTTGCTATGATCTTGATGTTACAAGTTTTATTGTGTCCTATGTGGCCAAAGTGAAAAAGGGGAATATTGGGGGAGGCAGGGGAACTTGTTTCTTTTTCCTTTACATCATAACATATTTATCAGATCTTCAATAGTATCTCCATGTAGAACAATAAAACTATTCTGCATATAAAAACAGAACTGGATTAAATCAAAAGTATTAACTCCTAGATAGTAAAATGGTGGCCTTACAACTACCCATAGTGTTCCATTGTGTGATACTCCTTTGTTTATTTCACCAGTCACCTATTGCTGGATTTTTAAAAATTTAATTAACAAAAATGATACAGTCACTTTCAAGTATGTCTCAAAATAGGTTCACAAAAGTAGGATTTATATTTCAAAGGGTAAAAAGTTATAATGCAAATAACAGGTTGTGGTAAAATGGTAATAATGGAATCTTAAAAACAAAAACAAATGTTTGGAGGTATCCAGAAAAATACTACTGAGATCTCAACTACCGTTGGTCATATCCTCATTTTATTTTTTAATAAGTTTGATTCAAAGATCAAAACTATATGAAAAAATATGCACTGAGAGTCAAGTTCCACACCACTGTCCCTGTCCACACAGTTCCCCTTCCAGTATTTATGCAAACAGAAATGAAAAATATACTCTTCTTTCTCACCCTATCTGTACAATAATACAGACATACTCTCTCCCACTGCTTGCTTAGTAGTCTGTCCTGGAGCTGTGTCTTCAACAGGACACAGGGATCTTCCTCCTTTCTTTCCAGAGAAACATGATATTCATTGTGTAAATGAAGTGGTTTAAACCAGTTCCAAAAGCCCTGCATATTAGCAAGATTAGCCCTTTATGAGTTGTAAAATAATTTTTTTCAGATTGTCATTTGTCTTTTAACTTTGCTTATAATAAAATTGGCTCTGCAACCTTTTTATTTTTATTATTGAATTTACCAATATTTTCTTTCATGGCTTTTAGATTTTGAGTAATATTTGGAAAGGTCTGCCCAACTTCAAGAATCAAAGGAATTCACCTATATTTTATTTGAGTACTTCTGCATTTTTGTGTTTCCTTTTACATTTGAACCTTTGATCTACTTGAAGTGCATTCTGGTATATGGGGTTTTACAAATGTCTATCCAGTTGTCTCAACACTTTTATAGTCCAACTTTACTCCCAGTGATTAGAAACGCTTTCTTCATTGGATACGAATTCCTATGTTACTTGTCTATTTCTGGACTTCCTCTTCTGTTGTATTGATCTTTCTCTTTAAGCACTAATACCACATTGTTTTGAGGATTAATAATGCTTTATAACGTATAAACAAGATCATCCACCTTTCCTGATTTTAGTTTTCAGTTTTAGGGCAATTGTAGGACAATCCCAGCTTTTCAAAGAATGCTTAGATCTGGAGAAGCCTTGGACAGTGTGTAGGTTTTTTTGTGTCCCACCCCCCTTTCTCCAAAAAGATAAGTTTAAGTCAATATCCCCACTGCTTTAGAGTGTAACCTTATTTGGAAATAGGGTGGTTGTAAATGTAACTAAGTTAAAATGAGTTCATAGTGGAACAGAATGGGCTCCTAATCCGATATGACTGATGTCCTTATAAGAAGAAGGCTGTAATGATGTTTCTAGCAAAGAATGAAAGTACCTGTTTCCACACAGCATTACTCACAAAGATGTCAAACTTTGAGATTTTTGTCAAGTAGAAGCTTGAGAAACAGTATTTCAAGGTAGTTTTTAATCTGTGTTTCTCTTAGTATGAGCAAGATTTAAATCATGTTTCTTTTCTTTGTCTCTGAATTGTCTTTTGTCCATTTTTAAACAATTTTTCTGGGTGGGAGGGGTTTTCATCACTTCAAAGGGGAATTTAGTAACAGCTAATAAAATGTCATATCCATTTAGCCTTTAAGCCAGAATTTTCACATCGAGGAACGGATTCTAAAGATACACTGGCAAAAATACTAACTGAAGTTTCATAGGTCCATTCACTGCAGTGCTTATTGTAACAGTAAAACACAGAAAAGGCAAATGTGAATGAAGAGAGATCTGGTTGAGGGCACTATAGTTCAGCCCAATGATGGACGACTCTGCAGGTATATAAGGCCACGAGGAAAATAACTACTATATGTGGTTGGAAGAGGTGCTTTTTAATTATATAAAAATATGCATAGTTCCAAAGTAAAAACTATAAAGCAAGGCATGTTCATAAGTCAAGTTTACATTCCTATCCCCTCCTCCCTGCTTTCTGTCTCTACAGCAGTGGTTCTCAACCAGGGGGGGCATCTGGCAATGTCTAGAGGAGTTCTGGGTTATCACAGTGGTGGTCAGGGCAGGGGTGGGAGAGAGGTTTGCTACTGGCATCTAGTAGGTAGAGGCCAAGGATGCTGCTAAACATCCTATAATGCACAGCAAAGAACTATCTGGTCCCAAATGCCAATAGTGCTGAGATTGAGAATCCTACTCTAGAAATGACCATTTTAATTAATTTTGTTGTTGTTATTCTTTCCTTTTGAAAAAAACTTAAACTGTTTGTATTTTTAAAATATCTCCTCCCTCCCTTAAAAGGTAGCATACTCAACCATTCTCCTCCTGTTTTTTTGGTTTTGTTTTTGTTTTTTTACATTGAACAAGAAGTTGCCTCTGTCTCCCCTCGCACTCCAATGAAAGCTGCTCCCACTTTGTTCTGGCTGCTGTTGGTGATTTGGCCCCCATCTACCTGAATTCTGGGATTCAGGGGGATACTTGGCACCTAGTTTTGTTGAAGGTGTCCCTGGGTTTATTCTCTGCTCTCCTAATTGCTGTTTCTGAGATGCTAAACCTGTTCCCTGCCTCCTCTGCCTCTGTGCCTCTGACATCTCCATATTTCTTCTTGAAACTCCCTACTCCCCCATGCTACAGGAAGTTCTCCAGACAAGGCTATCAATGGTCTCCACATTGCAAAATACAGGGTCAGGTCACAGTCCTCATCTTCCTCATCCTTCTTGCAGGATTTGACACAACTGATCGCTACTGCTTCCTTGAAACAGTTTCCTCACCTGGCTTCCAAGAATTCACTCTCCCCTCGCATCTGATCTTCATATTCCTTTGCTCCTCGGGTACCTTCTCTGCTCCCTGACCTCCAAACTTTGGAGTACCGCAGGATTTGGTCCTTAATCTTCTTCTCTTCTGTACTATGGAGGTATACAACCTAAACGTTCATCAACAGAGGAACATAGGGACACATTATGATTTATTCTTTCAATGCGATGGACTCAACCGCATGTACCTACATAGATAAACAAAATCAATACCAAGGGGGGGGGGGGGGGAGCAGGTGACAAATTTTAGATACAAAAGGCCACAGCAGCAAGACAGCACTTGATACTGCTTTGTCTGTCCTGTACAGTTCATTGGAATGATGTCACATGCATCTAATCTTTGTTAAAGTACTTTTGAATATTTTAGTAAAAACAGGTTCTGGGAGAATACAACCCATCTTTAGAAGCAGGGCTACCCCTAAGGGGTAAAGGTTCTGTTGCCGACGAAATGAATCACAAAAATGTGGCTGACGAAATGAATTACAAAAATGTGGCTGACGAAATGAATTACAAAAATGTGGCCGACGAAATGTGACCGACGAAATGAATCCCTGAGAGGCTGTAGTGCCAAAAGTCTCCCGAGGCTCGGGTTTCTTTATTCTTATACCCCTCACACAAAGGAGCAACCCGAACCCATACCAAGCATCGCGAGACAGCATTTTTTGAATTAACGCAAGCGCACTACATCTAAGACATTCCTCCTGGTCATTTCCTTATCCTAAGTATCTTTATTGTTTCCAGACCCTCCTGTTCGCTTCCTTATCTTAAGTATCTTTATTGCTCTCAGACCCTCCGGTTCCCAGGCCTGTTCCTTTAGAGGAACAGATAAACATCCCTGTTTGCAAGCAATGTTCCTCCTGGGAAGAGGAAGGGTCACTTGGCAGGAATTTCTGTTTGCAGATAAGTCCGGCCACTTCTGCGAGATGTCCCGCGTGCAGGCACATCCGCAGTTTCCCTACTAAATCTCCTTCATCCTTGGCAGGAATTTCTGTTTGCAGATAAGTCCGGCCACTTCTGTGAGATGTCCTGCGTGCAGGCACATCCACAGTTTCCCTACTAAATCTTCATCCTTGGCAGGAATTTCTGTTTGCAGATAAGTCCGGCCACTTCTGTGAGATGTCCCGCGTGCAGGCACATCCACAGTTTCCCTACTAAATCTCCTTCAGGTTCTTCCTTCAGTTTGTCATCTTTTATCTCTCTAAACGCAATCTGAAGCAATAAGTCAAACGTTAACTTTTAAAAATCTGGGGGTTGGATATGCAGGTTTCCATTACATTACGTTTTGTACTTTTCCACTTGAAGTCTTTCATAGGAAAGCCCAGTTACTACAGAGCACCCCTCGGAGAAATTGCTCGTTCAAGGACTCTGCACCAGCCTCGCACCCGTCCTCCTGCCACCCCAACATGGGAGTCTCTTGACTCAACTCGCCTGTGCTCTCTCCCACAGACCTGGGGTCTCCATCTTCATCACCTTAAGATTCCACCACTCGCCCTTAGAGGGAAATGAGGAAAGGATCAGCAGAGACGTACCAACCATTTCTCCAAGGTGCCCATTCCAGCCTCAGACAGTCGCTTTGGCCAGGGAGGGGGAGTGACCTATCAGGGGAAAGGATACTGGGTCCGCACAAGGGGAGCTGGCCAATCAGAGAAGCCAAAGAGCAAGCTGCGCGTGGGGGTGTGCTCGGGGCCTCTAGAGGCAGTAGGGGGCGGTGGTGCCGGGGGCGGGGCCAGCTTTGCGGGCGGGGCTCCTGCGGTGTTGGGGGTCATGACCTTCTGAGTCGTGTCGGTTACGGTGCTGAAGCTGGAATCTGGCCTCGCGAGGTCCCCGGCCTTTGGGCTGTTGTGGAGTCTGGACTGTGGATGCGACCCGGGCAGTTTCCCCATCCTCTTCTCTACCTTTGCGTCCTTGCTGCTGTCTGCGCGCGCGTCTCACGACCAACCAAATTTCGGGTGTAAGATTCACAAATGAGGGGAGATGGGTCGTTCTTAGCGGACAAACAAAACACGGAAAACATCTTTTTAAGAAATAAGCTCATGGCCGTGTCCTTTCAGAACTCTATCCTGTTTCTTGAAATATGTCACTGACAATGGCAGGGAAAGGGTATATAACTTTAAATACCCCGTCATCCTCCTAGAGCAGATCCCCACCCCACCCCCCGTTCGCAGATCGCGCTGATGTCTGGACTCCACCCTCCCGTTGCGGGTCCCAGTGATGTGCAAAGGAGATCGCTGCCGGGCATCCCCAAGGGTCCTGCCGCCCTCCCTGCTCTAGCTGCCAGCCGCAGGTGGCCCAAGGCGAGAGACTCGAGTTGGGGTGGGATGTTGAATGCCCCCAGGATCCACACCAGGAGAGAAGTGAGCAGGAGAGTAGAAGCTCCGTAGGGGGAGAGGGGACGACGCTGAAGTCATCTCGTGACTCATCTGGGGTGCGCTGATGGACCTGCTTAAGGCCAAAGAAGTGACACCTGGCAACACCCCCAGAGAAGACTCTTCAGTGTCACCTACAGAATCGCAGAACGTCAGTCCTCTGCCCACGCTCCCCTCCCTCACATCCACATCCCTTTTTAATTTGTCGGGAGCAGGCTTCAGTAAGTTATTTAAAGGTTCTCTAGGTACCAGTGTGCCTCAGGGATTGAGAACCACTGATCAGGGCTGAGTCCTACAGAGTAGTGAAGGTTTTTTTGGTCAGTCTCTAAAACTGAGTTAATATGTTTCTGGGATCGTGGAAGGTCCAGTGAAAACATTGAATTAGCCAGGATTCCACAAAGATTAAGTGATGGTGGCCCAGAATTTCTCTTTAGCAGGTCGTAAGTATGAAAGTGCTTTGCAATCATTGTATAAATTAACAACGCCTGTTTATTGTGTTATATACCGCGTGCTTTGTGCCTGAGCACTTTTCACTACAACCTGGGATTATTGCCCCAATATTACACCTGAGGAAACAGGGGCCCAGTGGGATGGCATTACTTGTCCACTTGTAAGTAAAATCAGAAATTGGACCTAGATCTGGCTGGACCATAGAAAGGTGGAAAATTTTAGTTTTAAACCTTAACTAATGTCTTTAATGGATTCAGAGTGTCTAACGAACTAGGTCTTGGAGAATAAGGCACAGGGGAATGGATGGCTGGGATATAAGACGTGGAAAGGAGAAGGAGCTCTGAAGACTGGAAACCCTGCCTGTGGACTGGAGTGATGAGGAGACATCCAATTCCTAGAATATGACAGATTAGATCAGTTTTACTTGTCCAGAGAAATTCAAGATAAGTTCAAGTAGTTCAGCATAGTCTCTCAACCATATGCTCATTAACATGCTAATCAAACACCTTCTTCTTGAACAATCACATTGTCTTCCTTATTCCTGGTAAAGATGGGACTTTTTTGGGGTGGGGGGAGCGAGGGATGAAGAGCCCGTATGCTGAGCTTTCTGCATTTCTAATTCCAACTGCCAGACTCCATTTCAGGCTGCTGATGTGTGTGGACCTGAGGAGCAAGTCTGAGAGAGAAGCATGTAAGGAAAAGTTGAATGCCAGGCACTGAAGCTGTTTGTATTGGCAAAGAGAGTAGAATTACTTATGGCATTGAGAGCTCTAATAGACCTTGTCTCTGGGGAGAAACTGGTACTGAATCTGCGGAGGGCTAGGGACTCAGAATGTCTCTGCATCTCCGTCCCTCCTTAATTTAGATGTAGGGAACTTAAGCAGCAAGTTTCTTACAATCTATTTCACAAGTTGTCCTAAAATCATCTCATCCCATTTCTGCTTGTACCCTCTTTTGTAATGTGACTTTATCTCCTCCCATCAAGAGGTGAAGTTTATTTCTCTACCCCTTGAAACTGGGCTTGGCCAGGTGATTTAACAAATGTGACCAGAGCAGATGCTTGAAAAGAGCCTGGCAAACTGCAAGTTATCCCCCTCTTGGTTCTCCCACAACCTTGAAATGCCCATGTTGTGAAAGAGGCTGAGCTTGTCTGCTGGAGGACAAGGCACCCCAGGCAACAGCCTGCCAACTGCCAGGCTTGTCGGTGAGGCTGTCCCATATCACCCAGCACCAGCCGACTCTCCAGTTGATAGAGATAGATGAGGAGGCGCAGCAGAGTTCAGCCCTGGCTACAAGAACCACCAGCTGACCTATGGAACTGTAAGCGAGTAAATGGTAGCAGTTTTAAGCAACTAAGTTTTGGGGTGCTTTGCTACTCACCAAAACCTACATATGCTTGGTGAACAGCCATGAATTAGTCTTCTAGGATAGTGACAGCTCTGCCTGCTTCAGGGGAAGCAACCCTTGCTTCTGCAGCAAAATCCCAGGTGCATCCAACTCCTTGCCTTCTCCCCTCCCTCCTCCTTTTTTCTAAATCATTTTTATATCCCTCCCTTTCCTACATAAGGAAACGGAAGTCTAGGCTCTAGTGATGTTTTCACCTGCAAAGCTTAGCATCCTCCATTCCTGTCTCAGAAAGTCTCCCCTCTGACTCCCCAGCCCACAATTTTCCGCATTATCCAAGTCCCCCTGAGATTCCCAGCTCCTGGAAGGGTTGGCTGATGGCAAGTGAGAGTTACGGAAACAGAAGAGGTAGGCAGAGGAACTGGAGGAAAGGGAAGGAGAGAGAGAATATGCCAGTAGTATTTTAAATAAATGTTCACATGCTGTGACTCAGGAATTTTCTTTCAAAAACCCACCCTGAGGAAAATAAGAGAAATTAAGACCTACCTGTGTACCATAATGTTCATTTGGACATGAGTTATAATTGCAGGAAACAGCCTGAATGTGATTATGAAATTGCTGTAGTCATTTAAAACTACGTATTAACATAGCTTTTAATGCCATGGGGGGAAACTCACACTGAAAAAAGCAAGATCAAACATATACGTGGGGAAGATTTACCACCACAGTAAATATTCTTTTGAACTGAGAGTATAATTTAGTATATTTTCAGTATTCCCCAATAGATATCTATTAGTTTAATCATTAGTACCTTAGCTATTTCCACATTTACATATAGAAAGAGGACGAGAGGGGGAGTTGGCAGTGGTTGCTGTCTCTGAAAAGTTGAGACCTGCATGTGGGTGATGGTGGTTACTAGGATGTGACCCCCCGAATGCAGGGTGCTGGAACAGGGAGGCCGTGACAGGGAAGGTGGAAGAGGCAGTGACAGGTGCATTTCTGCCCTGGTTCCCACTATGAGCACTTGCTTCCATGTCACTGCATGTCCTCTGAGGCACTGTGTAGACGGGGTCTCAGAGTTGTTCCTCTAAAGCTCATTTGGTTGGAGATTTTATCCATCCACACCAATCCCTCTTTGGTTGAAGTTTCCCCCCTGGGATGTTAATGTGATCAGAATGAGCTCACCCAGCTTCAGAAAAATCAGACATGAAAAAGACTATTCTGACCCTAGACACAGTATGCCCCAAGGCTCTTGGGCCAAAATGACCTTGGTATTGTCTCAGACCAAAGAGAAGGCCACTGTATACGGAAGGTGAGAAGCACAGATTATTCATCCAGCCCAGCAAGATCTGGGGCCAGAATCTGCCTTCTAGGCCATGGTGGACTTTACCTGAGAACAAACTCCTTCTGTGTCAGTTGCTCTGTCTGTTTCCCCGCCTCCCTCAATTGCCAACCTGTCTCTCATTTCTGCTCTGCCCTGTGTCTCTGGTCCTCTGTCGCAGCACCACATACACTACACATACCTGACACATCATGCAAATAATAAGGGAGGGGGGATGTTAAAAAGGTATGAGGAAGGGGCGCCAGGGGGCCCATCTTCTTTTGTTTTGTGGCTAAATAAGTGCCACATGCTGCCCAGAGACTGCCCCCTGTCAGAGGGTTTTCCAGACTGGTTATGTGAGACACTGGGCTGGGTGGGTGTGGGAGACCCTGCCACACACTCCGTGTAGCTCTCTGATAAATCTTGCTCAGAATTTTAACAAAGTAGAGCTAAGCTGCCCAAGTTCATGTACTGCCTCATCAAGGTGGACAAGGAGAAGCTCAAGAGACCACAGTATACACCCAATTGTATAACTATGAATAGAAAACACTAATAACTAATAAATTTAAATTTGTTTTTCTGAACATAGAAGCCCTATAGGGCATTCTGCATCATCGGGTTTTTGGTGGGGTTTTTTGTGGTTTTTTTGGTTTCTAATTTTTTTTTTATTGTGGTATAGTTGATACATAACATATTAAGTTTCAGGTGTAAAACATAATGATTTGATATTTGTATATATTGCAAAATGATCACCACGATAAATCTAGTTGACATTTGTCACCATACATGATTAATTTTTTTTCTTGTAATGAGGACTTTTAAGATCTTTCTTAGCAACTTTCAAATGAGCAATATAGTATTATTAACTATAGTCACCATGCTGTGCAGTTTCTACTTTTTGAAATGGGTAACCTTGTGATGCTACATGTTTACTATTTCCTATGAATTCCTAAGGATTATGTAAACATTCTGCATCATCAGATATTTCAACATACTTAAGGATTTATTTTAATTTATTGGAATCTAATTCTTTGAAAGTTGATAGCCTAATTTAGATCATAATGTATGGTCTCCCACATAGAACGGCAACTCTAGTTTCCTCCAGCAAAGAAACAAAGACTGTAAGAACAAGAAACAGATTGGAAAGGTACACCAGGCAACTCACAAAAGGAATCCCTGACCGGCTAGTCCTTATGGCGTGCAGGACCAGGACTGCACTGGCGATCACGTGGAAGGTCCACTTTGGGATGGCATTTCCCTTCATATGTTATCTCCTTCCAGATACCAAACCTTGAGAGTGACTCTGGTTTATCCAGTGCAAACCAGGAGGAGGGTTCTTACCAGGAGCCCAATCAGCCAGCTCCTTGATCTTGGACTTCCCAACCCCCAGAACTGTGAAAAATACATTTCTGTTGTTCAAGTCACCCAGTTTATAGTATTCAGTTATAGCAGCCCAAACTGACCAAGACAGTCATCAATTAGAATAGATTTAATTTTCTTTAGTGGCTGTGTGTGGTGGGGAGTTGGGTCGGGACAGTTACCTTTGTTAAGGTTTTATATCAATGAGTTTGTAGGCTTTTTCCCTTTTATCCATTTACTAGAACAGTTTAAATAATATCTGAGTGTGGAGGTGACTGTTGGGCATCCATCCCAAGGTCTATTCTTAAGACACTGATATGAGAATAAATGATTTTTAGCTGGCTACCATGAGAAAAGAGGACATTTCTCAGACTCTCTAGGTGTGGCTTTGGACTAATGTGATGCATTAGCTCTGGCTAATGTGATGCATGCAGAAGGTTGTGTGGTAGGTTTTCAGAAGCTACAGTGAAGTACAGCTCTTGTATTCGTGCCCTTTGCCCTACTTCTTTGTCTCTTTCTCCCTCTTACAGCTTGGAATGCAGGTGTGACAGCTGGATCCTAGGGATGGTAGGTGGGTTGCTGAAAGGTCTGGCAATTTTGTGAAGTTACTATACCAGCCCTGGACTTTCTGGATTTCCTGCACTTCCAGGATCCTCTGTCCCCGGTTTGTAGCACAGAGCTCCTAAATCCCTTGGAACTTCCTGGGTAATAGGAATGTCTCTTGTTCTTGTGAGGTGACTCTTGGTGGACTCCTGGATAGCTTCAGGATGGGGCTTATCACCAGAAGGACCAAGCCATGATTAGAAGCTTGGGACTTTCATCCCCACTCCCCATCCTTCAGGAATGGAGGAGGAGCTGGAGATTAAATTAATGGTTGATCATGCCCACGTAATAAAACTTCCATAAAAATCCCCAAGGTATAGGGTTTGAAGAGCTTCAGAGTTGGGGAACACATCCACGTGCTGGGAGAGTGGTGTACTGCAACTTCATGGGGACAGAAGTTCCCAAGCTAGGGACCTCTCTGTACCTTATCCTATGTATCTTTTCATTTGGTTGTTTATTTGAATCATTCATCATATCTTTCATTATATAATAGACCAGTAAACAAAGTGTTTCTTAGAATTCTGTGAGCTATTCTAACAAATGATCAAACCCAAAGAGGAGATCACGGAAACCTTCAGTTTACAGTCAGTCAGTCAGAAGCACAGGTGACAATCTGGACTTACAACTGGTTTCTGAGATGGGGGTGAGAGGATGGGGATAATCTTGTGGGTGTGAGTCCCTTAACCTGTAGGTCTACTCTAACTCCAATGTCAGAATTAATGTCAGAATTGAATTGAATTATAAGACTCTCAGCTTGGCATGGGGGGAAAACCCTACACATCTGTTGTCAGAAGTAAAGTGAAATATTGTGAGTATGGTAGTAGTGAGAGAGTAAAGGAGAAACAGGAAATGTTTCCCAGATACATATGCATCATGCATACCATCATGCATACACATGTGAGTGCTCAGAGATTAGGAACTCAAAGAGGTAGTTAGAACTTGGGCTGATATAGCATCTTACAAAAGATCAGTAGATTTTTGGAGAAGTGACAAGACAAAGGAAAATGACTTTTTAGGTGGCAGATTGTGGGAAGGCAAATATATGGGGGGAAGTAATGGTAAATAAGGGCTAGTTTTAGCAAGATCTTTTATGTGGCTTCTTCTAGGGCCATCTCTGTGCTGATAAGGGTCTAGAGTTGTCTCCACAATTAGCTTCTATCTTTCTTGGTTTTCTACCAGGGGAAGGGAGATACCTTTACAAATTTATGTCCTGCTTTTAGGCAAGCAGGAGGAGGGCAGAGAACTTTTCTCGTATCTGTTTTTTCTCAATTGCTTTCTTATGCTAAAGTGTTGTCTTTTGGGGGTGGTCTCTTCTGCTATCCTTCACTTTCTAGTTACAACCCAGCCTCTATCAGCCTGAATGAAAGAAGGCTGATGCTGGGAAGCGTGGGTGAATGACCTCTTCTGTGTCTTCTGCTGAGTAGAGATGGAGGCCCAACCATGCCTCTGACATCCAAAAACAACTCTTTTACTTCATTTCCCCTATTCCTAGAGAGAGATGATGTCAGAGAACCTCAGTATCAATAAACATCATTTTTTGTGTCAACTATAAGTTATTATAACATTTAGCAGTTTTGTGACGTTTTGGGGTCATCGTGAATGTTGCTGTGTTTTGGTTGATTTCACCAATGTCCACCATAGGCAACTCAGTCATGATAATTTAGGTTTGACATGGAATGTACTTTTCAGAATAAACTCATGTGTAGTTAAGGTTTGTTTGATCATATCTGCAATATAATAAAGAATTCCAATAATCAAGCTAACAATAACTATTTATTGAGATTTTAAAATATTTCAAGATAGCTGGCTCTAGCAGAGTCTAGAAAATATCAACTTCTTTTCCAGGACTGAATCTCCCATGAAAATTCATTTTTACTCTGAATCCCCTTCCCATGTGAAGCATCTCACTGTGAGCTAATTTTAAGTCTTCTCTCACACTTTCCTTGGTTATTGCCCAGGTGGAGCTCACCAGATCTGGTTGCCATCTGCACTTACTACATCATCCAGGGCTATGCTCAGATTATTAATCAACATGTCAGTGGTTAGAAGAGTCACCATCATTTTCATTTTCCTGCTCTTTTCTGCAGTTGACAGACATAATTGCAGCTTCCCCCTCATTTCCCACCCATGAGTTTAAATGGCCTCAAACATACTGGGAGAACTCAGACCTCCTGACCTCTGGGTCACTCTCCTGATCACCCAAGCACTCTTGGAAATCAAAGCTCTGAACTTATTGAAAAGGGACAGAGAGGACAGAGCATGATTATTGTTATTATCTTGCTTTCCCCCAATCATGCTGACCATCTGTGGTATTTTTACAGTCATTGTAGCCATTCATCCAATGAGGGTTTATTAAGTATCCACTAAAAGCCCAGCACTGTTCAGGGAAATAGCAGTGAAGAAAATAGACCAAATTTTTGCCTTTATGGGATTTATAGCCTCTATGCTAGTTAAATCAAGAAGGAGACTTGGCTCCTTCCCTTACTCATCTACGGGAGGCAGGAACAAAGGAGAATATTGATAGACCTGGAAAAAAGGCCGGAGAGTATCAGAGAAGGAAGCCTTCGGGAAGGTAAAGATGTGGGAGCCAGTAGTCATATTGTAAAAAGATATGACTCCGGCCTCACAGTCCAGAAAAATCCCCACAACCAGAGGCTGCTCCGTCAGTGGAAGGAAAGTTAGGGGAGAGGTAAGCGCTATATAGCCTTTCTTTCTGCACAGTCTGATGGCCCAGAATCCATCCTGAGGTGTCAACACCATGTCAGTGTCCCTCTGCACATTTTCCATACAGACTCCTAAATCCCACCCAGTCCCTTCTCCCACATCCACTTCAAAGTAATATCTTCCTGAAGTGAAACTTTCACAGCCCAGGATACAGGGTAAGGCTCTAAATCTTCTAGAAGAAATAGCAAGATTCTCCTGGGGGCATCCCCGAGTCACTTGTCTCCGATCCTCAGACAGAATTAGTTCGTCATGAGCTGTATCCGGATCCAGAGTCACACTGACTGAAAAAGAAAAGACATGATTTTGTTGCTGAGAGTACAGTTTGTTTTACATAAAACCAGCTTGTGTTCAAATCCAAGCATTGTTTCTTACTAGCTGTTGTGAGCTTAAGCAAATCATTCTCTAAGCCTCTGTTTTGTTAAATATAAAGTAGAAAACATATCTGTCACCAAGAATGTTGGGGAGGATTGAATGTGCTAATGTATGCTTAGTGCTTGGTAAAATTCCCGGTATATTGTAAGTGCCTAATATGTGGTAGTAATAACAATGACATCATCATCATCTTCTTCTTCTTCAACATTATCACTGTCTAAGTCACTCAGAGAAGCCAGGGACCAGAACCAAAAGTTCACATGGTAACTTGCCTTCCCAAAGCCCCTCCTCGGCCATGTAGGACCTCCAGGAATCATGGAATATTTGAACAGAAATGAGCCCTTCCCCATCTCTTCTTAATAACCATCAACACTGAGGATCAGAGAAGGAAAATGACACAGCTAATGTCATTGCTTTTCATTGGAAAGCCCAGAATTTGACCCAGGCCTCAGGACACACACCTAGTCCCATGACTTTTAAGTGTAAGCCTTTCTTTCTTGCTTCAGATAATGTTCCATAGGGATTAGTATAAGGTAATACATGAAAGATCAATATATATGAAAAATATTTGATTAGAGTTGAATAAGGCAAAAAATAAATAAATAAAGTGTGATAATGGCCAGCAAGGCAATTTTAAAAATGAAAAGTGGCAATGGGGTGTTCTAGCAAGAGAATTAACAAACCATTGTGTTACTATCAATAAAGGAAATCAAGTACTAAGAAACATTTCTACTGCTACATGTTTTCCATTAGTCCCTCCAGATCACTCTCCACTTTTTTCCACCCAGCCCTGTGTCCAGGAAGGCTAACCCCTGTGGACACATCAACCAGGCTTCTATCCCTCTGACTGCTGTTTGGTTAAGCCAGTGGAAAGCACTAGAGGAGACCAGAGGCAAAAAGAAGCAGAGTATTTAGTACCCCAAGTCCCTCCACTGGCTATGATTTGGAGGATCTGCATTCCTCTGCCTCTGGTCACACTCTCCTATAGTTACAGCTCCCTCCCCCTGCCTTGGAGAGGTGATTACTCCCTACCAATTCCTAGCCCTGGGTTGCTTCACTGTTCCTTATACCTTTCCTTCCCTTCCCTTCCCTTCCCTCCCCTCCTCTCCCCTCTCATCCCTTCCCCTCCCCTCCCCTTCTTTTCCTTCTTATAGAAGTATAGTCAGTAACAATGTGTCAATTTCTGGTGCATAGCATAATGTCCTAGTCATGCATGTATATATATATATATTTGTTTACATACTCTTCTTCATTAAAGGTTACCACAAGATATTGAATACAGTTTCCTGTGCTACACAGAAGAAATTTGTTTTTTAATCTATTTTTATATATAGTTGTTAACCTTTGCAAATCTCAAACTCCCAGATATATCCCTTCCCACCCACCTTCCCACAGTAACCATAAGATTGTTTACTATGTCTGCAAGCACTGTTCCTTGTTGATTATCCAAATCCTCATCTTTGTAAATGATCCCTTTATTAAATTCTCTTCAGTGAGTCCTTATCATGAGCCTGACTCACAAAAATCTGGGGCTTCAATTTATATCCCCTGAATGAGCCAGGAAAGCCCAAGCTAAGAAATTAAAATGTTGGCAAGTTGGTTAAACCATTTGAAAGAGAAAAATGTCAATCAGATTCTTAAAATTCCATCTACATATTGCTTGTAAGTGACACATGTAACAAAAAGACATGGAAAGTTTGAAAGTTAAAGGATGGATAATATAGTTATATAGCTGTTGTAGTCATAATTATATCAAAAGATATTAAGTCAAAGTATTATTAAGATGAAATGGGTCATCTGTTGGATGCAACAGAAAAAAGTGCAATTCACTAGAAAAAAATCACAATTCTAAACATGAATGTACTAATAATATAACCTCAAAATATACAAACCAAAAATTACAGAATTACAAGGAGAAATTCACAGCTCTCATTACGAGACATTTTAACATTCTTTTTCCATAATTGATAGATTAGGCTGACAAAAAAAAAATATGAAGCTATGGAAGATGAATAACCCAGCATGCTCAGTCTATTAGATATATATAAAGCCCAGCAATTTATAGAGAACATGCACTTTTCTCTGTATAGATAGAATATGTACTGATTGAGTAAAGATTAGTCAGAAAGTAAGGCTGAACAAGTTTCAATGAATCTGTATCACACAGACCATGTTCTCTGACCTCAAAACAATTAGGTTAGAAACAAAAAGAAGATCAAACGCCCATTTAAGAAACAGACTGACTTGAACCATGTTGTCATGCCTTCTATAAAAGACAAAAGTAGACCAATCAACTCACTGAAATCTGGACATGACTTAAAGTCCTCCCTGGCATCTGTATAGGGTCAAATACAGAGTTGCTATTTTTTAGTAGTTGGTGTTATTACTGTTTATTCTTATTAGCTTGAGGGAGAACTGAATACAGGTCCATAATCCTTATCTGAAACCCCTGGGGCCAAATAGGTTTTGAAATTCAGAATATTTTTGATGTTATAAAGGCAAACATAATCTACGTTTCCACCCCCAGCAGGGTCTAATGGTCTCTTGTAATCAAATGCATCAATATTTCTGCAGTAAAACATATATTCAAACTAATTGGGATAAATAAAGACTTTAAATAGTCTCATATCAGTGCAGCTCAGGTTTGGCCATGTTGTCACCCAGACATAAGGGGATCCTTCCATGATCTTGCCTGTTGGTGTTCATACCCTTATGCAGTTCCTTCCCTTTGAGTGTGGGCAGGACCTGTGAATTGCTCCTGGCCAACAGAATGTGGTAAAAATGATGGGATGTGACTCCTGTGATTATATTTTATTCTATAAGTCTCTATCTTTCTGGAAGACTTGCTCTAGAGACTCTCTCCTAAACTCACTTTGAAGAAATAATTGACCATGTTGGGAGGCCCATGTGCGAGCAGCTGAGGGTTGGCTTCTAGAAGCTCAGGGCCCTAAGTCCCATAACCATAAAGAAAGAAATTCTGCCAAGAATCTGAGTGAGCTTGAAAGAGAATTCTGCCCCAGTCTAGCCTCCAGATGAGAACACAGCCAGGCCAACACCTTACTTGCAGTTTTGTGAGACCCTAAGCAAAGGACCCAACTAAGCTGTGCCCAGACTTCTGACCCACAAAACCCGTGTGATAATATACATGTGTTGTTTTAAGCCACTAAATTTGTTGGCAGCAATAGATAATTAATACAGTCACCAAATAATTTTAGGTTAGGTCCAATTTTGCAGCAAAACAAATTTTTTAAAAATCCTTAGTTTTCATAACTTTGCAAATTATGTAGTTGTGGATAAGAGATTATGCAACCGTAGCAAGCACAGATTAAGAGAATCAAGGAAGCAGGAAGCTCAGACTTCGGGACTGATAAAATTTGGTTTTAATCGTGGTTCTAATATTTACTATCTGTGTCACCTGGGTCAAGGCCCTAAAAACATTTGAACCATAGCCCAGAATATTCACTTAACTTTCTTGCATTGCTCTGAGAATTGACCAAAATATTAACAATAAACACTATGTCCCAGACAGTGTGCTAAGCACTTTACGTATGTTGATGTACTTAATTTTCATGACAACCCAGCAACCCAGTGAAGTGGGAATTGTTAATATTTTCACTTATCAGCTGGGGAAACTGAGGAGGTTGTTTGCCTGAAATGACACAGCCAATAAATGAGAGAGCAGGAATCTGAAGGGTCTGCGTGGATAATCAATATGCTATGTCCCTGTTTAAGCACTGGAGCAAATTAACAAGGGAGAGTGTGACAGCTCCACTGAAAATATCTGAATGACCTCTCCGGCTGTGGGCTTGCCCAGGGATGAGCTTGTTTACCACTTAAGTTCCCTTCTATCCATAGTATTTAGGGATTCTTCACATACCTTGATAGTTCCTTAACATTTTCTTCACATCAAAGTAAAGCTCAGAAACATTGCATACAGTTAGAAGGTTTAAAGAGGGAATCTCTGGTGTTTCCACCTTCACAGCCCAACTCCTAGAATAAGCAGAGGTCAAAGACTTCTTCAGTGGTAATTTCCATTCAGTTCTAACTACCCACACCCCTTCCCTCCTGCATTTGTATAGGACTCACCTGCTCAAAGTGTCTTTCACATTCTATGGAGAAACAAAGACAAAAGGTAAATGTGGGAACATCAGTATTTCATGGAGCTTGCCATGTGAGGCTGTTCGTTCTAAACGTTCCTTCTAAAGAAGTAAAGAGAGTGACTCTGGCCTTAGATATTGATGGATACCCAGACAGAATGATTCCCATCCCAGCTCCCTGGGATAGTCAGCCTATCAGGATGTTTATCCATTATTTTCCTTGCTGACATCTGTAGGGAGCTGCAGCATCTGCAATCACACCTGCCTGTGGGCTGCTTGAGGAAGAGGGCCAGGAGCTTTGGCCATGCTCCCTCTGGGAGGACTTGCTTTCAGTGACTTGATTTCCTTCAGCGTGAGCCCATGTTAAAGATCACTTAGCACAAAGGTCCTTAGTGGTGAATCCATGCATAGCCCCTGACACTGGGCCATGAAGCTGGTGGCAGCATGTACCATACTGTGTTGGAGCAGTCATGTTACAACCTTACAGTGTAACCTCCAGTTCTGTTAGTGGGAACTAGAATAAACAGCTCCAGGTGTAGATTGTCTTATTGGGCTGTATCCTTCACACGGCTGAAAGCAGGCCATCTTAGAGCTTTGGAGGGCTCAGTCAAATTGGAAGAAGGTTATCACCTATTTTGGCTGCCTTATTTTATCACCCATCAGTCATCTGGAGAAGTATTTCAGAAGACAGTTTGACAGGGTTCCATGAACATGGGACACAGGCAAATGGTAGTGAAAGTTATCCCATGGTCCCCTTTGGCCAAGGAACCTACTGTATCCTCCCAGTGGGGGAATATTTTTCTGATTCACCAAAAGACACCCTTCAGATTAGTGGAGGCCACCTTGCAGACATTGGTGTGTCTCTAAAAGAAACATTACTTTAAATTCCCTACACTAATGTGCCACTCTTGAGTGAAACCGGCAGGCCTTGCCAGTCTTCCCACGTTTCCTCACCATCATCCTCCTAAAAGTTCAGGAACAAATACCTTCTTTCTGTTCTCCAAGTGCATAGCCTTACCTGCAGCAATTTCTGGGCTGAGCCCTGACTTTTCTTCTCTAGTTCCAGGATGTGGCTCTTGAGTTCATGGCTCTTCTGTTCAAGGTTGGCCTCATTGTCTCTCAGTCTCCTCAGAGTCTGCTCTTTTTCTTTCTCCAGTTTCCATAGATAACACTTCTCTTCCTCATGCAGAAAATTCTGGAGATTCTCAAAGTCAGACTGGATTTTTTGTCTCTGAATCTCTATTTTCTCCTAGAGTCAAGAAAGAGTTCTCAAAAGGTAGAAACAAACCAAATGTCCATTGATGGATGAATTGGTAAACAAAATGTAGTATAGAGATACAGTGGAATGCTATTCAGTCTTAAAAAGGAATGAAATTCTGATACATACTACAACATGGATGAATCTTGAAGACATTATGCTAAGTGAAATAAGCCAGAAAAAAAAAAAAAAGAACGAATATCTTATGATGCCACTTTTATGAGCTACCCAGAAGAGTCAAGTTCATACAGACAGAAAGTAGAATAGTGGTTACTTGGAGTTGGGAGGAGGAGGGAATGGAGAGTTATTAAATGAGTACAGAGTTTCAGTTCAGGATAATGACAAACTTCTGGAGGTGGATAGTGGTGATGGTTGCATGACACTGGGAAGGTACTTAATGTCACTGAACTGTTCACAAACAGTTAAACAGTTGATTTTGTTATGTATATTTTAGCACGTATACACACAAAATAAAGTTCATGCAGCTACCATAACATTACTTTCCCATGAGTCATTTGAGCTGGAAGAATGTTCCAAATTCCCTGCTGCAGAGCCAGGCCTGGGAGGCAGGTACTCAGATGTGGCAGAGGTTGTCACAATTCTCTATAGTCACCCGACCAACTTCCTTCTTCAGCCAAGGTGCAAGAGAGAGGGGTGGGAGTGGTAGATAATTTAACCCTGGAATCAGGGCTGAGGTCAAACACTTTATCAGTTACAAAGATAAAAATGGGTTTTTATTTGGGGCGTAAAAGGTATCTCTGGGTCTGAGGAAAATTTTTGAAGCCAAAGTTTGTAACGAACGTCACCAAGACTGGAATTTAAGGTAACCAGGCTAGTAGGAGAGTCCATGGGGGAGGTCTGGGGAGCAGGTTTTATGTCATAGTTAACCGTGAAATATTTACCTACCAACCCAGGGTGCACTTACTCATCCTTATGTGTAAGACTGACAGAAACCAAATGATACATCTTGTGGGACTCAGCTTTCATTTTAGGAGATCAGAATTGCAGTTTCCGTTAGTGCTTTCTTGATTCATGAAGTGTTTCAATGACCGTGATGTAGCAGAAGGGTCATTGATGGGGTTTCCCTATATCTTAGTTATAATCAAGATCTTCCCCACTGCCCAAGATCCCAGAAATGAGGGAAGTAAGACTGTCCTCTAAGATTTCAAGTTTAACAACCGTACACAAAGGATTGGGGCAGAGAGGTTGGAAGGTTGGAAGAGACCTCTAAAAGAGGTAAATATCTACCAGTCTGTGGGATTTGACTGTGAAATGATGGATTACATAAATATTTCCATAAAGGAATGCATCTCTGATCATGGGAGGCTGGTCAGCCAAGGAAATAGTCTTAGACACCCTAGAATCTGCAGTGGTAAATGTGTAGTTTCTTGGAGCACTTTGATCCTTCCTATAAATCAAATCAATTTCCTTTATCAGCCTCATGAGCTTGAGTAATATTTATCTTAACCTGGAGCTATTCTGTTTACTTAGTGCTCACAAAGGTTGGTTTCTGAGCCTGTAAGGCTGGGAGCTACACCCTGCCCTGTGGTACATGTACCAAAGCAACAAGGCTCAACAGGCCTTCAAACCATGAAGGTATTTTGAGATATTTAAAAATTGAAACCCAGTCAAGAATGACTCTATGTAGAGGCACACCAATTTTGCTTCCACTGACTGAGGTATTAGAATCCTAGTCAATTACTATTGAAAAGTTGAAAGGGTTGGAGATAAATTCTCATAGATGTAGACAACGAGGGACATAAAAACAAATACTGGCTTCTTCTTTGGGTTTTATCTATTTGGCGTGGTTTGATGAGAATAAGCCATTCATTATGCGTTGCCCAATAATCCCCTATGCCTAAACTCTAGGAAGGACAACAGCTTGAGATCAATAAACCCAAACTCTTACATTCCATTCTGTTATTCGGTTTGCCGTGAACACCTTCAGGTTCATACATTCTTCTTCTAGTTGCTTCAATTTTGTCACAGCTTTCTGGAGCTGTTCCTAAAGGAAAAATAGGGTGAATAAAGCCTTTTCAATTCAACAACTCTTCACTGGGCACCTAAGAGGCATGCCAGCCCTCCAAGACTATTAGAATAACATTTAATATGTATTGAGTCCTGACACTGCCAGGAAGCATGCTTCAGGCTTCATGTGCGGCAGCATATCTGATCCCCTTGGGAACCCTGAACAGTTAGGATTTTTAACATCATTTCTATGCTACAGAAGCTGAGGCTTAGGAAGGGGGTAAATAACTTGCCCAAGATGCTATACCTGGTAGGTGGGTGAGCTGTGACCCCACTCATCTGCTGACCCAGAGTCTGCGCTCTATCTACCACTAACAGTCAGGGAAATATTGCATGCAAAACAATAATCATCCAAAAAGATTTTCTAAAATAATGTGCTGAACCAAACATAAACAATGCCAGAGTGTTTGGCACACAGGGACCTAAGTATGTATTATAGTGAGTCAGGAAGGAAAGACCTAGATGCCAGCTGAAGTTACTAGAAACAATTAATGGAGGAAGGGAGCTCTGATATCTTTTGAAGCCATTTAAAAATGACTTAGTATCCATATCGAGCTTTTAGGTTATTTTTCAAAATAGTTTCTCACGTTTTCATGGACGGCAAGTTTAAGCTGAACCAAATTGCTAGCTGTGGTCAATATTAAAAGAATTGGCTCCTGTCCTAAACCCAGTAAGTATACTCTCATTAATTCTCGAGTGCCCTCAATAAAGTGCTCTGTGGAACTGTTAGCAAAGGACTGTGTTGCCCTTGCTATGTGCCAAGTGCTATTCTAAGCTTTACATGTATTAATGTCCTTAAAGCTGATAACAACCTCCCGGGCCTGTGTGCTGGCGAGGCAGGAAACGACTATTATCCCCATTGATGGTTGGGGAAACCAAGGCCTGAAGACATATTTATTGAAACTTGCTCAGGGTTACCCATCTAGTAAGTAGCAGGACTAAGATTTCAAACTAAGCAGACCGACTCCTGAGGCTTAGAACCACCACCCAATGCTGCTCTTTGCTTACTACTTGGTGGGAAAATAATTCCAATGGGACTATCCCCCTTATAGTTATTAGCTGCTCCATGGAGTTTAAGGAAGAGCTGCTGCATTCTGAGTGGTGATCAGTGTTGACATGTCCTGACGGAGAACCCAGAACCTTAATAGAAGACCCTCCCTCCTCCTCGTGGGGGAGGCAATGAGGAGCTGACACTGGGGACAACAGTTTTCTCAAATCTGGGCAAGGCAGGGAAAGAATAAGGCAGTAGGGCTATGCTCACCCCTTCATTCCACCACAGCCAACATCACCTTCTTTCACACTTGAGTGAGCCCTAGGAGTTATCCCAAACCTCTCCCTCCTTTTCATCCTCCATAACCAACCATTTCCAAATCCTTTCACTCACTCCCCTTCCTGAATCTGGCTTATAACTGCTCCCTCTCCCCCTTCTTAGAGGAGTAATCTGAATTTTACTCCTTGATAGTCCTTTCATTATAGCAGTAACAGAATGCTCTTTCCAGTGTCAACCAGATCCTTCACTCTGCAAATGAAAACTCCCCAGTGGCCAGTACTTCTCTGGGCTAGGATTTAGACTCTGAGCTGACTTCAAGCTTCTGGGTCCAGAATCCATTTCCCATGACATCACCCACCTTCCCTGGACATACCCCCTGGCCTGGTCACAGCTCCCGTGGCTGTGCCTCTGCACACCTGGGCCCCTCTGTCTAGAGTGCCCTCTCTCTTCTCCATACTGCTATATATGGTTCATTTGGGGGGAGTGTGGTAATTAGGTTTGTTTTTTAATTTATTTATTAATGGAGGTATTGGGGATTGAACCCAGGATCTTGGCATGCCCTCTACCCCTGAGCTATACCTTTCCACGTACGTATGGTTCATTGTTATGTGTTCTTCAAGAGTCACTTTTGGGAAGATTCCTCAGTTACTACTCCCCAGCCCTTGGTGTCCCGCTCCACCATCCAAACCAGGGCACTCCAGGCAATCTTTTTGCTGGTTTGTCTTCCCTACTAGACTATAGGATACCTAGAAGGTAGCGTGTCTTTGTACCCTGTGTTTTCAGACTTTCTCCCATGGTCTTGCACATGGTGGTTCCTCAAATTACACACACAGCATGAGTGAAAAAAGCATGCAGGTGTGCACTGGAGCACGTGGCATTCTAGAGCGAGGAGAGGTTCATCAGAGCAAGAGTGAACAGGAATAAGAGTCTGACCATCTCGCTGAAAGTCAAGAGAGACTGTCAGGACTTGGTTCAGTGAGGACCCATCACACACCACTTTTCAGAAGAAGGACATGATGAAAGCTATATTTCAGGATCCTAATCTTGGGTTTCAGGCTAAAGAGTCTCAGGTCTCACAGGGGGAGGCAACATGGGACCCAGTACCTGCCAAAGCCCCCTGGCCCACTACTCACCTTGTAGCCTTGGCATGCATCTTCAACAAGAGCTGTGACGTGCCCTTTGTGCTGCGGTCCCCGCTCACAGCGCCAGCAGATGAGCTGGCCCTCGTCTTCGCAGAACAGATGGAGCTTCTCTCCATGATTCTCACATGACATTTCACAGTCCATCTCCTTGATAGCTTCAATGAGGCTTCCCAGCTGCTTATTGGGTCGGAGGCTCGACATTCCAAATGACATCCGACACTGGGGACAGGAGAACGTCTCCAGCCATGGTTGCATCTGGCAGAGATTCTGAAGAAACCTCACTATGCACGAATGACAGTAGCTGTGTCCACAGTTGATGCTCACCGGCTCAGTCATCAGATGCAGGCAGATGGGGCAGGTGGCTTCCTCCCTCATCTTGGTGGCTGGGCATGAGGCCATGGCTTGTCCTGAAAAGCTCCAATGTCGGATCTAGAGGCAGAGATGAAGCCACCAGAATTTTGCTAACAGTGATGGAAATTCACTTCACCTGAGCCTTTGTGCAATGTACTGGCTGCCCCTGGCCTCCACAGGTCGTGAGGTCTTCTCTATAGAAAGAAGAAAGAAATTGGAATTTAGAAGATGCATAAAATGTAGCTGTGTTGTAGAATATGTGGCTACTCAAGTTTAATTACAATTAAATAGAATTTAAAGTTTAGTTTCTCACACCCATTAGCCACATTTCAGTTGCAGGTGACTGGTGGCTACAGAAGAGCCCACATATAGAACACCTCAGCATTGCAGAAAGTTTTCTTGGACCAAGCACTGAGAGAGAGAGAAACCAGGCAGGCTTCCTCACCAAAGCTGCAGCAAGACAGAGAGAACTCAGTGAAGGGCTGTCAAACTCTTTCTTAGTCTAATGAACATCACGGATAATTAGTACCAGAAGTATCTGTCACTGGTAGTAACACCTAGGTAATTGGGTGGTCTGTGAAGGACTGAAACAATCAAATTTGATTCTAACTAACCCCCACCCCACAAAGAACAAGAGAGTCCCCAGTGGAGACCCAACCCGGATGATAATGAAAGTAAACAAGACAACCAGAAGAACAAGGCGGTCCTTTTTGCCCTCCCTGACCAGAGGGAAAGAGAATTGGAAAGAGGGCTGGAAAGCCCGAGAAGGGCTTGGTTGTGGAGAGCAGAGGTCCTGGAGAGCTTAGCGAGGTGATGGTCTCCTCTCCAGACCAGGACTTGTCTCTCAGGAGAAGTCTGAGGTGACTGGAATACAGGGAGTTTGCAGAACCCACGATGTGGGGAGGTGGGAAGCAGATGGGGAAGACCGGGCCTCTGTGCTGGACCCTGTAGTGTCCACCAGTGAGTACCCGACAACCAGAGACCGCAGAGGGGTGACCAGGAGCAAGGAGTCGGCCCCCTAGGCCTGTTCCCTGCTCTCCCACTGCCAGGTGCTCGTCATGGAGGGCAGTGAAGGCTGGAGGAAGTTTAGAGAGTGACCTTTCCTTTGAACAGACAGTGGCAGAAGCAAAAGCAGTGATTCAACTAAAGTTACTGGGGAGGGTAGTTCCTCTAACACAGGAGCCGTCTCTTAGAGCCTCTTCTTCTGCAGACTTCTATTCTTTGGCAAGTTATTTGCCCAAGGGATACACTGGGCTCCTCCCCTCCAGGAAAGCTGTGCCCGTGGAGAGAAGGACCTCCCCTCCTCTGAGGCCCGGGGTGCCTGTGTGGGGCTTTCACTCACTTTACATCCTGGATGCTCTGAGATTAGACATGGAGTCTGGTGAAAGAGAAAGCAGACAGGGTGCGAGAGCTCGGAAGTCAAGACTTGACCATTTTCAGAGTCAGCGCGGCTGTTAGCAGGAAACAATGCCCACCCCCCGCCGCCCCGGGCCCTCCCCGGTCCCCCCCACCCCGCACCCACCCCCGCACGCTCACATATGTTCACGGGTCCTAGCCCTCCACCCAGAAGAGCGGGACCTGGGCTGTTCCTTCACCCACAGCGGTCACATTCGCTGCTAATCCCTCCGCGGCTGCCAGTTCCTGCGATCTGGGTGAGGAAGTTAACTCAGACGCGACTAAACTCAGAAGTGAAACTGCTCTGGGAGGCGGGGCCCTGTAAGATGTGGGGAGGAAACCAGTGAAGTTGCCCGTATCTTGTGCACTCAGCTTGTCCTGAAAGGGAGGAGAGACCATAGGAAAAATAATTTTCTTTTACATCAATGAAAGTAAAGGCAAATTCATAGCCCAATTAACTCTTTTGTGACCCCAGCACAGAAGATCTAAAACCAGGAAGTCTGCAGAGTTCACAGACTCTGACTTGAGATCTTTCTACTTTTACCGCCCACTCTCTTGGGATTCATAAGCCTTTCTGGCCAATGTTATGTTTAGCTATTATTAGTCACTTCTTGTTTTGTAACTGCTCTGAAGGGTACAGTGCAAAAAGGGCTGGTGACAGTAGTGGGGCTCACTGGTATCAAAAAGCTTGCTCAAGCCTGTCTCCCCTTCTCTGTCCTGATGCTGTGTCTCATTTTCCTCCTCAGTGTCCCTGCAGGATTCAAATACTTACCAATGGTTAGAGTCAGCCACCAAGGACAGCAAACGAGAGCCTCTGTCCAGCAGTGTGGCCTCAGCTGGGAGCCATGTTCAACCTGGGGGCCGTCACTCTGCTCTGCGCCCTGTTGGGGAAAGACTGTGGGGTCTGGGCTTGAGTTCTTCGTGCCTCAACTCCAGTCTCACTAGTTCAAAATAAGAGCAAAAATACTGTCTCCACCCAAGTTAGAGTTACTATTTAATGGGAAATAACAGCTCAAAATAAGACCCTGCCACATGTGTAAGAGGTATTTATGATAAGGGCACAATAAATGCTTGCTTAGGAAATAAACATTTGCAGTGAACCAAGGGAGCCAGGACGAAGGCTGAGGACACAGGCCGGAGAAGTTAAATTTGGATTCTGAGAGCTGCCTGGGGCCAACTGGGAGCCTCTAGCTCAGTGGATCAGGTACTGACCCGCAGAGGGAGCCCGGGAGGAATTAGGTGCAGCCACAGTTCTGCTGGTCCAGCAGCTCAGGCTGGAGGCAAAATTGTGAAACAAGTTCCTCTCTTCCCACCCAAATAGGAGTCTATCTTCAGCACTGCATCCTCCTGGGGGCTCAAGGAACCCTCTGCCATTTTGCCTCCAGGTGACTCATGTCACCCAGAAACATCCTGTGGTGGCAGGTCCCGCACACAATGCAGGACAGATCTACTCCAGAGGCAACCAGGACACAGACAGAAGAGAAAGAACGAGCACCCAGTCCCTGATCTGAGGGTGATGCCATACAGATTCCCAGGGATTTCACTGTTGTGGATGTGACCCTGGACACAGGCACAGCTCATCTCAAATTTGTCCTGTCAAAGGATCAGGAAAAGGAGGCTAATGAATGCCCAAAAGAAAACAAGCTGCTGCTACCAGCAAGGAACTATAGCGAGTGTGTGTTGTGGGGAGTGTGGTAGGGTGTGCTGGATGTAGAGTGTGATATATGGTTTGTGTTTGTGTAAGATGTGTGATAGGGTGTGTCTGTGGTGTGTGTGTCTGTTGGTGGTGGTAGGCAAGTTAGCATGGCAAACAGGACCAGAAAATACCAGAATCCATGGTGGCTACTGCTTTCCCAGAGAGCTGTTTCTCTCCCACCCGTAGGATATATTAATGATTTGGACGGGGAGAAAATTGAAAATGAAAGAGAACTAGGCTTCTAGGAAGGGGGGCTTAACAGAGGTTTGATAAGAGCACACTACAAACGTGATCTTGAGGACAAACTTTTCAGATGATCAAAGGGAAGAGAAGGGCAGAGGTGGAAATCGTTTTCAATCTTGTATAGGGTCTCTTGTTGCAGTGTTTTATGGGTTTGTTGGGTTTTTTTTGCCTTTAAAAATTACTGTATTTTGCATGAATTATTAGGATAAGCTCTTTTCCAGGAAAATATCATACAACATCTGTCAATTCTGCTTCCATCTTTCTTTCACGTTTTATACAAGCTACAGAAGGGACACATTATTGAAAGTAAACATATTTTACATGGCTTCTTGGTGGCTTATCTGTTTACATGTTCACCAATAGATGGCACTCTTGCATTTTTGGTGGCTTATGTCCCTATGGCTTTGCCTTTATGAAAGCATAACTACTTCTTTGACCAATATTAAAGAAACGTAAGTGTAATCTGGTTCTTACGAATGATTTTAAATGATTCATGCTAACAATGGCAATTATATCCTAACAGTCATTTTTTTTTAAGTATTCATGTATTCACACAACAAGCGAGTACTTATTGAACATCTTCTTTACAGCAAAATACTAGGCTAGACCCTAAGGATACAACAACTAAAAAAATAATTTATTCCCTTTAAAGTTTCCCAGAAAGTTAAACTATTTTTAAAAAATTAATTATATTCTAAGTGTTGTAACAAAGTAAGAAAAAATGTTGAGGCTGACAAAGGAAATAAAATAAACATGCAACTCCCGGCGGAAGCCGGATACTTCTTACAGAGGCGATAACCTCTGAGCCATGTTCTGAAGAAGAGGTAGAAGTTCACTAGGGGAAGAAGGGAGTCCAGGAATGACAGACTCTTGTAAAAAGATCAAAGGTCATTAAAAAATAGTCCATAGTAGATAAACACAGTGAAGTTTCAGGACCAAGAACATACATAGTTCCTGTATTGCATTTATTACTTTTAGAATCTTTATGTTACTATTTTGGGTGTAGAAACCTTATTGCCATATAGATTCCTTTATCCTTCCTCATTTATGTTGTCTTTGTCTTTTGCATTACATCTACATGTATGGATAATCTCATCAAACAATGTTACAAACTTTGTTTCCAATGTCAAACAAATTTTAAGGAACTAAAGAGGAGAATTGTCTACTATTTTACCTAGGAATTTACTATTTTTGTTGCTCTTTCTTCATTCCTGGTGTCCAGGTTTCCTTCTGGTGTCAGTTCCCTCTGTCTGAGGAACTTTAGCAATTCTTTTAGAGCAAGTTTGCTGACTGTGAAGTCCTAGTTTTTCTTCACCAGATAAAGTCTTTATTTCACCTTCATTCCTAAAGGATATATTTACTGGATATGGAATTCTGCATTGACAATTCTTTTCTTTCAGCACTTGAAAAATATTGAGTGACTCCTTTCTGGCTTCTATGCTTTCTGATAAAAATATGTAGTCTTTCAAATCATTATTGCCTTCTAAGTTTTCCTCTGGCAGACTTCAAGATTATTTCTTGGTTTTTAGCTTACAGTAGTTTGATTATGGGCATGGATTTCTTTGGTTTTATCCTATTTGGAGTTTTCTGATCTTCTTGAGCCTATACATTAATGCCTTTCAGTGTATTTGAGATGTTTTCAACCAATATTTCTTCAACTATTTTATTTCTGCACTGTTCAACTTTTTGTCTTCTGAGACTCTGATGACGCTAATGTCAGAACTTTTCAAGAGTGTTCCCAAACCGCCCCAAGTCTCTGCCCATTTAAAAAAAAAAAAACAAAAAAAAACCTTTCTCTCTAGTTCAGATTGAACTTGAGGGTAGATTAGCACAAACTATTCACTGACTCTTTCCTCCATCATCTGCATTCTGCCGTTGAGCCAATCAGTGAGTTTTTGGGGGGAGAGGCGGTATTGTATTTTTCAGTTCCAAAGTTTCCATTTGGTCCTTCTTTACATCTTCTGTTTCTTTGCTAGAAGAAATTTTTTCCAGTTATTTCAAGACGATTTGCAATTGTTTGCTGGAGCATTTTTAAAATAGCTGCTTTAAGTCTTGCCAGAAAATTCTAACATCTGTGTCATTTAAATATTGGCATCTGTTGATTGCCCTTTCCCCTGTGAAACATTGCCATTTTTCTGATTCTTCATATGCTTGGTACGTTTGGTTTGTATCCTGGCCATTTTGAATATTATCTTATGAAGCCCTGGTTATTATTTAAATCCTATTGGAAATGTCAATATTTTTGCCTTAGTAAAACAATCAACTTAGATTCACGCTGTATGTTCCCATCAGCTTTCTGTGGGCCAGTTCAGTTTTCAAGGCTTTTGCAGTGCTGTTCAGATTTGCCTCACACGTGTGCCACCCAGTGGTCAGTCAGGGTCCTTGTTGGTAATGTAACCATAGTTCATTTCTCAATTCTGTAGTATGCTGTTTAAGGTCAGATCCATGCACACACTGCCCGGAGTTCACGAACAATCTCATAAGATTGCTTTCCCAGGCCACTCCTGCTTCATCTCCCTGGCACTTTCCATTTCTTGAGGCTCCCCTTTGAGACTCTCTTTGGCTGGAAAGCTGGGACTTTATTTACTGCGCTCTGCTGCTTTCCTCCTGTGACTGCACCTTTTTCTGGGAACACAGAAAGAAAAAAGAAATGGACACTCACTACATCATTCTGAGACCACAGCTTCCCTGACATGAGATGAAGTTTCACCTCACTTAGAGTTTTGGCTATGGGATTGCTTGAGGGCTAGGGTGGGAGAGAACAGAGAAAAGAAAAAGTTATATGGATCACCCCCTCTCTTTTTGAGTGCTAGAAGACCCCTTTCCCATTCCTTGAGCCAGAACTTGAGGGCTTCTTCTGGATTTGTCTGTGTGCCCCTGTGCTCACTTCTGGGTAAGACCTGGAATGGTTTTAGAACATGAATTTTAAAACTCAGATAAAAGTAACACAAACCATTTTAGAGAGTACAAGGTAAGTGCTGAGGGGGAGAGTGAGGGAAGAGAAGAGAGAGACTGAGAAAGAAAGATAAGTAAAAACATTGAAATTTGGTTTACACACCACAATTTCAAATTTTATGAATAGAAACCTAAAAGACAGCAATTAAACTCAACAAATGGGATATGAATTTGGTCTAAAAGAAAATAATTTTAAAGTTGGACAAATATAACTATGTTCAGACTGTTCAAGAAAATAAATGAAGGATTAACTTCTACCTAAAATCACCAAGAAATTATGAAACTGAAATAAGCAGAAATTAAACAAGAAAAGTTGACTTAAAAAAAAAATCCCAAAGCAGCAGCATTCCAATCCTTTTTTTTGGGGTGGGGTGGGGGGGTATTTATTTATTTATTTATTTATATGGAGATACTGGGGATTGAACCCAGGACCTTGTGCATGCTAAGCACACACTCTACCACTGAGTTATACCTTCCACCCAAAAGTTGATTATTTTTAATATTTAGAAATCCTAGGGGAAATATGGACATTGAAAGAAACTTTATTGCTAAATAAATTTTTGACAAAATATTACTCCTGGAATGAATTATAGACTAAATACAATGGAAGAAAGTATAAGAGCATTTCTTTCCACACAAAGTAGCAACAGGTGGACAGCATGGGGATCAGCACCACCTGGAAGCTTGATATGAATGCTAAACCTCAGGCCCACCCCAGACCTACTGAGCTATGTAGCACTTTAATACTTTCCCCAGGTAATTCACATGCACATTAAATTTAAGAAGTGCTATTTTAGGGTAGTGGAAGAAAAATTTGAGTGATTTGCTGAGAACACAGGACAGAAAGACAAAGAAAACCATACATACATAAATGTATGTGCATGTACATACACATATAGACAAATATGTACATATGTGTATTCACAAATATGTGCATATGAATATACACACATATTTCTATCTGCATAGCCTGTAACTGTTAATTTTTGGTAGTCACCTTTTCGTTTAGTTTTAGAGGTTCTTTTTTTGTTTTTTCCAGCATCTCACTAGTTACCCAAACCAGATAACCAGTTTACAGCCAGATTTGGCTCATAGACTATCATATATATATATAAATATTTCTTGGGTAAATAAATTATAAATTGGGTAAATATATAAAATATTTAGAAAAATGGATCTCTTTCTGTGTACTCTGCATCTGTTTTACTCATTTAAAATTATATGACATACAAAAGCACCTGAATCAAACAGTATAGATGCAATTCATTCTTTTAAACTGCTAGTTAATTTTCTATGATAAGGCTGCATCGTAATGTACTCAGTCCCAATGATGAGCATTTAGGCTGTTTCCAGTGTGTCCTTCCATTTTCCTTCTAGTTGGATTTTTACTGAATGTGTCTATTAATTCAGGAAGGATCAATATTTGTATGATATTAAGTTCTCCACCCAATAATATAGTATATAGTTCCATTTAGCCAGATCTTGTTTTATGTCCTTTAACAAAATTTTATTGTTTTCTTTTAAGTCATACTTTTCTTATTCAAGTAATGCCTAAAAGTTCTATAGTTATTCTTACTAGAGAACATTAAAAACTTCTTTCAATTGCCATTCTTGGCTGGTTATTTCTACTATTGAGAAAAACAATTGATTTTTTTTAACGTTTGCCATGTTTCCAGTCTGTTGACCAAATTTCCTTCATGCCTTTGTACTTTAATCCCCAGTTGTGTTGAACAATTCTAATTCCCCACGCCATGCCACTATGGCCTCACTCTTTCTGGAAGTTCCTTCCCCTATATTACAGACTCTTTCACACCATTCGTGAAGACTGACCACAACCCTGCCTTCTCCAGGAAGCCTTCCTCTGACACCCCTGTGTTGAAAGGGGTCCTTATTTTTTCTCTCCTCCTACCCTGTGCATGCTTGTATTTTTTGTCTTTATTCTTTCTGTCCTAGTTGTCTGTCTTTGCATATATCCTCACTCAGTGGACTCTGAACTCTGTGGAGTCATGGGCTTAAGTCAGGTCTTAAACAAATTGATATTCTCAGAAGTTAGCACCATGTCTGGAACATAGGAAATTCTCAAAAAAGAGGGTGGAATTGAACTGCTCTGATTGGAAACAGCTATTAATGCCAGGCCAAAGAGACCTAATATTTTAGGACTCTCTAATCTTTTCTGTTACATTACTCTTGATATTTATAAACAGATTATAGATATTTACTGTTTCTGTATATAGTTCAGTGGGTTGATTTAATACTTTGCTATGTGAAAATCATGGTGTGGGATGGGGTAAGGGGTTTGGACCAGCTACAGAAATCTTGATTCTTAATGGCAAGTATGACTCAAGAATTCATCCATTCAGTAAACTAATGTTTATTGAACATATACTCTAGGCCAGATACTGTTGAAAGAGCTGTGGATAAAGTAGTTCTTGAAATACACAAGATTCCTTTGGGAGCTTGCAAAATCCAACTATAGGATTACACTATTTAAACAACATAATCAGCCTGAAGAATATAGTTTGAATCTTACTTCTGGCATTGGGCGCTGTTGACCGTTCTTTCCATGTCATATGTAGTCCTATTTGGGGGATCCAGTCTCAGCTACTTTTTCTATCAAGGCTGTTGCCAAATCGTTCCCTATCTTTGCACAAATCAGAAAATGTCACCTCTTCGTCTGGGCAGACTAGGCAAAACAAAGTTCTCTTGTTCTCTTTTTAGCTACTTTCATTGGCTGACCAGGTACAGAATGACTCTACAATAAGTCAATAAGCAGAATTTTCAGTTACAAGAAGGAAGGAACAGTTGTTTCCATTCTCCATGCTACTTCTCCACTCTTCAAAAGTGGATGGTGGTAGGCTGAATAATGCTGCCTGAAGATTTCCATTTCCAGTCCTAATCCCTGGAAACTGAAAACGTGTTACCTTGTGTGGGAAAAAAAGGACTTTGCATATGTGATCAAGTTAAGAATTTTGAGGCATGAAGACTAGCCTGGATTTCAGACATGAGCCCAATATAATTGCAAGTGTCTTTATAAAGAGGGAGAAAGGAGGGTCAGAGTTGGAAAGATCTAAAGATACTATGCTGCTGCCTTTAAAGATGGAGGAAGTGGTTATGAGCCAAGGAAGGCAGGTGACCTCTAGAAACTAGAAAAGGTAAGAAATTAGATTCTCCCCTAGAGCCTCCAGGGAGAGTGTGGCCCTGCTGACATTTTGATTTCTGGCCCAATGAAACCCATTTTAGACTTCTAACCTTCAGAACTGTAAGAATAAACATGTTGTTTTAAGTCATAAGTTTTTGTTAATTTATAACAGCAAGAATAGAACACTAATACAGAGATGTTGACTCCAGTAGGCTCCTTGGAGGAGTGTGGCAAGGCTAACTGGGACAGGGAAACTCAACTAAGGTAGTTTGAAGCTAATAAAAGCAGGGAGGGAAGGCCTTCAGCTCCTTTTATAAGGGCTGAGATTCAGACTGGGATGGCTCAGTAGCAACCACAGTCTGAAATTCAAGAAGCACAAAAAAACACAAGTCCAAATATCAGGAGTCAAGCAGAGACTGGATTAGAAAGAGCACAGATAAGAAGCAGGAAGAAAGGTTACAAGGTAGCCTCATGGGAAGATGTCAGATTAACCAAAGTTCACATTTATGAAGCAGTGGCACCAAATGCTTAATGAAAGTCTGATTTAACAGAACCCTTTAATGGGAACATGTCATTTGCTGAGGATCTCAATATACTCATACTACAGGTGAGCATGTGTATTTCATTTAATTTGCCCAATAACCCCATGAGTTAAGCATTGTAAGTAACCCTTGCTTTATTAAAGTAGAAACCAATTCAAAGAAGTTAAGTGACTTGTTCAAGGCCACAGAAAACACTGGGAGGTGAGGGTGGGGTGACTTCATCTCTGCAGTCCCAGGAGCCTGCCTCTTTCTTTCACACCGTGCCGCCTTCCTTTCAGGAAAAAGGCTTGTTGACTTTTTCATCTGTATGTGGAGGTCAAAGCAGAAAAAACACGGTGTCATCTTTTGAGATACTCATTCTACCTGTGAGAACTTGAAAATGAAGTTAAAAATTAAGCAGCGAAGCCAAACCTGGTCTCTCTGCTCTGAGAATGTAGGACTAAACCTGATGCAGTCTGCCTGCCATGTGACTCATTATTTATCTTTGTGAAATTGTGGAATTATGTGAACGGGAAGAAGAGATGAAAACTTCTTTCTTCAAGGTAGCCTAATAGTTTAAGGCTTACAACTCTAGTTTAATGGTGAAGGTAAGTGCATTTCTTCTTTTTGGGTCGGAGGATAATTACTAATCAACCAATGATCTGTTAAAGGGAGGGAACAGTTTGAAGGGAAGTCAGAGGAAAAACATTATTAGAAGCCTAAGGCTCTCCATCTGAGAATGGTTTCTGATTCCAAAACAAAGAAGACACTTTCTAAAAATGGCAGTCGATTCAGTCAAGATTTGAAAGCAAGGCTTGAGAGGACACCAGTGCCAATGGACTCTGTGGACATTGGTCACCTCTTCAAGGATTCTGTGAGTCTTAACTGTGACACCTTGATGAGTTGGGCAGGCTGTGGAGTTGACTGTAGAATAAAAGACTGGATCAGAACTAACAAGATTTGAGATTGGGGACTGTGACTAATGAGTCTTTTCAGATTTCTGTATATGGTTGAAATTGTCTCTCAAGAAGAGGAGAATAAGAACAAAATTGTGAATAAGATTGAAGGCAAGACGGAAATGAACTTATTTACAAAACAAAAATATACTCACAGACATAGAAAACAAGATTATTGTTCCCAGGGGGTAAAGAGGGTGGGGAGGGATAAATTGGGAGTTCAAGATTTGCAAATACTAACTACTATATATAAATAGACAAGTTTCTACTGTGTAGCACAGGGAACTATATTCAACATCTTGTAGTAACCTATAATGAAAAAGAATATGAAAAGGAATATATGAATGTACATGTATGACTGAAACATTAAGCTGTACGTAAGAAATTGACACAACTTTGTAAACTGACTATCCTTCAATAACAAAATTTTTTTAAAAGATGGAAGGCAAGGAAACTTGTACACTTGTAGAGATCACCTGGTTTATTGCCCTCCTTGAACAGCTGAGAAAAGATGCCAGAGAGACAGTGGTTACTTCCTATTAGTGCTATGATGGGAAGCCCTACAGGAAAAGACCTAATGAAAGTGCCTTCTCCCAACCTGCCCAGGGGAAAAAAAATCTCAATTCCACAGCACAGATGGACTCCTACTGGCCTGAAAGATATAGCCTGAGGTTGTTGCTTGGAGGAAAGATGCACAGGCACACCTGTGGATCTCCTGATGAGTGGAGCTGTGAGTCCCCTGTGAGCAGTGCCCAAGTTGCACTTGAATTTTGGCATAACCCTGCCTTCTAGGATTCCCCACTATTGGTGCTCAGTACCCGTTTTCTTTTTTTTTCATGATTAAGTTCATGTAAATTGACAGCATGATGTAAATGATCTACTAGAATAACCAACTTTACTCCAGAACTCCCAATCTTTCAAAAAAGTAAACAGGTGTTAAAAGGGGCCTCAGTTTTACAAACATGAAAGAAATTACTTCTTCCCATGTTCTTCAGTGTTTATAGCATCGGAGAGGCATCCCTTTCTCATTCATCTTCTGGATTCTAGTCCAGAAGAACTCACTTTTAAAAGGAAATGTTAAAACCAATTTAACAAACAATCAAAAGAATATTTTTAGAAAGTTATTTCATTTGCTGTAAACCTGTGTTTATTAATTTGAGAGGCTCAAGTGCCAATCTTGTGACTATTATTATTGTTGTTGTTAATAACATTTTACGGTGTATAATATTTTACATTGAGGAGGCATGTCTCACACCTTTGTTTTTGCTCACAACAGTCCTGTGAAGTAATATTATTCCCATTTTTCCTATGAGACAATTAAAATTCTGGGATCTTATGAAATCTGTTCTGCTTTACTCAGATTGTGAATAACAGAGAACTTGGTCCTTGGATACCCTTTGAACCACAGGTTCATGCTCTTTCCACCACATGTAACATTTACTCTGAGTAAACTGGGACACTCGGCTAACAGAGGTGTTGCAAGACAGGATTAATATTAGGGGACATCTAAGAGCAATAGAAAGCCCATTATAACAAAATAGTTCTAGACTAAAAATAATAGGAAAAATACTCTTTTGCTTATGCATAAATTATACTGTCTACATTATTCATTTTATAACAAATTCAACTCTATTTTGCATCATAAAATTATTTTTTTAACATAGAATTTTCCTTTAACTTAATTTAATTTTTCTTTGTCTACTTACAGGTTTGACACTAGGGTTCACTACTTTTTAGAACCGTCACTCTAGAGTAGGAAGGTCCTTGACAATGTTTACAATTGGTCTAAGACTCATTCCACTGTCTCCAAGTGCTTATCAATTATTGCAGTCCTTAGACTCCATACTTTCATATGCTTCTGTGATTATCTTAGAAAAATAGTTTCCATTACTATGTCATAGAAGGACCCACATTTAGAATGGTCTGGGATGTCTGCCTGATTTCCGTATTTGTCTCATGCACAGGAAACAGGGAAATTAACAACTGAAATTAGCTAGTGAGGCAAAATTCAAAGTAGCATTTGAAACCATAAAAACTAAGGTAGGGATGGCATCAGATGGAATGGGAAAGACAAATGAAGTGAGGGGTTTATGATGTCATTCCACTAACAAAAAAAGCAAGAGAGAGTAGTCTTTTTTAATTTTGTTAATATTCAAAGCTCAACTGGAGAGTATTTTTATCATCAAATTTCCATCTAGTATGAATGATTAAAATTTAATTTAAGATCATAGATAAGCAACAAGGATATTACTGTAAAGTGCAGGGAATTAGAGCCATTATTTTGTAATAACCTATATTGAAGTATAATCTGCAAAAATATTGAATCACTATGTTGTACACCTGAAACTAATATATGTAAGTCAACTGTACTTCAATTTAAAAATTAATTTAAAATTATATAAATTCCTATATAGAATACCTCAAAATGAAATTACCCTACGGTGCTTTAAGTTTGTGCTTAAAATATGAACATAAAGGGGAAGCAGTACTAACAGACAGAAAAAAGCAGCAGTCTGGTATCAGAGACCTGGTGCTGGCTCAGTAAACTCTGTGGCTTGGAGCAACTTTTCAAACTTTCTGCGCACCAGTTTTCTCATCAATAAAATGAACAGTTAGGCCAGAGGGTCTCTGAGTCTCTTTCAGCTCTAGGATTAGTGTTTATAAGTTTTGCTGGACAGATAGATGGGTAGGAAGGCTTTTAGTGGAATATAGGTACTTGTAGATGCATGCACAGTGAAAAAGTTGTCTTCAGCCAAGTCTTGGGATCTTACATAACAAGGGAGATCAAATAGAAAATGGTCCAAACTCTGGGTCAACTAGGTGTCCACTCCAGTCTCTTTAGCCAGAACCTGACTGTAGAGCCCTGAACTGAATTCCTGGCTGCACCCAGCTGTTAGCAAGAGTGGAAAACCTTCCAAAACAGAGCAAAATCCAACCTGGTGCTGACTTTCTCTTGTTAGCAGTGGGCATCTATTTAGGTCCACTGTAGTTTTTTTTAAAAAGTAAGTTTCAAAACTTAGCTGGAGTGAACTTGTTCTCAGAATTCCAGAGACATTTGGCAGGGAGAAAACTATGCTGACTATGTAAATGAAGCCTAATTGTTGTTCTTTCAACGACAGTTAGCTTCTTCTGTGTGTAAAGTGAGTAACTACAAATTGTTAAAAGAATCATGTGGTTAATACGGAAAATCATAAGAAGTAATGTGGCCACCGAGTGTTCTATAATTCAGAAATAGCCGTTGCGGCTCTTGTGTGAATCTGGTTCTCCCTTCTTGGGTGTGCGTGTATCAGCACAGGCACGGTGCCTGCTTTGTACATTACAGTACTGGCATTTCCTCAGTATTATTCAACATCTCTGAAAACATTATTTTAATAAAGCCCATCATAAGAATCTATTAAATCTGACTCACCAAACCCTTACAGTTAAGTTAATTTGTCCCTAATATGCTGTAATAACTAATACTGCAAAGAATTTTTTTTGGACAAAATCCTTCAACTGTCTCTTTCATCATGATTCTCCATCCTAAGATCACAGATGATGATCGTTCTTAAGGGTGAAGATAAATCTCGCTAAATTTATGTGCAGAAAGAATGCAAAGCTTTGAATGATGCAATGTAAGCAAGATACGTGGGTTTGTGAAGTCACGGATGCTTTAGTTTAGGATGGCTGTGAAACTGACAATATTCTTAGGATAAGGATTGTTCCTAAAATAAATAAATGTATGTATCCCCCAAAGGGCATTTGATTGATGTACAGATATCAAATTAAACATGTCCTTTTGAGGTCATGAATTCTCTTCACTTGACAAGTAGCTGGATTTATTCATAATTGTAGTAGAAAGCACCCATTCAGTATGATTTTACTGGTGATTTGAAGAACTTTTTAGTCCAATAAAGTGTCCAAATTGTGTTAGCAAAGGCAAGAATAAACATTTTTAATCATTAAATGTTACAGTAATACACACACACACACGCACACGTGTTACGCAGTGCTGTTCTTCATGTTGAAAGAAGTCACCATGCAACATTGTTCTGGTTCTACAGAAGGAACAGAAACATGGTCAGAATGAAAGACAGGGCTGTTTTGGAACTTCCCTCCTCAGCTCTTGAGCTTAATTTAACTTTCCTATCTACTGACCTGTATCAAGCTGTAATATTCCTTACCTTTGCATGGTGTTCTGTGGTTTGCAATTTTCTCGTTCAATTCTACTACTCAGAAAGGAGACATTTTTAATGAACAGACAACAAAATGGATAGTTAGAGAATCAAAATGACTAGCTCTAAGTCACTTAGCTGGGACTGACTTAGTGCCAGATTTTCTTATAAAAATCTAGCCCTCCATAAGCATAGCAATAAAGAATTGTACTGCCAAATGTAAGTCATACAGCTGTGTTGGATCAAAACTCTCATTGATGCTGAGAGAGTTCAACATTAACAAGAGAAAATTATTTGGGTGTCATGTTTTGGTTGTTGTTCTTCTCCATAGATAAAAGCCTGTCGTGGTAACAGAGATTCAGGGCGGAGGGAATCTGCACTGCAAAGTGTGGTACCATTTCCCAGAAGAGCCAAATGGATGAGCAACCTTCTATCAGGAAAGGTAAGGCTATGTCTCTTATTTGCAGGCTCCCTTATGGAAGAGTGGAAACTTATTTCCAGTCTTCTTCACACATTTTGCTCTCCTCTCCTTCTCCTTTTTCTATCAAGTCTCCCTGTTGTAGAGATTCTCTCAGTGTAACATGGGACCAGCTCCAGCCCTGCATCCTGTTACCTGTTGTTTTTTCCTTAGGGAGCCCCACTGAGTTATCTATGAGAAATTAAGTCAAATGATCAATAAATCCTGAGACATAAGGAATGGAATGAGTCCTGCGAAAGTCATTTTAAAGAAACCCCTAGCCTATGTATGAGTTCTTGCTATAATATCTTTGCTATGTAGCTGGTTATTTCCCCTGAGCTTTGGAAACCCCCGGTAATAGGGAAATTATTATTTTGCAGGCAACCAGTCCCATCCCTGAGCCTATTTGGCCATTAAAAATTATTTCTTCCATTATATTTTTTACCTAGTTTTTCACAGCTTCTCTGTTTCTCTTTAGTCCCAGTTCTTCCAAGTATATAAAAAAATTTAATATATCAGTCACATGGGACTCCTTTCGATATTGACCCATTGTCCCACTTCGTGGGGACTTTAAAAAAAAAAATGTGCTGCTCTTGTAATAGAGTGACTACTCCTCCAGCACCATACCTACAAATAGTAAAAATGGTTCCCCATATTAAATTTTTCAAAATCTGAATATATATAATGGCAGAGCCTAGTGACACAGAACAAAAAAAATTTAGAAGTGAGCATTACACTAAGGAGGTAGTGGATGTGCTCACTTAGGCACTAACTTTCACGTACTTTAAAAGAAAATCCTTAGATGTTTGATTAGCTTAATTCAAAGACAGCTCTCTAAGTATAAACTTCCAAGCTTTATGGTAAATGAATATGCAAAATAGATGGGACCACAGGCTTGCAGCTGGGAGACTGGGATTCTGTGACTGGCTCTTTCCCAAATTCTCCATTAACTTTGTTTTGGAACAATGTAACATAAATGCCTTCATTTACTGTTCCTTATATTTTCATCTTTTTCCCATATCCCTGAAAAAAAGGCCGTATTTGTTTTATTTATTTATTTATAAATTTATTGTCTTGAAGACAACTGAAGAATATGACAAAGGAGGGTTGTAGTCATGGCCATTTTGGTGAAAAAGAACAATGGGATTGTGTGAGATCATCTGAAGTTTTTTTCAGATTTAGCAGTGAGAGAAACGGAAAGAGGTGATCTCAGTCGGGATTCTCATTGCAGACATCTGTGTTGCTCTCCAGGTCCAGAGATCTGTTCATTACGCTATGGACTGGCTCTCATCATGCACTTCTCAAACTTCACCATGATAACTCAGCGTGTGAGTCTGAGCATTGCAATCATTGCTATGGTGAACAGCACTCAGCAGCCTGGTTTATTCAATGCCTCCACAGAAAGACCTCTTGAATTCACCTTCAATCACTCCAACAGATCCATCAAGGAATTTAATACAAGGGTAAGTACAATGGGGAACAGGGCTCTTTGTTGAGACGGAAAACTTTAATTGAAAGGAAGACTTGGATTATGCTTCTGTGGCATATAAGAGCACGAATTTTCAATGACAAACTGAAAAGGACTGGAATTGTTTTTCTTTGAGATATTTCTTACCTCTGTGAAATAGTCCTTCACTGAGATTATTATGATTACAAGGTTGGGGGGTACTATAGGAAAAAATTGTGAACACTTCTAGAAAGTAACAGATTACTGGGTATCTTCAATGAAAAGGTAGGCACTGTCTAAGCACACCCTTCTGCCTGATTCTATGCAGGTCTCTGCACCTTTTCATGGTCTTTGAGCCATTTTACAACTTTGGGAGTTCTATATAATAAATATTAATGCAAATGATTCTTGCTCATAGCTCTTCAAATGAATTTTGTCCTGTGAAAAATCAATTGATACTCTTCTCACTTGCCCCTCAGTTGATTAAGCAAGTTTTGCCATATATTTAAAATCTATTTCAGCATTTCTTCCTGCTTATAAATGTGTGGTTCTTTGAATTCTCCTTTGGGCCAATTGTAACATTTTACCAATTCTCCCGTTAATCAATGAGTTAAATAAAATCTTTATCACATGATCATTTTGTATTTGTATAAGAATTATGGTTATACTCCATTTAAATTTTTTCCTTTAAACTATCACTTACGGTACATTTCTAAAGTCATCCTTATGTTTTATGATGTTGTTACCTTGGAGCCAGTTTGTTTATAATGACCTCTCTGCCTCCAGTCTTTCTTCTATCATTCATTCTATATATTCACACTCCTGTGCTCAAGAATTCAGGATACTTTCAATTTGCCAACTCCTCTGTTGACATGCTGAACTCCTCTGGAATCTGGGCGCACTTCTCAGCACACTCATATCTGCTATCAATGGCCCAGAGACAGTCTTTGCTCTGAGCAAATCAGAGTCCCAGTTCGTTTCTGATCACTGGGTCTCATTCCAAATGTTGCACCTCCACATTTGCTGTTTTCTTCAATAGGAACGAATTCATCCTATTTCTGTTTATACAAATCGTAGTCATTCTCCAAAGAATGGTTCAAGTGCTTCTTCCTCTCTGTGACTTTCCCAAATTGTTCTTCCCTCTTTTCAAAGTCCCTGTTTTACTGCTATTCATCCTCAAACCCGAATTCTGACACAAATCATATATTTTACAGTATTTATAGTAATTTTAGGTGGATAAAATATTTCCTATTTTACTTTTTTTTTTTTTTTTGGCTCTTTACTTCAATTTATACCATGATGCCATGTATCTAGTGGGCTACCAAAAATTAGTATTGGGGTACATCAGAAGAAAAATGTGATCTTATTAATGTTTAATATGTGTTTTAGGAAGTCAGTCCTGCTAGGGCAGCCCATGACTCCTAAACTTGATTTTAGGGACTGATTTTGATAAGAGTTTAGTAAAGATGTATTTTCCTTATTATTATTACTATTTTTTTGAAATGAGAGTCAGTATGTCACCCAAATTTTACCAGAATCAAAGCAGTTAAAGGACACTCTTTCACTATATTTCATTGAGATATGAACTCTCTCCCAGTGGCTCCTTTCATTTACATCTTCCTATCATCTATTTATGTAATCATTTCTTTCTCTCTTTTATTCTTCTTTTCCTCTCTTTTTTTTTTTTTTTTTTTTTTTTTTTCTTTCTTTGAGAGGAGCAAATTAGGGATATAATTTGTTGTTTGGAAAAAGTGGAATACTTAAATTTGGTAAAAAAAAAAATACAGAAAAACCAAAATGATATTTTATTGGAGGGTCCCACCAACCCCAAGCAGCTCTGGCTATAAATTAGTTTTTCATGAAAGAACTTCTTAGCAAAGAATTTTCCCTTTTCTTTTTTCCAGGCCTCTGTGTATGAATGGAGTCCAGAGACTCAGGGTATCATCTTTAGCTCCATCAACTATGGGATAATACTGACTCTGATCCCAAGTGGCTATTTAGCGGGGATATTTGGTGCAAAACAGATGCTTGGTGCTGGCTTGCTGATCTCCTCCCTTCTCACCCTCTCTACACCATTGGCTGCCGACTTCGGAGTGATTTTGGTTATTGTGATTCGGACCATTCAGGGCATGGCCCAGGTATCCAGCCACTTTCTCATTCTGAGTAGGATACAAGTTCCTGAATTCTATTAGAGATCAAAGGTCTTAATGATTTTCATTTCAGGGAATGGCATGGACAGGTCAGTTTACAATTTGGGCAAAATGGGCTCCACCACTTGAACGAAGCAAACTCACCAGCATTGCGGGATCAGGTAAGGATGTATGTATACATGAGTCACAACTTGGTAATCTGCTTCACCCTACCACATTTTTCCTTCTATGCATGAGATGGTTTGGAGGACAGAGGAAAAAGTGCTACAAAAAAATTCAACGATGTAAGTCACATAACCAATAAGAAAGATACATTTGTGCTGTAAAGCCACCAAGATTCAGAAGCAGAAAAGACCATCATGAGCTAGCCAGAAAAACATTGTAGGAAAAAGTTTAGAACTTTAAGAATTTGCATAAATGGAAAAAGATCAAATAAACTGTATAAACACCATTTTAGCAAAGATACACAAGTGAGAATTAAGGCTATCAGTGATAAGGAGCCAAATCAGGCTGGAAAGTAGACTTTAAAGAGCCCAAATTATAATGAGCTCTTTACTATTTTAGCTAATTTTCACAACAATCTTTAATATAAGTACTATTTTTAACTCTCATTTTATAAAGAAGGGAATTAAAGTAGACAGAGATAAAGTAAATTGCCCAGACACAAATAGCTAGCAGGGGGTAGAAGTGAGATTTGAGCCCAGGCAGTCTGGTCCCAGAGTGCACACTCTCAGTCCCCATGCTAGACTGTCCCTCTATCGTGTGTGATCATACTAAGGACTCCGCAACTTTGTCATTGCTACTTGCCCCAACTGATAGCACTGAGAGTGTCTACTTGAAGAACAGAATGAGGTTCATCAAGCCTCTGACTCCCAGATCTAATGCTCGGCTCCATCCTGTAGATGTCTTCTCTAAAGCAGACCTCCTGCATTCTGGTTCCTTCCATTGTGGTTGTCACCATCTCTTCTATGTACAGATGCTCTCAGCTGGTCTTCTCTCTCCTCTAGCTTTGTTTCCTTCATACTTCTCTTCCCATCAAAGCCACATTATCTTCTTAAAGCACAGATGGGGTATTTTTGCCAGTCTGCTTGGGAATCTTCATTGTGTTCCTCCATGATTACAGAAAAAGACTGACCTGCTTCCTGCATGGATATAAAGATGCTTTACCATTTGATCTCAACCTGCCTTTCCCCTCAGCAGCCCTCTGTAAGCAAGGCTCAGGTTGCACTGCCTACAATCTGCACTTAACTGCTCTCTGGCTCTATTTTTACTGACTCATTTGCCTGGAGGGTCTTCTGATCCCAGCTTCTTTTACCCAAATTCCATCTGTCCTACTGCTTAGCTCATGTAAGCAATTTGTTTATTTTATCATCTGTTTTAATTTTATCCTTATGTATACTTTTATAGAAACTTGTAGTTTTACTGTCATATTTGTATTTCACATCCCCTCTTTTTCAAAATTCATATTGGGATCCATTGTAGGGGTCATAAAATCAATTTAGCAGGGTCAAAACCAGTATTTAAAAATAAGGGACTAGAAAAGAAACTATTGGAGTGAATTGCACATGGTAAGGCTCGGTATTGATCCATGAAACTTTTGCTTGAGAGGTGTGTGTGTGTGTGTGTGTGTGTGTATTTGTGTATATATTGTATTGCCATGTAAGATGCATTTCTTATTGTGGGTCTTTGTAAAATATGTTCAGACTCCAAAGTCTACATTGTATTACACTTATAATAGTGAATTTTGTTCGCACTTTTCTCTCCAACTGGACTGAAAGCTCCTTGAGGTCAAGAACTTTATCTTACTAATTTTTGTAAGAGTTTCCTTTTCTGTTGCCAGTCTCACATTGCTCCTGCCAGAATGTAACTCTAACTACAAGGAAATACTGGTAGGCTATGTCTGCAGAGTTTCTATGACAAACTATTTGGATTTGGTCACATAGGTGTTAAGGAGCCATTGAAGTGTCAGGGGACATCAATATCACTTATTAATTCTAATTACTTTATAGGACTTTACTGTGGGAGATCTGTGAGATGGAAGAAAAATGCTTATCACCCAGTAATTCTAAGTCTGCCACCTCCCTGTTGGGACAATGTCCAGGGAAGCCACTCAGTCTCAGCCTTTGCTATTTTCCTAAGTGTTCTTTCTCCCTCTTCTTTTCAGGGGTAGCATTTGGGTCCTTCATCATCCTCTGTGTTGGGGGACTAATCTCACAGGCCTTGGGCTGGCCTTTTATCTTCTACATCTTTGGTGAGTTACTTTCTCTTAAATCTTAACACCTTCACTTCCCAGGCGTTTGTTTTGATGCTTCCATTACCTACTGCCCACATTCTTCCCATTTGAGAGAAAATGCTCTTTGTTAAATGGAAAATGAAGAATAACGCTGAGGATTAGTAGATTTCTTATTCTAGTCTAGGAGATGATGATGTGCATGGTTCTGACTTCTGAGAAATCAGGAGGACAGCCTTACCCTCTCAGGCATCTCCTATAGAATCTCTGCCACCACATCTGAAATCCCAGATCAAGTTGTTCTCTGTGGTTAAGATGTCATAGCTGGTGATGCACATTTTCAATGTGTCTTCATATTTTATTATGATTATTATTTCTGCCAAGATGCCTTTAATCTGTTCTCTACCAGGTGAATCTTACAAAGCTCACATTAAATATACCCTTCCCTACGGGGACCACCAAGGCTTATCCCATCAGAGCAAGGCTTGCTGTCCTCTAGGAGTCTTACTGATCATTTCTTCTCTAGACTATGTTGTTGGTGTGTAATTATTTATTTCCCCCTTTCCCTCTCCACTAGACTGTAAAATAATTGAAGCAAGAAACCCATCCTATAATTTTTTAGTGACTTTGGCACTATTATAGTGCTGGACTTACAACTTTACAAATAAAAGAATGGATAAATCCAGTGATTTTAGAGGGAATTTAAAGAATATTAGTCCACAGAGTCTTTCAACATAGAACCTCTTTGAATGACAGATCTCAGCAATAAGACAAGTTTCTGTTCTGTTGTTACATCTAAATGGTATCATTCCATATGGTTCTGGCTAGTATGGCTTTCTCATTAATGATGCTAATCCCAGGCCATTTTGGTCCACACATGTTAATCAGGTACTGTCAAGAAATATTTTTCTGGAAATTCATTGTGGATGTATTGTTTGAATACAAATAACACTGTCTTTTGCAAATGTGTTGGAAATTTTTCCTTGCCACACTGACTTTATGGTAGGTTGCTTTGTATACAGATGAATAGTTTCTTCTTCAATCCTGACTATTCAGATATTCCAAAATAAGACAGTAATGTGTATATTAAGAAATTGCTGCTAATGACACATGACACTATAGCCACTGGAGTCTGAAGAGTAATTAATCAGCTATGCAATGGTACCTTCATGCTCCTCTCTCTCTAGAGGGCTCTGATGTTGACAAATGGCCCTCTATATTTGAGATATATTTGAGAGGTGATATCTGGATATATTTGGTGAATAGGAGATTTGTAGATGAATTGAAATTAAGAGATGGGAAAATTTAGGTCCTTAGGGTGGAATAATTATGAATTGATATGTGTGTTTGGTGGGGGGTGGGGGATGGGGGGAGGTGTGCTACTTAAGAGGAAACTCCCTTCCCCCAGTACATACATCTACCTGAAAACAATTGGGTCCTGGCTTCCCAGGTAGCATTGGCTGTGTCTGCTGTCTCCTGTGGTTCACAGTGATTTATGATGATCCCTCGCACCACCCATGCATAAGCGTCAGGGAAAAGGAACACATCGTGTCCTCTCTGCCTCGACAGGTACAGTGCACTTTTTCTACCTGTGGACCATGCAGAGATCTGCAGGGTAGGTGGTGGGGCTCTCATGAGAGGCATCCTTTGGCCTGTTGTAATACCCGTGTTGATTAGATATTTCCTTTCAGTCCAGTTCTCCTAGAAGATCTGTTCCCATAAAGGCTATGATCAGATGCCTACCACTTTGGGCCATTTTCACAGGGTTTTTCAGCCATTTCTGGTTATGCACCATAATCATAACATACCTACCAACGTACATCAGTTCTGTGCTCCATGTCAACATCAGTGACGTGAGTATGCTCCCTCTACTTCTATGAAAATGATAGTGGCAACAGGAGAAATAGTTCTATGCTACCTGCTACAATCCGGCTTTTCAAATAACCACTCATTCAACCCTCACAGTGATCTTGAGAGAGGCACTGGAATAATTCCCATTGCACAGGTGTAGAAATGAGGACACATAGAAGTGAGATGACCAGCCTTGAATTACACAACTACTGAGTGGTCGAGCTGCTGCAGCAACTGTGTTGTTGACCACTATGCAACTACAGATTGGCTGATTCTTCCATTTCCCTGAGAGATGAATAGTGCTCTTCTCTGGGGACCAGTGTACTGCAAGTGCTGGCTCTCTTACCTGAGACAGTGTTCCTCTTGGATGGAAGGATGGTGGTGGAAAAGGATGCTAATTTCCTTAAAATTGCTTAGAACGTCAGGAGGGTGGGCTACTGCTTGGTCTGTGTAACTGACAAACTTTGGTGTCGTACGCATCTCTGTAATCACTCACTATATAAATTTCCTTCCTTCAGAGTGGGGTTCTGTCCTCCCTGCCTTTTATTGCTGCCTCAAGTTGTACAATTCTAGGAGGTCAGTTGGCAGATTTTCTCCTGTCCAGGAATCTTCTCAGATTAATCACTGTGCGAAAACTCTTCTCATCACTAGGTAAGGACAGGCGGGACTCAGTTAACCAATCCTTTTTCCTACACATGGCCCAAGAAGGTTCCTAACGGTGTGTCCTCATTGCCCAGGGCTCCTCCTTCCATCGCTGTGTGCTGTGGCCTTGCCCTTTGTGGCTTCCAGTTACATAACAACCATCATTCTGCTGATACTTATTCCTGGGACCAGCAACCTGTGTGATTCAGGGTTCATCATCAACACCTTAGACATCGCCCCCAGGTAAGAGCTTTACCTGTTTGTCCCCTTCCCCAGGCCCTTCCAGAAGTTTAGGCCACAGTCTTCTTGCTACTCCTTCTTGTTGACATACACAGAATGATGGCAGAGTAATAACAAATAACTAGAAATGTCAGTATGTGGCCACGACCTAAGGCATTTTTAGAACAACAGTGCCCTATCTTGGGCAGTAACATTTAGATGAAAAAGTCCCCTAGCTTCCCCACTACAGATTGGACTGTATGATCTAGGAAAAGACCCACACATATATGTCTTGGAAAATCTTCCCGAGTATTGATGATATTAGCTACCACATATGCATATACTTGCCATGAGCTAAATCCAATTTGAAGGGTTTGTCATATATCAACACATCTAATCCTTACAATGACATGAGATTGGCTCTATTGTTATCCTCATTTTATAGGGGAGAAGACAGGCCCAAGGAGGTTAAGTGATACACCTAAGATCACCCAAAGGCAGAGCCAGGATTTGGACCCAGGCTGTTTGTCCAGAGTCTGTTGTTCCGTCCAGTGTATAAACTGCCTGCCACGCTGAGCAGCTCGTGTGGGAAACTGGGTTCCTGGGAGATGGAGTTGTTCCCTAGTTGTTGAGTCAGTGGCTAGGTGATTTCAGGATTGGCAAACAGACATTACCCTAACTGTCTTGAGGTGAACAAAAAGCTGCATTAGGGCTAAATGACTTTGCTATGAGAGGTGAAGTGCATTAAAGTTGAGTTGCTGAAAAGCCATAGGCAACTTTCTACATAAAGTCATCTAGAAAACCATCTCCCCACAGATATGCAAGTTTCCTCATGGGAATCTCCAGGGGATTTGGGCTCATCGCAGGAATCATCTCTTCCACTGCCACCGGATTCCTTATCAGTCAGGTTGGTCCAGTTTATTGAACATCTGCAAATGGCAGGTATTGTTTTAGGCACTGGGGGTTCACAGCAGGGCCTCTGTTCTCAAGGACTGTATGGTCTGATGGTGAAAATAAACATGGATGTCAACACAATGACTCTATTCATAGAGGACTCTAAATCAGAGTCTGGTAGGTCAGATTTCCCAGGGAAAGAGAAATATCAGCTGAATTTATAGAAATGAATAGGTGTTAGATTGATGAAAATCAGCAATTCAGGCAAAGAAAATAGCATAGATGACTTCCTAGAGGAACAAAAGCATGAAACAGCTCTTGGTTATGAACAGAGTGAAGGAACAGTAAGAGATGAAGACACGGGAGCAGAATGGAAAGGTTATGAAGAATCTGCTCAGATTAACTCCAATTTTTTTTTTTTAAATCATAAAGTGGAAACGCAAAGGGTCCTGAGGCCAGCTTAAAGAGGTGAAGTCATGGGTAAAAGGAGAATGGCTGTGAGACACAGCAGGGGGCATGGCCCGTGAGGCTTGCTCAGTGCCAAGTGTGGGCTGGTAGGGAAGATGGAAAGGCAGAACCAGGCTGGGATGGCAGGATACTGAGAGTCAACTTAAAAAAAAAAAAATTCATTTTGTTTTTAATACATCTCTATGTGATCTAGTTTTCAGGTTAATTTTTGACCAGATTGCTAGGAATCCACTGTGACTATGATGGCAGAAATGAACTATGACTTACAAGGGCTGAATGAGAAGAATCAAATAGGCAGACCAAATATAACTCACATTGCATTGAGCTGTCCATCTAAGGAGATGTTGTGATTTCTGTCAACTGCTAAAACCAAAACAAAACAGAACACAATGCTGTCATTTTAGGCATAATTTTCAATGAGTAATATGACTTTTTTTTATGAGTGTTGAGATCCAAATTTCTAGAAAAAACATTAGTGTAGGTTAATTTATTTGGGCTTAAAGAAAAATCCATCCCAACCCAAAACCCAACATTCATTTTTGAGTCCTTTTTTTCTCCCAACAGTTTCAAACCTTCTTTGATAACTCATGATGCTAAGTGGCTATTGTATATTGTGCCCTATATTCTTTGGGATCAGTGCTAGACTACACAAAATGGAGGGTTTCTAGAACTGGGGGAGAAGGAACTGTGAGGCTAGTAATTCTGTGTTTTTTGCCTCCAGGATTCTGTGTCGGGATGGAGGAATGTCTTTTTCTTGGCTGCTGCTGTCAACATGTTTGGCCTGGTTTTTTACCTTACATTTGGACAAGCAGAAATCCAGTACTGGGCCAAAGAGAGGACTCTCACCCGCCTCTGAGGATACAGACTTGCAAACTTAAATGTAGTACTGACTATTAACTTTTCAACATTTTATTTTTTAACTTATCGTATTTCTTTCTTCATATTTTTAGTCGTAGACTCAGCAGTTCTCAACTTAGGTTGTGTGTTAGATTTCTCTGGGGAGTCTCTAAAACATATTGGTGAATGGGCTCTACTCTAGAAATTCTGAAAATGAATTGGTCTGGGGTAGAGCCCAGATATCACTAATTTTTAGACACTCCCCAGGATTTCTAACATGCAGCCAAGGTTGACAACTGCTGGGCAAACATGAAACATCAATTCCTGTTGACTTTGAATTTTCCTTTTTGGAAGGAACTAGATAAATAAAAATCTCTGTAAAAATATAATCACTGATAAGTACCTTCATGAGGTGATTATAGACACAGAGATCTACTAGAACTGTATGTTATAGAGCTCAGTACAGAACAGAATTTAAAGGCTGTAATCCACAGAATTAGCATTTTTATTGTTTTCATACATTGTGAAACATGGATGTTTATGTGATTACATTCTATTAAAATTTACATGCTAAAATTAAATGGGCCATCTTCAAATTATTTACATCCGGATTATTTCCATCAGGCAAAACAGGTATTTACTTCTCCTAGCTAATTTCCAGGAGATTAATGACCAGGAAATGACCAGGAGAAGATTAAATCAGGTTAACTAAAAATCATGGGAAAGAGAAAATAGAATTGGGAAGTTTGCAATGTGAAAAGAATGGACATGAAGGGAGGCGACGTGGGCACTTCTAGAAGAGACAGCGAGGTAGTTTGAGCCAGATCGTGAAAATTGGAGAAAGACAACAGAGGCACTTTCAGATGAACTGAAGATTTATGTGCAGGAGAAGAATACTGGAGGTATAACAAGATGGAAGAAATTATAGCACAATATCACATACCAGAAAAATTTCTTTCCAGGATTGCAAAAGATCATTTGACCTTCTTCATATTTTCCCAAGATTCTCAAATAGTTATCAACTATCGAGTGGCTCCTAACACTTAAACACACCCCCTAGATTGTCTCTACACAGAGAGTTGATTTTGGTTTTGCTGCAACTATTCTAGAGGAGAAATTCTTACCACATTTAGAATCCAAGTAGAATCCAGGGACTAGAGCCTTGGGCTAATTTAGCAGATAAAGAGACTCTTATAATGCAAATCAACAAGTGTTTTTGAGCAGGTATTTTTAAGAATTTAGATTGTCAGGCTCTGAGGCTGATACTGAGATAAGACAACTCTGGCTCTGTTTCCTGGGTATTTACAGTATAGAGAGGAAGGAGAGTTTGTAGTAAACAAAAAGAAGGAAAAGAAAGAAGGAGTAGTATAATGGATGGGCAAATCAAATACAAGGAAAAAGAGAGAGAGAGAGAGAGGGTGAGAAAACAGACAATCCAACAGGCAAATGTTTTGAACAAAGACATCATCAAAGAGAAATTCTAAGTAGCCTATAAATATATAAATAGGCTCAACATCATTAGACATTAGAGAGATGAAAATCAAAACCACAGTGAGATACCACTACATACTTAACAGAAAGGACAAAGTAAAAGAAGATGGAAAACAGCAAACGCTGGCAAAGTGTGGAGCAACTGGAGCTCTCATGTCCTATGAATGTGAGTATAAATCAGAACTTTGGGAAAGTTTCTTGGCAGTATCTCCCCAAGCTAAATTTAGACATTCCAATGACTTAGATATTTCATCTAGAAATGTACACAGACGTTCAGAAAAAGATGTATAACAATGTTCATTGGGGCATTATTTATAATAGCCCAACAGGAAATAACTAAACTGTCAAGAGAATAATGAGTAAAAAAAATTATGGTCTATTCATACAACAATGAGAATAAATACCACACCATCATGGACAGATCTCATAAACACAATATTAAGTGAAAGAAGACAATACTTTCTTTTTAGAGTTTTTAAGAACAGAGAAAACTAATCTATCCTATTAAGAATCAAGTGAAGGATTCCCTTTGAGCAGGGATGGAAGGGAGTACTTAAAGGAGGCTCCTGAGCTGCTGGTAATATCCAGCTACTTGGGTGCTAGTCACATGCATGTTTTTACTTTGTGAAAAGTGTACATTTATAATTTGTACATTTTTTGTATGTAAAAAGTAAAACATTTATTTAAAATGGACTCAATGTTTCATCCACTTTAAAGCTTCTCTTCTCTCTTCAGCTTAGGTCTGACAAATGGAGCAGTTGGAGAGGAGCCCTGGTCTTTACCTTCACGTTCTCCCTGATCCTCCCCCTCCTCCTCCTTTGACAGACCCTCCAGCATCACAGCAGGAGGGAAGACAGTAGGACAATCTATGTTGTCAGCTTTTGGATCAAAGTCTAATTTCCTAAACAGCAAAATGAATGAGCTTGTGCTTCCCAAGAAACCACGTCCCTGGAAGCATCAGTTGTTGTTCGAGGTAAGAACAACAATGTCCCAGCATTTCTAGGCTTTCTGAGTACCTGATATGATTGATTTCTGACAGATAACATCTGAGGCAAAGACACTTAATTTATCTTTCTCCATTTGATGGTTTGAAGAAGAGTTACCATTCACATTTCCTAATGGCTTCAGAATAGATACGATTGTATGCTAATAGGAAACATCTCTAACCCACCCCCCTCATCCTAAGGAGTTGTCTCCAAAGTTAACAATTCTTTTCTAACATTCATTTCTAACATTAATATTCATGTGAATTAATTTGCTTTTCCCAAATAGTTTATTGACATCTATCTAACAGTGAGATGGTCTGCTTTTTCTCTTTTGACTATTAAATATTATGAGTTATATTAGTACAGTTCTTAATGTTGGGTGAACTGTTCCTTGAGTACTCTTTTGATACGCTACAGGATTTGATTCGCTCATAGTTTATTTCAGGCTTTGGCTGCTATATTGCTATATGACATTGGCTCTTTATGCGTACACGTCATGTCTAGAAATGGGCTTATGCTGATTTCAAGAAAAGAAAGGGAAATCTTCCTTATTCTGAAAAAATTAACTAAGATGGAAATTTATCATTGTTATTATTATCTGGGGACATGACAGCATTGGTCTGTAAAATTATACAGACTTAAAACTACGAGGAGAGTTCTTTGATAAGGTTCTCAAATTCCTTCATGGCTATGGACCCAAGATTCAATAGTTTCTTCCATCAATTTGGACAACTTAAGATATCTTGGAAGATCATCCACTTTATACATAATTTAAAATATATTTGCAAAACATTCCAATGTTTTATCAATTATCTTTTTACAGTATAGTCGCTTTTTCTGTAGCTGAGGCTTGACCTTCTTTTGACATCTCTGACTGATGCATGTGTGCTTTCTTTCTGCATCTTCAATAGACCACTTAGTGATTTATTTATTTTAAAGAGAGCTTGTCTTTTATTTTATAATCTATTGATTTTATCTTTTATCAGTCTTACTTACCTCCTGCTTCCCTTTGTTGTACTTCCTATAAATTTTGTTTTGAATACTTAGTTCGTTTATTTTTATTTAGTAGTGAAAGAATTTAAGGCTTAGAAGAAAGCTTCTCCTCTAAGTCCACTTGTGTGGGAAGATGAAATTTTACTGTGTTCTGCCCCCAAATTGATTGCTTTCTTAATGCTTTATTTTTTAAATTAATAACCTGTGGAATAAAAGAGTGATTTTGACTCCTACCTTGTATACAATGAGGAAACTGGTACACTGAGACATCCTACATCCTAACATCTCACCCAAGTACAGCCTCTTGGCTTCATTAATGTTCTCTGAAATTTTGCTCTAACTTACTGCAGTTAATGTGTTAGTGTTGCATTAAGTTCTTTCCATATAAAAATTGCATTCTCTCAAGTATCATAATTGTCACTATCATCTGGATGTAATTCAGAGGTCACTAGGTTGAGGCAAGCCAGCTGCCCAGGGAGCAATATTTAAGGAGGCACTCTTTCTCAGGCTCATACAAGCACAGAATTAGCACACAAGAGTGAGTACCTCCTTAAGTTTACACCCTTGGCAATTCTCTCTTACCTTAGCCTAGCCTGGCCACTAACATTTATTTTTATGACTACCCTCCTCCCACATTTCAAAATATTTCAGTGGAGATTATTTTGGAATAGTACTTGGATAATCCCTGAATGACTCCCAGAATAGCAGAGAATTTCTTTTTTAATATACGATACTATCATTATGAAGCCTTAATACATTAAAATATTAACTTAGCCAGGAAAAGAATTTCTGTTTCACAAAAATTTCAAGGCGGTGTTGACTTCCTGCAAGTCTTTTCTAGTGTCTAATATAATAAGGAAGCCTGATCAGCCAGACTGACCAGCGAGGAGGAGAGGTATACTTAGGCTCAGCGGTACAGGATTCTCTCTAACCTGGAATTCCGTACTTTCACCAGGATGTTCCAAGGTGTCGTTAATCACTTTCAACTGCTGTTGCCTTGAACATTATGAGTAATTTGGCTTTCAGCTAGTGGCCTTAGTTTCCTTCCATTTTATTTTAACTAGTGATTCTCCTCTATTTGTTGAGAATCCCTCACCCATTTATCTGTATGCTAGAACTCACTATCTTTCTTCTAGTTTCTACTGACTTTCATCCTTGAATCTTTGACTTTGCTTTCTCCATGGAGTTCTCAGTGCTGAAAGCACATGAACGCATTTCCCAAGTCTTCCCCAACTTCCATAAGTTCCAACTTATTTCCTAAAATTGCCTGAAAAGATGCCTATGTCCACACTCTCCCTCTTTACGTTAAAAAAGAAAAAGGCACCCACACTGTATTATGGAGCAATACCTAGAGTGTAAACAAAGCAATAATTCCAAATATTGGCTTGGGGATTACCTGTTAATGATTAATAGTCAGCTGGCTTTTGGTTTTCCTGCCCTTCCTTATCTGCTGTGTGTGTTTTTATTGTAGGAAAAAATTGGCCAGTGTTGGAATGTTCTGAATTCAAAAGGCAGATTAGGGAACTGGTTCTTTCAAATGAAGCTGGAATATTTTCCCAGAGCACCAAGTTTCAAGATATATCCGATAAAAGCTTCAGACGAAAAAGTTATGTGATTACTTCTAGATTTGGTATAAATTATATATACAGATAGATATATAGATATATAGATATATAATGAGGTGATTAAAACTTCTTTATTAAAATTAAATCATTTTGTGAAATATTTATTCTAGTTGTAGTCATTCCTCATTTTATCTTATAAAATGTTTAATGTTTTATTTACAAAACAAACTATTTCTATTTTTGATGAAAAGTTTAAATGTGAAGTTAAAAATGTCCAAGGGAATACCTGAAATTTTCAAAATTCCTTTATGTGGTACATAATCAAAAGAGTTTGAAAACCACTTCTCTATACAAATTGTCTGTTTTAAGTTGTATCCATTCTGGCATTAACTATTTCTGGTTTAAAAATTTGCCACAGCATTATTTGTTAACTCAAATCTTTCTTTAATACTATCAGTTCATTTTCCTCTCAACAAGTGTCATATTTTAATTTTATAACTTGCCTCATAGAGTAGATAATTATTTTGAGTTCCTTAAAAAACGTTTTAGGAATTTACTCTTACTTCTTTGAGAAAATTTTAGAAATTCACTCTTACTTCCTCGAGAAAATGTCAAGGAAAACGTGCCCATCATTTGTAGCCTATGAGGACTGATTTGCCTTTTTTCATATTGAGAATTTTTTAACGTTTGTATCAGTAAGGCTTGTAGGGTTGTAGTTACAGAAACCAACTCTGGGTTGTTTAAGCCACAGTAGATTATTTCACTTCATGAAATTGAAGTGGGGGCTGCTCCTAGGATTGAATGGATAGATGAAGCACCAGGTAGCCCCAGAAGGTCTTAGCCACAGCAGCTCGCTCCATTGCTGAAATAAATGGTGTACCCTACATTCTCCATTCTCCTGTCCTGCTCCTCAATATTTAAAGTCTCAGGAGAGAATTTAATTGGTGGAATTTAGGTAAAGTGCTCACTCCTAGGCTTTAACAGAGCATGGAAATGTGATGAGCAGACTCTCAACTGACCCTTTCAGCTTCCAGAGGGAGGTCAGAACACCGTGATTCACTATCACAACACGATTACACACAAAGGACAAGAGGCAGTTCCCCCAAATAAAGTTGTGATGCTAGTAAGAAGGAGTAAAGGAAATATTGGAAATAGGTTTATATAATTTTTCTTTCTAACTATTGTGGAATAGAACTAGTTCTACCTAAGCCAGCTGTTTGCTAAAATAAAACAAGGATGGTTTCTCCTTGGGAACTGCCCTCTTGCTGCTCTGAGTGCCAGGACAGTTCTTAGGACCTGAGCTCTTCGTCAAGTGATGTCAGTTTAGGTGATGATTAATTCATTTAAATGAGTCCAATGGGCAGAGGGAGCAAAGGCTATGGACATCCCCAGCAGGTGAATGTAATGGCTTTTTTCAGTTTGTGTTGAAACCACTTTTCTGAAACCAGGGGAGTGCCCTTTCCCTGTTTATATGTGACTCATCAGTTCCAGAAAGTGCTTTCTAGTTTTAAGGGTAAATCATCCCCAATGGTCCAGCTCTATGGACCGATCTCTACCTCTAACCCTGGCCCCTGGGGGAGCCAGCAGAGAAAATAGTTGCCATAGACATAAAAGGAGTCTCAGTGAAGTAGAGAGGCTGAACATCACTGAGATTAGTGGACAGTAGCCTTACTTACGACTCTGTTATCACCCAGGAGCTTGAAAATTCCAGTTAGTTTGGTATCTGAAGCTATCGATTTTGTTGAGGTTCTTGGAACCACTTGAAGATGAGTTGTTTAGACATTTCAGGGTCTGGTGTATGTGGATGCTGCCACCCAGAAGTTGGATGTCAAGGTTTAAACTCACATACAGATATAGGGAAAACTGAAATGTGTCAAGCAGGTTGAGATTAGTGGCCTAGAAAATTATTTATATGTAAGTTACAATAAAATTGAGGAACTCTTTCCTCTCATGCAGATATCCTCATTATTCATATATTTCTACAAAGTCAGTTTTTGTTCATCTTTATGTGTTCTTTTCTATAGTATTCAGTAGTTCCTTCTCAAGATTAGTCTTTAGTCTTAGAGTTGAAACTCTCCATGTCCTTCCATAAAAAGATTTGTTGCTCATGTTGTATCCCAGACTCCCAACAGGATTATCCCATTTTGTTCTCCATTTATCTATGTTTTGAGTCCTTCTCTGTGGATTGAGATGAGGTGCTGGGGGTACAATGCTAAGTAATGCCATCATCCTCACCACAGAAGTTGACATCCTAAATGGGAGTTTATACCCACATTCCAAAAATACATGCCACATGCCAGCCAGCTGTTGCTCAGCCTACTCGGGCTAAAGTAGTGAACAGGTACAGCCCCTGTCCGTGTGAAATGGACTAAGACAATAAATAAGTAAACTGCACATTGTGTGAAAGTGATAAATGCTAAGAAGAAAAATTAAACAGGGAGGGAGGACTCATTGAAAAGCTAACATTTGAATAAAGTCCTAAAAGGGGGAAAGGAAAGAGGGGAACTGACTTTGGGGGAAGAGTGCTCCAGACAGAATGTTGGACAGTGAATTCTAAATGAATCACTTATTACAATTAGGATGAGTACTAAGGGAATGCAACGTAGAAGAATTTGAAAGATTAGAGGGAGGACAGGGTGGCCTGGAAGACCTCACTGAAAAAGTGACAGCTGAGTTGAGCTGAGCTCTGAAAGTTAGTGAGAATTAACTAGATAAAGGAAAATAGAAAGTATCTTGCATGCAAAAGAACCAGCATGAATAAGAAGAATGAATCATAAAAATTATAATATAATAGCCAACATTTGTGGAGTGCTGATTATTTGCCAGTTAATTCTCACGACAATCAAGTGGGTAGGTAGTGTTTTTACTCTCATTTTACAATGAGGCAACAGAGGCAAAAAAGGTATTACATAATAGAATTTAGAATCCTGGCAGTCTGGTTGAACCTCAATGATCAGGAAAATTGGGAAGATGTGAAATAGTTCTTTTCAGAAACTGAAGATGGCAATGATTTCGAGAAAGGCTGTAAGTTGACACATTATGGAAGTTGCTGGCTTTTGATTTATGATACTATGCAGGGTGCTGAGAGCTTTCCTAGTGTGTAACCAGTGTTTTAAGAGAACTTTTAGAGAAATAGCAAACAGTTGGGAGAAAATTTAATCCAAACTTAAGCCTTACTTTCATTTAAATGGCTCCACATGTAAGATAAAAGGTTATTATTTGGCATTTGACTTCAAATGAAAGCTAATAAGACTAACTCATTAAAAGCTTGCAGAACGCAGCGGACACAAAGTAACCAGGACGGCTGTACTTTCCAAGTGTGCATGAATGGTGTGCATGGGAGGCAGCCTGAGATTAACTCTCACTTATCTTGCAGGTTGCCCCATTTCTCTCCTAAAATCAATGTTCTCAGCTGATCAGCTTATCAAGAGCCCTGACTAAACACAGCAGCAACATTTGGAAGGAGTTGCTTCCAGTGAGCAATCATTTGACTGTACTATGTGGTGAGCAGTTTCTCTACCTGGATCCATCATGCCCAGGTCTCCTGGTTCTCTAGTATTCTTGGTACCAAGGAGATACCCTGGCATCCTTGTAAGCTGAGTAGGTTCTCCTTTCTGCTTTACAGCTGAAAACTCGTTTCTTTAGATCTGGGCTTCTCTCCACTTCTATTTGATTTGTTTTCCATCACATGATTTGGCACAGAATACATCACTGCTGCTGGCTCAGCAAGTCCAAGATCATTGCCCCTTTGCCCCATAGAAATGATTTCATAGCATCTGCCAGCCTCCTCCTTAATACTTTGATTTCAGCATTGCCATTTCTCCCAGGTGGTATTGAAGCTCCCTTTTCCTCTTCCCCATGTCTTGTTGGCTTTCCACTAACTCATCCTTTCCCTAGTTTTGTGTCTTCCTTGCTTGTGATCATCCCACCTGTCCAGAAGCACCTGTAAACTTTAATTCTTTGTAGGCATGAAACCCTAGGATTCTCCACTAGTCATAATGTATACTCCCCAATTCCCAAGCCAGCGCAGTCTTTTGTATATGTATATTCTCCACTGTACACTCTTGAAACTCTTATGCAAACACTCCCTCCTCTAGGAAGCCTTTTAAAATGTTCCTAGGCAGACTCAGTCACCCTATTTAGTCTTTGTCACATCTTAAAGTTCTGCACCTTTGTTTGTTCAATTGGAATGTAATCTCCTACAGGGTGGTATTTTCCTCCTCATCTTTTAACAAATAGCCCACCACAAAATGGATGTGTGATAATAATACTTGGAATGGTGAGTAACTGAATGGATATTTCAAGATTCCTTAGTGCTTTCAAAGTTTTGTAATGTAAGAGAAAAGGAAACATCTTAAAATGCTTGCCTAAAATTTTATCCTTACTGTGATTTCCACCCAAATAAAAAAAACTGGTGGGGGTAAAAAACCCAGCAAAGGAAATACATATGATTGAAAATTCAGGGGGTGAAATTTTAGGGGGATGATGGATCTTGGGCAATTTTTCCTGTTTCCCAAATTTATTCGAAATAGTTTTAAAAAGAAAAATAATATATGTATACTAATTTATTTAAAAAGAAGTAACCCAACATTCTTTCTGTTAAAAAGAAAAACATTTTTTAAATTGTTTCTGGGAGGATACAAGGAAATATTACTCTGGTTTCTTTCAGGAGGAAAATGAAGAGCTGGAGAACATGGCTAAACAGAGTTTTTAATTTTTTTTTTTTTGCTTGCTTTTTATTATCTTCTTTTGTAGATTTGAATTTCAAATGACATGAATGTGTTACAAGTTCAAAATAATGTTATGTTTAAAATAGAACTTTTGTTTCAAAATATGTAATATTTAGTAATAAAGAAGTCTGGATTTTGGAGTTAAAAGTATTTTGAGGACAGGTAATAATAATTATTTCATTTTAAATGATTGTTATTGAAGCATCATTTATATCCAGAAAGTTATACACATCAACAAGCTAAATATTCAAAAAACCCAAACAACCCAATAAAAAGTGAGCAGAAGACCTGAGTAAACATTTTTCCAGAGAAGATATACAGATGGCCAAAAGGCACATGAAAAGATGCTCAACATAACTAATCATCAGATAAATGCAAATCAAAATCACAATGAGTTATCACTGCACACTGTTAGAATGGCTACCATTAAAAAGTCTACAAATAACAAATGTTGGCAAAGATGTAGAGAAAAGGGAACCCTAGTACACTGTTGGTAGGAATGTAAATTGGTGCAGCCACTATGAAGAATAGTATGGTGGTTCTTTGAAAAACTAAAAATAGAGTTACCATATGATCCAGCAATCCCACTCCTGGGCATATATCTGGAAAAGATGAAAAGTCTAATTTGAAAAGATACACACACCCCAATGTTCATAGCAGCACTATTTACAATAGCCAAGACATGGAGACAGCCTAAATGTCCATCAACAGATGACTGGATAAAGAAGATGTGGTATGTTTATACAACAGAATACTACTCAGCTATAAAAACCGACAACATAATGCCATTTGCAGCAACATGGATGCTCTTGGAGAATGTCATTCTAAGTGAAGTAAGCCAGAAAGAGAAAGAAAAATACCATATGAGATCACTCATATGTGGAATCTAAAAACAAACAAACAAAAAAAACAAAAAAAACAAAGCATAAATACAAAACAGAAACAGACTCATAGACATAGAATACAAACTTGTGGTTGCCAAGGGGGTGGAGGGTGGGAAGGGATAGATGGGATTTCAAAATTGTAGAATAGATAAATAAGATTATACTGTATAGCACAGGGAAATTTATACAAGATCTTATGGTAGCTCACAGAGAAAAAAATGTGACAATGAATATATATTTGTTCATGTATAACTGAAAAATTGTGCTGTACACTGGAATTTGACACAGCATTGTAAAATGTTTATAAATCAATAAAAAAAGTTATATTGTTTAAAAAAGAAGAAGAAGAAGAAGTGATATACATATACATACACTGGAATATTACTCAGCCATAAAAAAGAATGAAATTCTGCCATTTGCAACAACATGGATGGACCTACAGGGTATTATGCTCTTTGTCAATCACAGCACAATAAAACTGGAAGGAAAAAAAGCTTAGTGTCAGACACTTAGGCTACACTCCAGTTTCTTCATCTGCCTTGTAGGAAAATTTCTCTGGCCTCAGAAGTTTGTTGAGAGAGGTAATCAATGAGTTAATATATGTAAAGCAGTTTGGACAGGACCTTAACCATAGTAAATGCTATGGTTTTGCTGTTACTAATTTCTTAGCTATTAATGATGCAGAAATGAATACCCTTGCATGTACTTCTGGGCATGCCTGTGCAAGTGTAACTTCAAATGAAAATCTAGGCAGTTACAGGATCAAAGATATCTGTGTTTTAAATGTTTATAGACACTTTCAAATTGTTCTCCATAGAAGGCTGTAACAATTTACACATCCATTAATAATTTATTTTATTAGTTACTTCCCTACATTCTTACCAACAGGGTATATCAAACTTTTAGATTTCTGAAATCTAAATGGTAAAAATGGTCTATTTTCTCTTACTGCATGTTAAGTCAAACATCCTTCTATGAGTTGTAGAAATTTTGTCTTTGTCTAAAAATATCTTTATTTCACCTGCTCTCTTAAATTACAGCTTAACTGTATGTAGAATTCTAGATTGAGAAATAGTTTGCTTCTTTTCAAAACAAAGTGTTTCTGTCTCTTTGAAAAGCAAAGAGATATTATTCCGTTGTTATGGTTCCTATTACAAAAATCATAAAACGTAATTCATGATACTAATTAAAGGAGAAGAGAATCGTGTGTTACTTAGTAGTTGCTAGCTGGGTAGTTACTAATATTTTATATTTATTTTTAATTATATTCTGTTAGTAATATGAGAGTAATATATGTCAGGTGAAACTGTGTATTATACTTCAGAAATTCAAAACCACTATTATCAGTATTTTTTTTATTATTGTATCAGACTATCAGGCAATGCATTGAAAGAAGAAATTTAACTACTGGAGAAAATAATTGTATAGTTAGTGTAGAGGAGTAGCTTGGCCAGGGCACCCTGGCAACTTTGCACACCTTCACATGGGCCACACAGGCAAGGCTCAACTGTACTCTGACCCTCCTTGGCAGAATGCCCCGTGATCTTCCCTGAAACATGGGAAGAAGCAGTCTTGTGAGGAACTGTCACAAGGCCATTTTTCATTAGCCTCCCTATATAGGTGAAAGTTCCCTGTACGGAGGGACACTTATGTGAGGCAGTTTCTTATCTACCACTTCTCTGGTTCATGGGAGGTGTAGAAAAATTTCTGTATCTATTCTTGGGGTACAGATGCAAACGATAAATTTGCTTGGCTGAAGCTTAGTTGGCTCCTAAATGATAGATCAACACCCCACTGGTGCCATTTGTCACCTAGCCCTTCCAGTTCCATGTCATCCTGTGGAACTAAGGAAACAGGAATGTGACACCATGTTGAACTTGCTTTTGGTGTTTGTATTAGTAATAAACCGTCTGAGTCCATCTGGGCTCATTGTCTTCTTCCTAGCCAAATATATGAAAATGTGCTAAACTAGATTAACAGCTTCCACGGTGTTGCTACTAAGAGATCATTTACCTGCTTGACATCTCGCTGTCTACCTGGAAAATCCTAGAGGAGAACCTGGAAAACTGAAATGTTGGAATTCAGCAAGGCAGACAAATAGAATATTAAAGCACAAATTACCAGTAGCATTCCAACATAGAAAAGCAATGAGTAAATATAATGGAAAAATCCCTTATTATATATATACTCAGATAAGTTAATTTTATATCAGATAATAGACATTCCAAAGTAGAAAGGATAAAAGTTTTTCTAAGAATGTCAACTTTACAGGACTCTAGACTGTTCATGAAGAGATAACACAAAGAGATATTTGTATTAGAAATAAAAATACATTAAATGATAATTATTAACTGAAAAGATCGCTCTGGAAAGAAACTTTGTTTTATGCTGTTTAAATCTGGCTCAGTGGCACATCCACACCTCACCCTCCTCTCCCAGGACAAGCTTTAAAAATCAGAAAGTTCATTAACCCACGCCTAAGTAGTAATTCACACTTAAGTTGTGGAAATATACTCTTCTATTTGGTAATGCAACATCATCAACAAAAATCAATAAACAAGTACAATTCAACATCCTGAAATACAGAGCACCAAAGTTAACAGAAAAACTAGCACTCCTCCTCCCCAAAATAGAAGAGTGTTAGTATAAATATTTAAATTAGATAAATGAATAACAACAGAAATACTCGGGAATATCTCATTCTAAAAACAAGAGCTGGATGCATGAAAAAGAAACTTTTCTAAGAAATGACAAATATTCCCAGACTCCCTGGGTGGCTAGATTACCAAGTCTGTATTGTCCTAGTAAGTTACTTAACATCTCTGTAAAATGGGCATAATAATAGTATCTACTGTAGAGGTTTGCTGTGAGAAATGAAAGTGTTTCTCTGTGTAAAATGTTTAGAACAGTGCCCAGCACGTCTACAGTGTTAAAGAGGCCCCATCAAAAGAAGCCACTGAAAAGACAATGAAGGGTAGAACAGAATAAGGAAGCAAGGAAGAGATAGCTGCTATCTTTATTTGAAAATAGCTTTAGATAGTCAAGTTCTATGGAAAACCGTGTGGGAATATTGATTGGAATTGCATTACATCTATGGATTATTCTGGAGAGACTTACAAGTTTTCCATTTTTTAACATTCCTGTTTGTGAAAATGTTATGTTTCTATATTTAGTTCTACTTTAATACCTTACTATAAATTTTGCAATTTTCTACATAACGGTGTTCCATATTTTTTGTTAGATTTATTCATAGCTCTTATTCCCTTTTGTTGCTATTATGTTCTTTTATTGCTCTTGTGAATTACATCTCTTTTTATAATATCATTTGTTTGTTTGGGGCTGGTAACTAAAAATGCAATCTAATTTTGAGTGTCACTTTTATATCTGTCAAATGTGCTAAACTCTCTTATAAATTGTAATAATTTATGTATAGGATTTTTGTTTTTCTATGTAGACAATCATAGGATGCATAGATTGATAATTGATAATTATAGTTTTACTTCTTTCCAATCATTTCACAGTTCTTTCTTGTGTTGTTACGTTGGCTAGGCTTTCCAGTATAGTGATGAAAAGATCTGGAGCAAGCACCTCTCATATACCTGATTTTCACAGGAAAGATTACCTTTGAGTGGAATGCTTTTCTAGGTTTTACAAATGCTCTTTAATTACAGCTTAATTTAAATTTTACTGGAATTTTGTTCTATTCCCAGTTTGCAGGGAATGCTTTCCTTTTTCATTTTGTTGAATTGCATATAGTAATCTATTTGAGATATTTTCTTGACATAGATTGCTAACTCCAACTTTTAATTTAATTATATTTGATTGTTTTGAATAAGGTAGATTTTGAATCATTTTCAGTCATGACTATCATTACACTTCAAACGTGTTGATAATAATGATAATAACAATAATGACGGCAAATGATGACTTTCATTTAATGATTCTCTATTATATGCAAAGTCTGGTGAGTGGTTTTGTTGCATAATTTATCCCTGTTTCTTTCAATGATCTCCAAATAAGTGGGAATCAAAGTAAAATATACTTGTTCCTAGTGCCAGGAAGTAAGTAAAGGTGTCTGGATATAAACTGAGCATTGTATAATACATAGTACCTGTGCTGATTAGAAGATGCAATGCTGTATTACTTGATAGTTATGAGATTCTTTTTACAATACAAATAGCAATTTAATTGTGTTCATTATCCTATCTGGAAACACAACACCTCAGTGCATTAGCACTCCAATTTTCTTCCACATATTCTCCTACATATTATATTTGTCACAATTGTTCTTTTTTCTTTCCCATGGAGGTTATCTTTAATAGCATAAGATTTTGCAGTTTTAGCTAGGCATTCCTAGAACTGTAGTTGCTGAAAAAAGGGGCATTGAAACTAGCAAGTAGACTAGAAGAAAGCCATATCTAAGGACAAAAGCAAGGACTATTTGCAGTACGACAATCTAACACATACTTGAATGTGGTGTGTAGATAACAACAGCTGTACCATTCTGTTCAGCGGATAGGAGGCAACAGAGATGGTCTTCCAATATGAGCTTGATGATCAGATTGACCCTATTTGTTATAAAGATGGTGTGGCGAAACAGGAGTCTGACTTAGAGGGGGAAAAAAAAGGATTTGCCAGTACCATGATGTGGACTTAAGGTTCTGAGCACACATTACACATCATTTGGGTTCATGGTTTAGAGTGTGTGTGAAAAAGCAGCCAAGCTCCAAAGAAGGACCATTGTCATTTAGCCAAGTTTTTGTTTCAGGATTTTGACTCTTCTAATGTAATGGCTTGACAGCTGCCCCTGAATCAGCTGAATCACTGCGGGACATTACAAGGTTTGGAGCAGAGTGTGCGTGTGAGAGGTGCTTCGTCTGCCAGGACCCATCCTGGCCTTCTAGACTAGAAATGACAGGCTTTCTAGGATCACAGGAGGATTGTACACTGGTGCCCTCTGAAACATTACCCAGAATCAGAGCCAATATCCTGCTGAGTTGTTATGTGACTAATTATTAATGACAGTTGTTCATGGTCTTATGAAAACAGCTCTAAGGATAACTTTTAACAGTTATCAAAGGAGAAATATACACCCTATCTTCTCTAATAATTCTGTGACTAAAGCAAAGCAATTTAAAAACCAACCCTTTTCAGAAGGAAAACATAACTTTTAAAAGTGTATATCACAATCTAAGTCAAGGAAATATTTCAATCTGTATTCAAGTGTTTAAAAATTAATTATAGAAATGAAGCAAAGTTGGAATTTTTTCCACACAGAGACAACTAATTTCTATTTCTACCAAATAAAATCAAGTAGAATGCAAGAACAAACAACTCATGAACATTTTAAGATGAAGTTAAAAATTAAATTGCAAAACCAAGTCACATTTTATGACTTGGATAATAATTCAGGATTAGAAGTATTTGAATTCTAAAGTTGATTATTTATCACAGGGTCCAGAGTCCTTCAAAAATGACTCAGGGAAAAATCTTTTACACAGGAAGGTGAAATTTGCATCACTTTCTTCTCCACAGTGGACTTAAATTATCCATGCTTCAATTCCCAAAGTGCAGATGGAACAAATCTGGCTTTCTTTTCTCTTCTGACCTCATAATGAACATAATAAAACTTACCTGAAAGAATTGTGAGGAGGAAATTAGTAATAAATAGTAATAAATGAATAATAAATGCTTGGAAAATAGTAACAAAGACTCCCGAAGACCCAGGCAACTCCTTCAGAATCCTTGATCTCAGTGATGGTTCCCACTCCACCAGAATGCTGATGTAACAGGGAAGAACAAATCTGACTCCATATTGAACCTGTTTCTTTTATTTTAACCTTTGTATTCTATTGATTTTGCTACAAGTTAATCACTAAAGGGATGTTTGTTGCCTGTAAGCTTAAATTATACATAATGGCCCATTATGTGGAACCCTGGGAACCCTGCCTCCCAGGTAATGAGCGTTTAGGTTAAACACCTTTGTTTAGCTCACAGGAAATATCCTGATCAGGCCTACCTGTGAATGACTGCAGGAAGGAAGAAATTAACACACCCCCTCCAGAGGCTGACTGGAAGCAGGAAATGTTTGACTCTACTCCCTCCCCTCTTAGTAGAAAAGAAGCATGAATTCTAACTCAGGCGAGATGGTTCTTTGGGACACTATCTTCTTGGTCTGTTGGCTTTCTGAATAAAGTCACTATTCCTTGCCCCAACAACTCATTCCTCAATTTATTGGCCTGTCATGCAGTGAGTAGTATGAACTTGGACTCGGTAAGACTAGGAGGTGGTTTACTCTCCCATAATGCAGAACAGATGGGTATAAATAGTCAAACTCAAAATCAAAAAGAGATCTCCTCGGGGAATAAACTAAGAAGGAATTTAGAATGAGCAGGAGCTTAAGCCGGGAGAGCTCATAGGAGTGCAGAATGAGGCTTACTTCTCCATGGCTGGAGACGAACTCTAATTCTCACATAAGGAAAGGTGTCTGGGTTGTGAGCACAGAGATGCAGGGAACTGGAAATGAAGCATCTACATAGAGCTGGGAATCTGAAGGCATTGCTTCATCTCCAAGATGAAGGCAAGCATAACCACCTGCAAACTTGGGAAGCAGTGAGGATATTTTCAACTATGTAGGAGTGTAGGTAAGAACAAGTCAACCAAAAGAAACTGAGAAAGGTTGGGCTCCACTGTGCCTATGTCGGTGTTCCAAATTCATGTTGCTTATTCTGCAAAGTGAATTATAGAATGGTCCATACCGCATCGTAATGTGTATACAAATTTAGAAATAATACAAAGCATTATTTATGTAGTTTGTGAATACACCTATAGATAGTAAAAATAGAAAAAAAGTGGAGAAATCGTACTAAACTTATGTGAGATGTTTTTGTTATTGTTCTTCATGTGTGTGTGTGAGAGAGGGAGGAAAGGAAAAAAGACCAAAGAAAGCAACAGCGTAAAGTTCAAGTTTATCTGTAATATTATAGTTCAGTGTTTCAAAAAAAATTTTTTAACAAAGTTTCAAAGGGAAAAAACACAAAAATAACAAAGAAAAAAGTACTAAACCGCATTTAATTATAATATTCTCTTTTTTGTAACTTTTCAGAACAGAACTAAAGTCGTTGAAGATACAACAAAGCAAAGCAAGAATCACACGCAGATGTCTGAATTAGAGAACATAGCTGAGGTTTCTAGGAGATACACCTGAGGGGAAAAGTCGAGACTCTCATGTTGGCAGAGAGGCAGGTAGAACCGGAGAAGGGGTTCAGATTCTGAGTACTCAAGGCACATTTTTCCAAAAACTTCCCTAAAGTTCACTTGGCAAGAAGCCTTCTCATTCAACTTCTAGTTTGGTGAATCTCATTAATGGTTAGCAATTCCAGCCCCAGGATGCCAAAGAATCCTCAGCTGCCTGCTGGCAAGACTGCAGAGGGAGAGAGTAGGAAGGACGAGCAGGTTCTAAGTTGAAGTCCGTCCTCAGACTCTAAGTCGGTAAGTCGTTTCTCTTGGTGTTGCTGCGAAAGATCTCTCAAGGGTCCTTTCTGTGTAACAACTGACAATTTTTGTATACCCTCCAAGTCATAGGTTTTCTCACATTGATTTAAAAAATTTTGAGTGAAAATGTAAAAACCCATATCTCCTTAGCAAGGCAAAGAGAAGGGAGGAGGGAGTGGGAAGGTGGTTTTGTGTGCCCGATCACCCATAAACTGAGAAAATGCCAACTGTGCGTGACATTTCTTAGAAATAGTCACTCTAGTGAGACGTTTAAAGGCTGAGTTTTGGGGAGTAAAAAAAAAAAACTTTCTATTGAAGTATAGTCGATTTAGAATGTTGTGTTAATATCCAGTGTACAGCATAGTGACTCATTTATATTCTTTCCATATTCTTTTTCATTATAGGCCATTACAAGGTATTGAATAGAGTTTCTGTGCTATACAGTAGAACCTTGTTGTTTATCTATTTTATATATAATAGTTAGTATCTACAAATCCTGAACTCCCAATTTATCCCTCACCAGCCCCATAACCATAAGTTTGTTCTCCATGTCTGTGAGTCTGTCTCTGTTTTATAATCAAGTTCATTTGTGTCTTTGTTTTTAGATTCCTCATATGTGACATTATATGATATTTTTCTTTCTCTTTCTGACTTACTTCACTTAGTATGATGATCTCTAGGTCCATCCATCTTGCTGCAAATGGTATTATTTTATTCTTTTTATGGCTGAGTAGTATTACATTGTATAGATATACCACAGCTTCTTTATCCAGTCATCTATTTTTTATAAATTAAAATGCGCAGTTTTTTAAAACATTTTTTATTGATTTATAATCACTTTACAATGTTGTGTCAAATTCCAGTGTTCAGCACAATTTTTCAGTCATACATGGACATGTACACACATATTGTCACATTTTTTCTCTGTGAGCTACCATAAGACTTTGTGTATATTTTCCTGTGCTATACAGTATAATCTTGTTTATCTATTCTACAATTTTGAAATCCCAGTCTATCCCTTCCCACCCTCCGCCCCTCTATCCAGTCATCTATTGATGGACATTTAGGTTGCTTCCATGTCTTGGCTATTGTAAATAGTGCTGCTGTGAACATTGGAGTGCATGCATCTTTTCAAATTAGAGTTCCCTCCGAATACATGCCTGGGAGTGGGATTGCTGGGTCATAGGGTAAGTCTACTTTCAGGTTTTGAAGGAATGTCTGTACTGTTTTCCATAATTGCTGCACCAAACTACATTTCAACCAACAATGTAGGAGTGTGTATACATGTACATACACATACGATACATAATATAAAACATACCTAACATATAATTACATATATATGGGGTTTTATTTTTGTATAGCCCTAGGGCTTGGAGGCTAGCCAAAGTGGAATTGTATCACCCTGGCAACCTCACTATCGGGGCATCCAGCCATAAATCTTTCTTGAGGCCTCCAAGCTTTCCTGGAATTCAGATGCTCCCTTGACAGCCATATGTTCTCAGAATTTTCCCTTATGTGGATTCCTATTCCCTTTGCCCAACCACCTGTTTAGCTGTGTGAGTGAATGCTTTTAAAATCTCCTAGGATTATGGTCTCCACATATATGGTCACATCTGCTGGGACTGAGCACTCAGGTTTCCAAGACAAGGTGCACCTGTTTGTCTGGAATCAAGATAATCAAAAACTGGAAGTACTTGTAATTACTTTACTCAAGTTATTATTTAAGTATCTGCTTCTGTCAAAGCTGATATTCTGAGCCCACTGTTAATAAATACTGAGATTCTACCTCATGTTTAATAAGACTTGAAAGCAACTTGAAAATGGACAAATATCCTCCATATAATAAAGGAACATTACTGGAACTACCATCCTAAAAGTAGACTCAGAGATGGAGGGCTCAAGAACTGAGTCCTGCGTTGGTCGAAAGGTCACAAGGATCAGCCAGAGGCACACATTTAAGAACAGGGGAAGTTGTGGTAAACCGGGAATATGGAATGTTTTCATCCAATGGAATTCAGCCTCAAACTCAGGTGACAAGAGTTTTCTTTCTCTTCAGGGGCCAGCTGTTAAGTAGTGAAAGCATACAAGTAGAGAATAAAATAATCTTAATTTCTAGATCACCCTAGGATTGCTACATGCTTTTGCTTGTCTGTAAAATAATCATGGCATCATGTGCAAAGTTTCTCTGGATAGAATATCACTGTCAAACTTCAATTCATGAGATTCAAGCACACGGTTCTTATGGTGTCCCAGAAAATATCTTGTGCAGAGTATATTTGAAAGAAGCCACTAGAAAGGAAGTTGTAGGACATGAAATCAGAGTAGTTTGAAGAATGCTTCCAGGTACACAGGAACCTGATCAACGGTAATAAAACAGTAATAAAAATCAAGATGGTCCTTCATAAGCCAGAGGAGTGTAGTATTATGCAGATCAGATAGCACCAGTCCTTGTGATGCTAGTAAGCTACAAGTACATATAAGGATCCTTGTCTCCTGCACCTGGTCCAGGAGCCACGGGTCAGTGGAATTGAATGACACTTGTACTTTAATTGTGGTACTTGTGACAGGATGGAACCTCTCCTTATTGTTCTTTTCAGTGAGAACCACCACCTCTACAGGAAGTTAGAGGGCCTAATAAATCTCCTGATATTTTTACAGAGCATCTTATGGTAGAATACAAAATTGGAATGAATATTGACCCCAGGAGCCTGACAGATTTCATATTTGATTTTTTTTTCAGCATGGAAACTGTCTCTTTGCTTCCTGAGGTGGGGTGGGGGGAACACTTCCTTGTAAATTGGCTATCTCTCTGGAATTCCTGGAACTGGGGTTTCAAATGATAGAAAATCCAGTAGGAAAAATTTTTCATGCTGGTGGCAAAATGAAAAACATGGACTCATCAGTAGATGATTGCATCAAAGGCAGAAGCCCACGGGGAAGATGTTTGATGGGTCTCCTTACCCTGAGGTTTGCTGGTGAATATTTCACAACTGGCTTTCCAGGGAAAAAGAATGCATGCACTCATACATTTAGGTTTATTATAAATTCTACCAATATAAAAGATCTGGGGCACACAATTTATAAATAATAATAAAATATACAATATGTTTATTATAAGTTCCATATAGCCAATTGATTCCCATGGAATACTGTCCTTTTTTATCAGGTTTATGGGGGTTTGGGGTATAATTAAAAAAATAGAAATTCTACATATTTAAGGTTTACAATTTTCATTTATTTTTGTTAAACTCTTGTGTCTTTAGGCAACTTGGTCGAAATTCAGCCATAGTTTGACGAATGGAATTGCATCCCAATCAGCCAGTTCTTCCCAATATATTTATTATCATTAAATCTCATAGATGATCTGCGGTTGAACTATCTCTCACTCTCATACAAATTATATTCATTAACTGAAATCACTTTCAACTTCAGCACTATGAATTATAATAGTTCTTTTTTCTTTTTTAGTTTTTTATATAATTGCAGAGATTGGAACATTGATTCTACATTACTATCTACAAAATGCATAAGTTGTCCAAATTAACATCATGTTAGTAAAATTCACAATACCACTTGAGGGATACTAATATTTTTATATTATTTTTAATAACATATTTTAAGCTAAAATATTTACTCTGTTTTCCAGTCACATCTATAACTTCAAGTATAATTTTTTATTTCTTGCAGAATCCACTAAGCTGTTATAATTCTATCCCAACAATAGTGCCAAAAAATCAGACTATAAATAAATGTTTGATTAATTTCCAGTTAAGCAATGAAGTCACTCAACAAGTATAAATCTAACAATATTGTTTGATAAATTTATTAAGTCCAGGAATTCAATAAATCAATACAAAATTTGTGGCATCTACCATTTTATGGGGTATAAAAACCCCTATCATGCCCAATTTCAAGCTACCAACATGACATCACTGAATTCAGAGTTAAGAAGAGATATATGCCTTTATTTGGTATTCCCACCATATACATGCAAGAGACATAAGTGATTTCAAGAACATAACTGACAGTAAAAGACATTGAAATAATAATGAAGTGAGCTTTCAATAATTCTTACCTTTTAAAAGTATAATTTATTTAATTCTAAATTTGCATAATTTGATAATAATGACTATTTTTAACAACCAACTTGCAAAATTCCTAGAAGTTTTGAATCTGCTTTTGTGGGCCTATGTGAGTTGACTCCACAACCCCACTGCTTTATCCTATACTCTTCTCTGTGAAGGGGTCTGTTGGGGTTCTCTCTTGTTTTCCTGTCTCAGTTCAGGTTCTGCTGTGCCTTCATCTGTTTATATAATTTTCACCTCTGATATAATGAAATATCCCTGAGGAATTCTGCCTGGTTGCCTTATTTCTCTTTTTAGGCCCTCCATACATCCTTCTTCTACAAAAAGCTAACCACCCTTTCATCCAGAAATTACTTAATTTCTTGGATGAGACAACTCTCAGATGTCATGTAGCCCTCATCAAAGAATACATGGAATGGAAAACTGAGAACTTGTTCCAACATTAATAGTTCAGGGCACTCAAAATATTAAGCCTCCATCCTTGGCTGCTAAAATGGGGTATATTTCAACATGTAGGCATTATTTCTGAACTTTGACCCAACTGCTAAGGGATGACATTTGATCATCCAGTTTTACCTCCATTTTCCCTGCTGGATTATATATATCATTTCAATTTTTCCTTTAAGAGATTTATAAATTTAATAAACTGATCACTAAACATAATACAAAAATTGTAATTCTATACACAGCACCACACAAAAAGGCCCTTGGGTATTAAAGACCATAATATTGTATGTAGGAAAGTTTTTTTTTAGTTCTCTTATAAGCAAAAAGGTCTAGATCTCCATGTTAGTTGTTTCTAGACTTCTGTAGACATATCATTAACTTGTGGCCAAAAATGATATGGGATTAGAATTGTATCATCTTGTGGTATATATACACCATAGCATATTATTCAGCTGTGAGTAAAAAGGATATCCTGCCATTTGTAACAACATAGATGGACATTGAGTACATGATGCCAAGTGAGATAAGCCAGAGAAAGACAAATACAGTATAATATCACTTATATGTGGAATCTTACATGAGTTATAAAATACATGTGGAATCATATATGTGGAATCATAAATCAAACATATTAAAAAAAAAAACAGTAAAACAGTGGTTACCAGGGGATGGGAGATAAGGTTGATAGTGTTTAAGAGTACAAATTTATAACAAGCACTAAAATAGCCATAAAGATTAACTGTACAGTTTATTGAACATAGGCAGTAATACTGTGCTATAAGTGTGTAATGTGATAAATATTATTACAAGGGCAACCAGTTTACAATGTATAAATGTATCAAAGTAACACAACATACACCTTAAATTTTTACAATGTTACATGTCAAAATTATCCAATAAAAATTGTATCATCTCATTATGCAAATTTGGCCCCCAATTATTGATGACGCATATATCAGCAGCACACAGAGTGGGTCAGGTGGGAAGCAGTATGGGAGTCATCATGGATGCAAGAAGCCAGATTCTTAGGTGCAGGAGAGGATGCCAGAGGAGTAGAGCTGTTGTAGCTCCAACAACAACGGCAATAAACTAGACAGCAACCACTGCTGGGCACCAGGCATGCGCGGTCTATCGAATCCTTACAAACAATTGATGGAGGTGCTGCTGCTGCTGCTGCTGCTGCTGCTGCTGCTGCTGTTGTTACTGTTATTATTAACAACAGATGGGAAACGGAGGCACACAAATTTGCTGCTGGTAGCACTTGGCATGTTAGGTAAATCACAGGCCTGGATTTGAATTTAGAAATGCCTTGCTCCAAATCCAGTGCTCTTAAATTGGCACACAGCACTCTAGATCCTAAATAATAAACATTTCCAAACCCTAGGCACAGTACACCTGCTGTATTGAGCCAGGAGTGGGTAATGATCTTCCTTATACCACGTCCAGATGGAATGGCCCAGCTCATGTTTGCCTGTTGCCGACTTTTAAATGTTTCAAAGGAGTCTCTTCTCGTGGCTGACACCTTGGATTACATATCGCTCTGACAGGTGAAAAATAGTCATCAGGAGAGAAGAACGCCATGGCCACCATGACAGAGCTGAGTCCCACAGAAGATAAGAGTAAATACTCCCAAGATACGCAAGTGGATGAGAAACTCAGTCCCAGGAAAGGTAAACTCAACCTCGACTACTTGGTTTTAGGATTTTATGGTGGATTTTTACAATGTCTTAATACAAAGAAATGAATTTATATCTTTTAAATTGTTTAATTCTTTTTAAAAACCAAGTACTATTAATGTACATTTGCAAATACATGAAGGAAACAAATATCACTATTCTAAAAAAGTATTTTATTTTTAATGATTACCATCTAATCTTAGTCCATATGCATTTACAGTCTTGATAATTGCTCCAAATAATCTACATATGGCATTGTGTATTTTGCTTTCTACTGCGTGTAATATTGTGAACATAATTGAGTTTCTTAGGTCAAGTACAAAAACTTAATTACAGAAACTTTGAAAAATCAAGACATCAAGATCTTAATAAGCTTAATTCATCCACTGTAATTTGTTTTTATTGCTTTCCCTTATATGGATATTTTATGTAATCCTGTACTGTACATATGATGTATTTTAAAAATTGGACCACACATTCTTTTCCATTTGCTTTATAATGCTCACAATCATGATTCTTAAAGAATACATGTTATTATTTCAATATATCCAATAGGTAAAGTATTATTTATTTGAAAAATCCTCCTGTGGCTGACTATTTCAATTGTGGAGTTATGTTTTTTTACCTACCTATCATTTAGATAGATCGGTTAATAGACAGATATAGATAGATAGATATAACATATATATATCATGATATCCTTTAGCATAACACCTGTCTACAGTTGGAATTATCACTTCCTCAGGGCTTTTTCCTAAGAAAAATAAAAATTTGAAGCAATAGTTATAAGTATTTCATTTCCATCAGCCACTGTAGAGGCCTTAGTTTTTAATCTGAACAAAAGTGAGGCCACAGAGAATTTTGAGCAGAAAAGGGGTAATCAAATTTATAGTATGATTAGAGCATTCCAAATGCTGTGCTGAGAGTAGATGGGAACAGAAAGTCAAGTTGAAAGCTATTGCAAAAACTCAGGGAAGAGATGTTCGTAGCTAGAACCACATGGAAGAAGCTTTAAGCCAAAAGATAACAGTGGCCCTGGCAAGAAGTGATTGAATTCTACATACGTTTCGAATGTAAAGACAACAGGATGTTCTACATAGATTGGATGCAGGCTGTGAAAGAAAGAAATCAGGATAAATCGCAAAGTATTTGGAAGGATGGAATTTATATCAGCTGAGTTGGGAAGGAATCTGGGTGAAGCAAGACTTGGAGAGGGAACCTAAAAGTTTAGTTTTAGATCTATTAAGTTTGATTTGTTGATTAGTTGATCAATTGATTTTTAGTGGAGCAAAAAATGATGCATCCTAAATCAATGACAACCTCAGTTTGACAAAATGCTGTATTATTTTATTATGTATTGACTTTATTTTGATTTAAAACATGACATACAACTCCAACATTATTTTTCATATATTTTAACTCCTTACCTCAACACCACTTATTATATAATTTTACCTTCCTTCATTAGCCACAACATCCTTTACTCACTGTATGATTTTTGTGGGTGTTTTTCTATTGTTCCTTGGATTTTTTTTTTTTTTGCTTATTCTTTTTTTCAATACAATGATGTCTTACCATTTTACCCTCATGACTGATTTCAATGCTTTGTAAAGCAAGTATCTCTCAATGCTTGCCCTTCCCTCTGAAAAAAATTCTTGTAGTCTTAATACATTTAACTGATCCTTATTATTTTTAGCCAACTGTATTCATTTTCTATTCCTGCAGACATATTACCACAAACTTAGTGGCCTAAAATAACACACATTTATTATGTCATAGTCTCTGTGGGTCAGAGTTCCAGGAATGGCTTGGCTTAGCTGATTCTTCTCCCTGCATTTCACAAGGCTGCAGTTGAGAAGTTGGCCAGGTTGCAATCTCATCTGGAGTCTAGACTGAGGAAGAACCCACTGTGTTGGGGGGCCCATGGCTAGTTATTAAATTATGAATAAGCAGATTATGACCTGCCGAAAGAGAGGCACAAGCCACCTACAGGGGATCGGCATGTAGCTCCCTCAGCATCCAAGTTCCCACTCTGAGGACATGAAAACCCCAGAGTCATTTTGACTGAAGGCACACTTCCAATACACTCACACAAAGGAAGTAAAGTCACAAGATTTGTTACTTACAGACTCCCAGAAAAGAGGGGAGGATTAGGGGGGAATGAGCATGCAATGAGCCAGGGGAAGGGCAGTCCTCCATCCCAGGTCTCCAGTGAACAGGAGATGGGAAGCAGGGTAGTAAACAGCTGTTAATTCTCTATTTATTCTCATTTCCCAAATATCATGGTTTCGAGCATCATCTGTGGGTTATTAACTCCCAATGTTATACCTCAACCTCTACTTCTCTTCTAAACTCTAGAGGTGTTTGTATATCCAACAGCATTCTCAACATCTTCTCTTGGCTGTTTAAAAGGCATTTTTGTCTTAACTGTCCAGTACTAAGCTCTTTATCACTCCACTGCCCCCAAACCTGGTCTTTTCCACGGAACTCCCTCAGCAAACAGCAGCTCCATTCTTCTAGTTGTTTAGAACAAGGAAGCCTTCAATGCTACTCCCCTACCATCTGTAAAAATGAAATCAAGATTTAGTCACTCCCATACTGAGATCTGTCTGGGATCTTATCACATTTTCATTCTTCTACGTTCTGCTACCACCAGAGTCCACGATTCTTCACCTCTCTTCTGGATTATTGCAATACTTTCTTCCCGGCAATAACTATCAAAAAATATGTACAAAAACATATTATTTTAATTTTGTGCTCATTTCTTTTTCTGCTATTTTTTCACTGTATTTCTCCATAGTCTGTGGGTCTCAGTTTTTCTCTAATGAGAATCTTTATAGAGGTTTAATTTGAAAATTTAAGTGAAAGTTTATTCTCAATGACTAAAGACATATGAGAAGAATAGTAAATCTACTCCTTCAATGTTTAAAATTTATATTATATATGTATATATGTATGTATGATATAGTACATATGATATAAACTATGTATTTAAATATGTACATGTATACATATTTTTACTTATATGTATATATTTACTTTTAATATAGATGTTCTGTATCTCTACATCTTCATGTAAATGTAAGAAATTTCATCAACAATAGAATGTAATAACCTAGGAATGGAAGAGACAAAATTGCAAGAACAGAGCAAGTCAGGGTCTATAAAGCTGTAGAATAAAACACTCTTTGATTCAACTCAGTGATTTCCACCTTTTGTGATCTTTTGTTCCCAAACCCAACAGAAGTGCCATTTAAATCATCAGGTGGTACCTCTCAGTATTATAACTTGCAAAAAGTAAATGACGGTTCAATAAGGTAGGCACTAATACAATGTCATAATATTTCCAGTTCCAACCTTATGTTCCACTCGCTATGGAATAGCCTTCATTGCACACCTCTGCAATTTTGTTATAGCGGCACAAGGTATTATCATGAACATCACCATGGTAGCCATGGTCAACAGCACAAGCCATCAGTTCCAGTTTAATGGCTCCACTGAGGGGCTGCCTTTTGATTCATCTGGTGATCCCCAAAATTCCCCAAAGAGTCCTACTGCATGGGTAAGCAATTCAAGGTTTAAGTTGTGTTCTTGTTTTTGCCATTTGTTGTTTGTTTAGATGTTTATTTTTCTAGAGTGTATATGTTGAAAAGTTTTAACTGAGGAAATCGTGATTTGAAAGCAAGCGAAAGATCTAAAGAGGTTTCTTAAGTTACAAATGAGCCTTCCTATAAATGGCTTTCCAAAGCATTGTCTGTTTCTCTAAGGCCCCTGTGTACAATTGGAGCCCTCACATTCAGGGCATCATCTTTAGTGCCATCAGTTACGGCATGATCCTGACCCTGGCTCCCAGTGGATACCTGGCCGGAAGAGTAGGAACAAAGCGAGTGGTTGGTGTTTCCTTGCTTGGATCCTCACTTCTGATTCTCTTCACGCCTCTAGCAACTGACCTTGGACTCACTTTCCTCATTGCAACTCGAATACTTCAGGGCCTGAGCCAGGTACCCAGATAGTTTAAAAATATGAGCTGGGTATGACTTTCTATATGGGACCACATATCAAAAACTCTATTTTTCTTTCAGGGATCAGGACTCGGGGGTCAGTTTGCACTCTGGGAAAGTTGGAGTCCACCACATGAACGAAGCCGACTCTGCAGCATTGCTTTATCAGGTAAAAACGGGGGGCTGAAATGGGGGCACCACAATCCAACATCCTTCACTGAGTTCTTTGGCAGTTTCTTTACTGAGAGGTTCTTTGTCTTGTGCTCAGTGTTGATCAAGTATTTATAAATTAGGGAGATGGGCCATTTGTCTGTGACATAACTTTCATTTTTCCCCCTCAGTTTGTCATTTGTGAGTTGACCTTGCTCATAATGATTTTTGCCATTTTTTAAAGATACATATTTTATGTAGTCAAATTGATCACTCTTTTCTTTTATGACTTCTGGATTTTTGAGTCATAGTTGGAAAGGTCATAAAGGCATCCAACCATGACTTTCATTGAATAGGAATGGTTTCATTTTTTATTTTGAAATTTCTGACGTATTGGAGTTTATACTAGTATTCAGTGTAAGGTATGGATCCAACTTAATCTTCTTTAGAATTGCTCTCAGCTGTCCTTAGAACTTAATTAAAGAACTTAATTTACCAAGAATAACATGTTTGTCTTTGAATATAGATAGAAAAAGATAGAAAGACCAAGAAACACATAATATTAGACAATAATTATAAATATGAGACTGAACATTCAAGGGGCATATGAGGTACTCAATCAGTGAAATTCTGGAGCTGGCAAAATCTGATTGTTCACATCTTTTCCCAACTCTGCATTTAATGACTTGAAGTGGGTTATTCTTGGTAAATTACTTATCTTTAACTAACATAGTTTATAAATCCTGTCTCTTTGTCTCATTGCTGATGACTTAATCATTGTTCATACCTAACATATCTTATGATATTTGCCTATGTCTTATAAGATGAATTTATTCATCTTCTATAGCAGAAATAAATATTCCCAAATAATGTAGCAAGCACATATTACAATATCTTAGAAGAGAACATCCAGGAAGATATCATTTTTATAAAGTTCAAAAAATTAAAAAGAAAACAACATACGCTTTAGGTATACATATACATATATGATACAGCTCTCACACACACAGATAGACATGTTAGAGGATTAAGTGACTTACAATGTGCATAAATCAAGTTTAGCTATGAACTACAAGGCATCTGAGTAGAGATTATAGTCTGGAATTCAGGAGGAATATGAAAGATAACAAGACATCCTGAAATTTCTCAGTATATGGGTCTGAACACCCAGAGAAAGAACATTGAGGAAAAAGAGAGGAAAACCAAGAAAATAGCCCTGCTGCCCTCCAAGGGCGGAGGACAGGCCAGCAGAAGCTTCCTCCAAGGCCATTAGACAACATTCAATCAGAGATGGAAGGTCAGCTACACCACCTGCTAGGGTTGAACAAGTGGCCATGGGTTTGACAAGCTGGAAGTCATTAAAGGCCTTGAGAAGAGCCATGGCAGGGGGTGGGGGTGTTTGGAGTTGGCTGAGGCAAGAATGGAAGGGAAGGAAGTAGAAGCAGTAAGTATGGCTGTTTGAGAAGTTTTGTCCTGAAGATAAGCAAAGAAATGGCAAAACGCGTGGACGGAGTTTGGAAGAGGTGGAAAGTTTTGTTTTGTTGTGTTGTGTTGTGCTTTGTTTTGAATATAGGCTATATGAAGCTAGGTTTACAAGTGGATGGGGAAGATCACAGGGTTGAGGAAGTAAGGGAGGATGCAGAAGTGAGAGTTCATACTAGAGATGTGGTCCAGAGGACAAGAGGGGGACTTGATGTTGAATGGTTGCAGGAACCTGTCCCCCATTATAATTGGAGTAAAGGCAGAGAGTACAGAGAAACAGATGCAGATTTGGTGGTCTCAGTGGTGGAAAGAGGTACTGATTTCCATCTTCATTGATTTGTGTCCTGGAGTCAAGCAGCCTCATTTCAAATGCCTTTCCCTGTTATTAGCTGTGTGACCTTGGGCTCATTAATTAACTTTTCCATGTTTCTATTTCCTCAATTGTAAATTTGGATACTGGTACTCAAATGAGACAACACAGGTAAGATGCTTCAATAAAGGGCATGTTTAAACAAGAAGGAAAACATAAATTCTTTTTAAACTGTAGATTGGGAAAGCTCTTTTAGGCAAAGGAGTATATCTAGAAATTATTACAGAGAAAACTCATGGATCTGACAGCATGAAAACTTACAACTGCTGGATTACAAAACACACCATACACCAAAATTTAAGGGCGGGAGAATAGAACTGCAGCCAGCATGCCAGATAGAGGATTATTATTCAAAATATACAAAGGTTCTATAAATTAAGGAAAAGTTAAACAAGTGAAAGAAACAAACAAAAAGATTATAGACAGTTCACAGAGGAAATAAAAATAACAAACACAAAAAAATTCAACTTTACTATAGAAAGAAAATAATGATATACTCTTTTGCATTTATATTTGGAAAACTGTATTTAGAAGCTTTGAGGATGTCCGGTGTTGTCAAGAAATGAGGAAAAAGCAATCTTTGTTGGCAGTTTAATTTGGTATGGACTTTTAGCAGGATGCTTTGGCAGTATCTGTCAAAATAAAAAATGCACAGTATTTACACATTACTGTATATAAAATAGGTAAACAACAAAGACCTAATGTACAGCACAGGGAATTATATTCAATTTCTTGTAATAATGTACAATGGGGAAGAATCTGAAAAGAAAATATATATGTATGTATATGTATAACTGAATCACTTGGCTGTACACCTGAAACTAATATTGTGAATCAACTACACTTCAAATAAAAATTTTTTAAAAAGAAAAAAAATGCATAGTCTTTGATTTGGCAAGTCTACTTCTGATATTTTATTGTACAGACAAAAATTATGTTTATATTCAGAAGTGATAATTAAGTTTATGGTCAGAAATAACAATAACAAAAAACAATGTATAGGTAGTATACACAGTGACATGGAAATATTTACAAGACCAATTGTTAAATAAAATGTAAATGACACAGGACAAAAGGTATATTATGGTCTTGTTTATTTAAAATGAATAATAAACTCACATACATATATGCAAAATTTGACAGGTTGGTTGATACTAATGTTCAGCTGGAAAATAAAAAACATAATAACCTAGTTTTGAAGAAGTTGTAAAAAGGAAATGTGCCCCACATTCCATATATATGAGAATGCTCTGTAGAGCCATGGAAATGACAACTGTTATTAGAACATTAATAGACAAATCTAATAGACAAATCTATCTAGTTTTCTGTCTACATATTACATAAATGCATTTACAAAGAGATACATGTTTGTACAGATATAAGTTATGTATGTCTGCAGAGGTGAAAGGGTGTGCAATTATGTATCATATAAACCTTACTGCTAATGGTTAACATTAGAGAGAAGGGTGGGAATGGACTGGGTGGGGGCATGTGAGGGGAACTTTGGTTCTTTGTGGTAATTTACAATAAGCATATGTTATATGAATTGTGTAATTAAAAATTAAAGTAGTATGAAAGGAAGCATGATTGTCATCTGTGATGTTACTAGGGAACTGCCAGGAAAATGAGCCCTCAGGAGAACATTTGAACTCAGTCATAAATTTGAAGTTCACGTCTTCCAATATGTCCATCTCTTGATGATGATACTGCTCTGTAATACGTACTACCACGTGGCAGTCCACAGCTTACTCTCTCTTTGCAGGAATTCTGCTGGGAAGTTTCATTGCCATCCTCCTGGGCGGCCTCATCAGTCAAACCCTCGGGTGGCCTTTTGTCTTCTATGTCTTTGGTAATCTGCTGTGTCCCCATTCCCAGGTTTTCATATTCAGGGAGATTCTTCTGAGTTTCTACTTGTGTGTACTTTTCTGGAGGAAATGAGTCAAGACAGAAGGATCCTAGAAAAACAAAATGTCTTAATATAATAGTAGAGAACAATTAATCTACACCATCACAGAATTTTGAAGTCCTCCTGCCCATTAACCATGGCTGTTAACCTGCCATGGTGTATTATTAACACAAAGTGATGGGGCAAAATCTGCTGCCTCAGCAGGCAGTAGAGGACAGACTTGCAGAGCAGCAGTTTGTGAGAGATGGAAGAAACAGAGTTGAGGAGACAGAGCTAAGAGCCCCGAAAGAGTAAGGCAGGTAGAGTTCATAGGAAAGATACTTAACAGGAGACAACTGCACACAGAGAAAACCCTGGTTATCTGCAGAGTCCCCCTTTATCAGCAGAGCACTGATCAGGGTATGTGTGTAAAGACATCATCTGAGGCCAGGTGGGGAAAGTCATTGGAAAAGATTAAAGAACAGTGTCCAGGACTTAAAGAGAATCAGGGGTAGAGCCTATTCCCACAAGACAGACTGGAAAAATTTATAATTCTTGGGTCACTGGGCAGAATATTCATTAATGCCTTTCCTCAGTAGTGAGACATAATTAGTTCTAGGAGAAGTGGTATTGTGGATCCCTCTGACAAATGATAATGGCCAGACCTAAAAGGAACAAAGTGTTTCCATGTAATTTAACTGTATCCCAAAACAAAGCTCAAATTATTTATAGGAATACAAAAATATTCAGCACCCAAGAAGGTATAATTCATGTCTGGCTCCAAACAAAGGTTGCCAGACATGGACAAAGGCAGAAAAACACAATCCATAGTAATAAGAATAACCAATCAATCAAAACCAACCCAGAATGACACAAATGTTAGAATTAGCAGACAAGAATACTTATTATAACTATATTATAACACAACTCTGTTTGTTCAAAAGTTAAGTAGAGATGTGCAAAATATATATTTTTAAAGACCCTAAATCAAACTTCTAGAGATAAAACTACAATATAAGGATTGAATTAATGACAGTTGGTACAACAAAAGAAAAAATTAATGAACTTAAAAGCGATAATAGAAACCATCCAGAACAAAACCAGAGAAAAATAATAGTAAAAAGAGAACATCAGTAAGGTGTTTAGTGCCCAAAGGAAAGGAGTCGGATGGGAGAACAGAAAGGAATCTTGGAAGAAATAATGGCTGAAGGTTTTCCAAATTTGATGAAAACTACAAACTCACAGATCCAAAAAGATCAATGAATCTCAAGCACAAGAAACATGGAGAAAACTGTACCAAGTTGTACTAGAATCGAATGGCTCAAAATCAGTGATAAAGATAAAATCTTAAAAGCAGCCCAAGTTAAAACATATTATAAACAGAGGAGCAAAGATAATGATGACTGCAGCTTTCCCATCAGAAGCAATGCAAGCAAGAAGGCAGTGGAACAACATCCTTCAAATACTGCAAGGAGAAAGAAAAAAAAAATGTTAACAAAAATTCTAGAGCCAAAGAAAAATGTTTTCAAAAACAAAGACAAGTAAGGACATTTTTAGACATATAAAGTTTAAAAGAATCAGAAATTTAAATAAAAGCAAACAGTACCATTTTCAATAGTATCAAAAACATGTAACCACACTAAATCTGACAAAAGATATGAAAGACTTACTCACTGAAAACTAAATTTTCATAATAATAAGCAGATCCTAGAATAGCCACTTTTCCAAAGTTAGAAGATTAACACTGCTTGATGTCAAGGTGTATTATAAAATTACAGTCATCTAGACATTGTGGTATTGCCATAAAGATAGACAAATAGATCAGCAAAACAGAATACAGTTATATATAGACTCACACATAAATGGTAAATTGATTTTTGACAAAGATGCCAAAACAATTCAATGGAGAAAGGGTAGTCTTTTTAACAGATGGTGCTCAAAATTTTTTTTTGATTCATATCTTGCATTCTATACAGAAACTCAAAATGAAATTTGGACCTAATTGTAAGATCTGAATTATTATTCTTTTAGAAGAAAATATATGAGAGAATCTTTGTTCTTCAGTTAGGCAAAAATTTCTTAGATATGACACCAAAGGCTTGATCCATAAAATTACAAATTGGTAGATTGGATTTCATTGAAGTTAAAAACTTTTGCTCTTCAAAAGGCACTATTAGGATAGTAAAGAGACAAGTTGAGACAGGGAGAAAATATTTGCAAAACGTATATATAATAAGGACTTTTATCCAGAATGTGTAAATAATTCTCAAAACTCGATAACAAAACAAAAACCCAATTTAAAAAATGGGCAAAGACACCTCACTAAAGAATATAGGGAGAGGGAAGATAAACACACAAAAAGGTGGTCATCTTAACATCCTTAGTCATTAGGGAAATGCAGATAGAAACAACGAAGTATCTCTGCATACCTATTAAAATGGCTAATTGTGACATAATAAGAATTATCTACACACACACACACACACACACACACACACACACACACACACACATACACACATATACATATTTCTGCCATGAGTTCCTGACACAGAGGTCCTAAAACCCTTATAATTTCCTGAGTGGTGGGGATGACAGGAGCATCCAAGCAGAGTTCACAGTCCCTTGGAATTTCCTGAGTTATAGCACCATCTTTTGTCTAATGAGGTGACTCTTGGTTGGCCCCCAGATAGCTTCATGATGGAGGTCACCAGAAAGATCAGGCCGTGATTAGAAGCTTGGAACCTTTAGCCCCACCCTCCATCCTCCTAGAAGGAGAGGGTGCTTCAGATTGTGTTAATAATCAATTATGCCTAGATGATGTAGCCTCCATAACAAATCCCTAAACTATGGGGTTCTGAGAGATCCCAGGTTGGTGAACACAACCACGTGCTGGGAGGATAGCACACCCCAATTCCACAGGGTCAGAAGTTCCTGCACTTAGGACACTTCCAGACCTCACCCTATGTATCTCTTCATCTGGCTGTTCATCTGTGTCCTTTATAATAAACCAATAAACACAAATAAATATTTCCCTGAGCTTTGTGAGCTGTGCCAGCGAATTACCAAAATGAGAGGAGTAGTGGGAATCTCTTTGTAGTAAGTAAGGAGGCAGTCTGTGTGTCTGAACCCTTACTCTGTAGGGTCTGTGCTAATGTCAGATAGTTAGTGTTAGAACTGAGCTAAATTGTAGGACACCAGGTTGGTGTCTACAGAGAATTAGAGAATTTCTTAGTGTGAAAAACCCATGCATTTGGTGTCAGAAGTGTTGCAAGGAGAAAAATAGTTTCCCATTACTAATATTAAGAAGGTTGAGATACTAAGTTGAGTGCCATTCCTAGGGTCTGTGATTTCCACATACACAAATAATCAAGAAATGTAAAGGAATGGACTCTAGAAAGCTGTGATATTCATGTGACTTTTCTGAGAAATGGAAAGGGGATACGAGCAAGAGCCTTTCCCAGGACCCATAAAAGACAATGTCCCAATGTAAAAGAAATTCACACAGAAGGTTACCAATTTTGCCCTCTGCTTACAGGAGGTGTTGGCTGTGTCTTCTGCCTTCTCTGGTTTGTTTTGGTTTATGATGGCCCTGTCACTCATCCATGGATAAACACTACAGAAAAAGAATACATCATGTCCTCCTTGGCCCAACAGGTACACATAAAAACTCCAACCTTCTCCAGAGATCTGTGTCAGCATCTGGATTTATCAGGGTGCCTAAAAATGTGTGAGCATGTCTCCGATCTCACTATTCTGATCAGTAAATTTGTTTTCAGGTCAGCTCTTCGAGGCAGCCTCTTCCCATCAAAGCTATGGTCAGATCTCTACCCCTCTGGTCCATGGGGTTTTGCTGTTTCAGCCATCAATGGTTAATTAACATAATGGTTATATATACACCAACTTACATCAGCTCTGTGTTCAATATTAATATCAGAGATGTGAGTACATTTCCCTCCAACCCTTTTTCCTGTTTGCAGGAAATAACTCTGCCTTCACAAATCATTCTATCTAGAAAATTTTATCTTTTTTAACCAAGAAACAATCTAACATCTAACAGTCATGGGAGTAGTTTTTCTGGGGGTATGATGGAAGAGGCTACTGATGCTCTTATGAAAGCATGATTTCAGAATTGTCAGTATGATTATTAGTGACTTTTCAATACAAGGTGTGGTCTCACAACCTTTATTTATGGTGGTTTACTCATTCTTCCCCCCTCAGAGTGGGTTCCTGTCTGCCCTTCCTTTTATCATCGCCTGGGTTGTTGGTATCCTTGGAGGCCAACTGGCAGATTTCCTTCTGACCAAGAATTTTAGGCTTGTTACAGTGAGGAAAATTGCCACAGTTCTAGGTAAGAACAGGGCCCAAGGGTCTGATAATTCACAAGGCATACAGGAGCCAAAGATGTATCTTGTTTAATTTGTCTATTCCTCATTCCCTAGGAACTCTCCCCTCTTCAGCAGCCCTTGTGATTCTGCCCTACATCACTTCCAGTTACATCATCACAGTGGGCCTTCTGACGCTCGCCTGTGGACTAAGCCCACTATGTCAGTCCGGGATCTACATCAACACCTTAGATCTCGCTCCAAGGTAGGACTGTAACCTCCACTCTCTTTTTCGCATTTTCTGAAAAAGATTTAGCCTGCAGCTTTCCAGGAGCCCCCAAATTTTGTGAAATAATAAATCATGGGCAAGGACCACTGGTAGCCTGTGGCCATTTTTTTCAGGTATGTGGAAGGGGGAGGGCTATTATTGACTTGTCTTAGTGTCTCTCAGTGAACACACACAGCTCAGGTCCTTTTTGACATAATTACTATATGATGGATTCATACGCAGAGCAGGACTAAAGGATACAGCAAAGTATCTGTGGATCTAGCCTGGAATATTCCTGTCACCCACAGGCATTCCAGTTTTCTCATGGGAGTCTCGAGGGGATTTGCACAGATAGCCGCTATCCTGGCACCCACTGTTAGTGGATTTCTCCTCAGTCAGGTAAAGTTTGCTTGTCAAGGACTCTTAAAACCCTCTGCTGAGTCCATTCCTAAAGGTATTAGCATAAAAAATGTTTCCACATTTTGGATAATAAAATTAAATCATGGGTTATTTTGTCATGAAGGTCAACTTGGCAAAGAAAAATATAGAAGAATTTCTTTCATGACGTTGATCTTTACTCATTCTGGAACTAAAGCACTGACTAGTGATCCACTGGTAATATCCAGTCTTTGAAATCACACAGCCACGTAGACATCATGTGAGAAGATGATGAATCCATGCATAGAAGCAACTTGCTATGTCTTCTGCAACACTTTGAAATTTTCAGTTGCATAACCATCCAAAAGCAAAGAGATAATGAAAGTGAATATGTGTAAGTGTCTGATGCATGTAGTCATTATAGGTATTTCATATGCAGTAATCTCATTTAATTATTGATTCTCATACCAGGTATGAAAATGGAACATTACCCTCATTTGCAGATGATTAATATCTATTAGAATATGTCTTTCCACTAAAAGGATGTAGAATCAGAATTCTTATAATTCCAAAGCCTGCAATCTTCTTGCAAGATTCTTCTTGCATTGCAAGAAGAAATATTATTAGCATATTTATGTTGTCATGATTTGTGCAAAAGAGAAAATTTATGGTACTTTGACAAATAGCGACAAATGCAATTCTGGAGGTTAATTGTAAAGGTCTCTAAGTCCATTTTATTGAGAATATTCTGAATCCATTTTGAAGTTCTATTTTCTATCCAACTATTAAGCTGTGTTCAGGAAATAAATTTCTACACAAAAACCCACTAGTGAACATTGTCTTCTAAACAAATAATATGAGTTTCACAGAAAAAAAAGGATGAAAGGGGTAATATTTACTTGAAATTTTGTCTCTCCAGGACCCTGAATTAGGGTGGAGAAATACCTTCTCTTTGTCATTTGCCATTAATGCTTTAGGACTGATCTTCTACCTTATATTTGGAGAAGCGGATGTCCAGGATTGGGCTAAAGAAAGGAAACTCACTCGTTTATGAAGGTAAGGGTAGTAATTTCATCTATGGTTATAACCAGAGAAGAACTGTTTAAATTTTTAATTCTATATCATTTTTCTTTCTTAGTTATTCCACCTTGGATGGAAAATCACTAGGCACCTTATTTCATGGATAAGAAGGCTTCAGTGATGAAAATACCAACAGAAAAAACCTTCTTTGCTGTAACTCTTTTCAAATCTGAGATCAGTTCTTTATTTACTCAAATTTCTTTCTGAGGAAAATACAAGATGAATGGAAATTCAAATAAAATTGTAGCCAAGAATGAAGTTGTCATCTTCAGTAGAATTAACAATGGATTCAGAGGAGCTGCTGTATAGGAGCTAATAGGCTAGATTCACAGTTTCTGGATCTTGAAACAGGAAACAATGTTTTGAAATTCTTAATCAAGGATGGTAATCTCACTAGAGCAATGATTCCTCCTATTTGCAAAAATGAATATTAATTTATATTTGCTGGGCTGGATGTTGTCCATGTGTTCCTCCCTTTGTGTGCTCCACTCTCCTCTGTCCTGCCCAGGCCCCTGGAAGCTGACCTACGTGGTTTGCATCTCACCTTTTCCTGTCCACTGGCTTCTGCTGGGTTTTCAGTGGACGTGGGATAATGAGGATAAGGAGTGTTTATCTCTAAGGATCCTCCCTGTGGAGAGTGATGGTGGCTGATCCTCCCACTACATTTCACAGCTCCTAGAAGACAGCCCTCTCTCTCCACACATCTGGTAACTTCTCTCTTCCCTTATTTCAAACCTTTTTTTGGCTTTTATATTGCAAGCTCTGGGATTCTCCAAAATATCTTGTGGTTTCCTTACCACCATCCCAATCCTGTATAAATTGCCTCACTTAACACTGTCCTCAGAGTATCTGGTGTGAGTCTTCTATGTTTCTCTTTCTGAACCAACTAATTTCAGTAGTTAAATCATATATAAAGCTTAAAACTTGAAACAGATCAGTATTTCTTTAAATTATAATTTATAGGTGTCAGTGGGTCATGGCATGTTCAGAGGGGCCAGAACTATGTTCTAGGTTGTTCCCCAGGGTTATCTCTACTGTGTAGAACAGAGATTATCGCCATCAAATTATTTATATTTATCATCAAATTATTATTATTTATCACCTTTATACAGGTGATGGGATGGATACTAGTTCTGAGTAAAAAATTAGGGCAAGGGTACAGAAGGTAATGAAACCTCCATAACAACTCAAGAGAATAGGGGTTCACAGAGCTTCCAGTTGTTGAATCAGAACATGTCCATGTGCTGGGCCCTGAAGTCCATGGGGCTTGCATTTGGGACCCTTCTGGACCTCACTGTATGTATCTTTTCATCTGGCTGTTCCTTTGTAACCTTTAATGTCCTTTGTAACAAACTGAAAATCTAGTAGGTAAATTGGTTTCCCGAGTTCTCTAAGCAACTCTAGCAAATTAACTAAACCAGAGGAGGGGGTGTGAAGACAATGGTACAAGTGGGTGTGTGCTGGTCTCTAGAACAAGCCAGTATTTGCAGCAATCTGTCTGAGAGAGATCTTTTTCAAGAAAAAGGAACTGATTTTTCTTGAGTCATAGCAGTGTAGACATTTACTAAGAGTGACAGAACTGTTAAGTAGCTTGTCCTGGGTCATAGCAGTGAACAACAGAGCTGAGATTCACTCTTAGGCAGTCTGACTCAAGAGTGTGTGCCTGTAACCTCTAACCTAAACTGCCCCTAAAAGTATATTTGACTTGGATCAGGCATACCTACTAGGTATCAAAGAAAAAACTGTATGTGTTCTTTTATTAAACCTTTACAACCTTGTGGATTAAGAAATACTATGTCCATTTCCTCACAGGGAAGAGATTGAAGGGCCAGAAGGTTAAATGGCTTCCTCAAATGCTATTTGTGATAGGGACTAGACTTTTACAGAAGCCCAAATTCCATTGTATAAATTAATATAAATGTTACTCAAGACTGATATTTCTGTTGTTCTTCAAAGACATGGTTGATGTTGCCCTGAGCCCTTCATTGTTTTATCCTGCTGGGTCGGTATCAAAGGCCATTTATCATGAGTTATAAATTTCACCTGCTGATCCTTATTAGCTCAGGGGTTGCCCCGTCAGCCAGCTGGCCCTTCTGGCCACACACATTTCATTAGTTGCTGTTTCACCATCAAAGTTTAGAATCATAAAGGAGGGAGGCCATATAAGGGTAGGTCAGCCATCAGGGTCTGACTCAAACTCATAAAGGAGGTCTCTTCTCAGAAACTAGGTCTTAGGGTTGTTCTAATCCACAGCAAGGGAGTCTTCCCCTTCTGCTCTTCATATGTGCTCACTTTATCATTTCTGCATTCTTTAATTTGGATCATTCAGCCAGACATGACCAATGTCCTCTGTAAAGAATTTAGCTGCCTGGCCTCTCCACTTGAGCATAGACATGCTGACTTATGATGGATGTTGGCTTATATTCTATTCCCTTGCTTCAATCTATATATTCTGTTCTCTCTTCTCATGACTTTTTGTATGCAAGCTACTTATTACCAGACATACACACGGCCTCTAGTACAACATCTTTCTTATAGTAATTTTAACATGAATTTTTAAATAGGTATAATTCACATGCTACAGGGAGTGAGCTTTTAATGGTAAAACTACTGAACTATTTTATTAAGATCAGAAGTTTACAGGTGGTATTCAAAAAATAGATCCAGCAATCCCACTCCTAAGCATATATCCAGAGGGAACTCTAATTCGAAAAAATACATGCACTTCAATGTTCATAGCAGCACTATTTACAATAGCCAAGACATGGAAACAACCTAAATGTTCATTGACAGATGACTAGAGAAAGAAGTTGTGGTATATATGCACAATGGAATACTACTCAGCCATAAAAATGAATAAAATAATATCATTTACAGCAACCTGGATGGACTTGGAGATCATCATTCTAAATAAAGTAAGTCAGAAAGAGAAGAAAAATACCATATGATATTACTTATATGTGGAATCTTTAAAAAAAAAAAAAAGACTCAAATGAACTTATTTACAAAACAGAAACAGACTCTCAGACATAGAAAATAAACTAATGGTTACCAGGGGGAAAGGGTGTGGGAAGGGATAAATTGCGAGTTCAAGATTTGCAGATACTACTATATATAAAATAGATAAACAGCAAATTTCTACTGTGTAACACAGGGAACTATATTCAATAAAGCTCAAATATTTCTGAGAATCCCAATGAAGGACTTATTATTATGAGTTTTGTATTATCATTGGAATGTCAATATTTGGTGTCAAACCAACAAGAAATTTAAAACCATTTCCAATTTGTTCATTTGAGGCACTCCTTTTCATTATTTGTATATTCCATTACACACATGAGTAGGCATTGTGGATAACAGAATAATCCCAGGAAGCTGTTCCTATACCAGATTAGCTAGCAGTAATTAAACTATATCCATTATTGACCCAAATCACATAAATGTATCCTAATTTTTAGACCAAATTAAATATATTCCCACTTAAGCTTTGCCTTAGCAATATTAAACAATTCCCTCCATCATTTCATCACCCACCTCTAGGGGAAGTCCAACAGAATGAAGATGGATAGTGGCTTTACACAATTGTGGTTGAAACTGGTGAAAATTTTCAAACATAGAAGAAAAAAGAGCACAAATAAGCAAAATAAGAAAGGAAAATGGAGAAATTACAACAAATAGCGTAGAAATACAGACTATCATACGAGAATATTATGAAAAACTATATGGAACTAAAATGGATAACCTATAGGAGATGGACAAATTTCTGGAAACATACAGTCCATCAAGACTGAACCAAGAAGAAACTGACCACTTGAACAAACTGATCACTATAAATGAAATCGAATTAGCAATAAAAAACCTCCCTACAAATAAAAGTCCAGGACCGGGCAGTTTCAATAGGAAATTCTACCAAACATACAAAGAAGAACTCATACCAGTCCTTCTCAAACTCTTCCAGAAGATTGAAAAGGAGGGAATACTCCCAAACTCATTCTATGAAGCCACCATCACCCTGATACCAAAACCAGGCAAAGACACTACCAAAATAGAGAATTATAGGCCAATATCACTGATGAACATAGATGCAAAAATCCTCACCAAAATATTAGCAAGTAGAATCCAACAGCACATAAGAAAGATTATACATCATGACCAAGTGGGGTTCATCCCAGGGACACAAGGGTGGTTCAACATATGCAAATCAATCAGTGTAATACATCACATCAACAAAAGAAAGGACAAAAACCACATGATCATCTCAATAGATGCAGAAAAAGCATTTGATAAAATTCAACACCCATTTATGATAAAAACTCTCACCAAAGTGGGCATAGAGGGAACATATCTCAACATAATAAAAGCTATATATGACAAACCTATAGCCAGCATAGTACTCAATGGTGAAAAACTCAAAAGCTTCCCACTAAAATCTGGGACAAGACAAGGCTGCCCACTATCACCACTCCTATTCAAAATAGTCTTGGAAGTCCTAGCCACAGCAATCAGGCAAGAGAGAGAAATAAAAGGGATCCAAATTGGAAAAGAAGAGGTAAAATTGTCACTATATGCTGATGACATGTTACTATATATAGAAAACCCTAAAAGGTCCACACAAAAACTACTAGAAATCATCGAAGAATTCAGCAAGGTAGCAGGTTACAAGATTAATGTTCAAAAATCAGTTGCATTTCTTTACACTAATGATGAATCAACAGAAAAAGAAAGTAAAGAAACAATCCCCTTTAAAATAGCACCCAAAGTAATAAAATACCTAGGAGTAAATCTAACCAAGGAGGTGGAAGAATTATACACAGAAAACTATAAACCATTGATGAAGGAAATTAAAGAAGACTTTAAAAAATGGAAAGATATCCCATGCTCCTGGATTGGAAGAATCAATATTGTTAAAATAGTCACACTGCCCAAGGCAATCTACAGATTTAATGCAATGCCTATCAAATTACCCAGGACATATTTCACAGAACTAGAACAAATCATAATAAAATTTATATGGAACCACAAAAGACCTAGAATTGCCAAAGAATTACTGAAGAAAAAGAAAGAGGCTGGAGGAACAACTCTCCCAGACTTCAGACAATACTAGAGAGCTACAGTCATCAAGACAGCATGGTATTGGTACAAAAACAGACATATAGACCAATGGAACAGAATAGAGAGCCCAGAAATGAACCCACAAACTTTTGGTCAACTCATCTTCAACAAAGGAGGCAAGAATATACAATGGAATAAAGACAGTCTCTTCAGCAAGTGGTGTTGGGAAAACTGGACAGCAGCATGTAAAACAATGAAGCTAGAACACTCCCTTACACCATACACAAAAATAGACTCAAAATGAATCAAAGACTTAAACATAAGACAAGATACAATAAACCTCCTAGAAGAAAATATAGTCAAAACATTATCTGACATACATCTCAAAAATGTTCTCCTAGAACAGTCTACCCAAGCAATAGAAATAAAAGCAAGAATAAACAAATAGGACCTAATTAAACTTACAAGCTTCTGCACAGCAAAGGAAACCATAAGTAAAACAAAAAGACAACCTACGGAATGGGAGAAAATTTTTGCAAATGAAACCGACAAAGGCTTGATCTCCAGAATATATAAGCAGCTCATACGACTTAATAAGAAAAAAACAAACAACCCAGTCCAAAAATGGGCCAAAGACCTAAACAAGCAATTCTCCAAGGAAGAAATACAAATGATCAATAGGCACATGAAAAAATGCTCAATATCACTAATTATCAGAGAAATGCAAATCAAAACTACAATGAGGTATCACCTCACACCAGTCAGAATGGCCGTCATTCAAAAATCCACAAATGACAAATGCTGGAGAGGCTGTGGAGAAAAGGGAACTCTCCTACACTGCTGGTGGAAATGCAGTTTGGTGCAGCCACTGTGGAAAACAGTATGGAGATTCCTTAAAAGACTAGGAATAGACTTACCGTATGACCCAGGAATCCCACTCCTGGGCATATATCCAGAAGGAACCCTACTTCAAAATGACACCTGCACCGCAATGTTCATAGCAGCACTATTTACAGTAGCCACAACATGGAAACAGCCTAAATGTCCATCAGCAGATGACTGGATAAAGAAGAGGTGGTATATTTATACAATGGAATACTGTTCAGCCATAAAAGCCAACAACATAACGCCATTTGCAGCAACATGGATGTTCCTGGAGAATGTTATTCTAAGTGAAGTAAGCCAGAAAGAGAAAGAAAAATACCATATGAGATCGCTCATATGTGGAATCTAAAAAAAAAAAAAAAAAAAAAAAAACCATAAATACAAAACAGAAACAGACTCATAGACATAGAATACAAACTTGTGGTTGCCAAGGGGGCAGGGGGTGGGAAGGGACAGACTGGGATTTCAAAATGTAGAATAGATAAATAAGATTATACTGTATAGCACAGGGAAATATATATAAGATCTTACGGTAGCTCACAGAGAAAAAAATGTGACAATGAATATATATATGTTCATGTATAACTGAAAAATTGTGCTGTACACTGGAGTTTGACATAACATTGTAAAATGATTATAAATCAATAAAAAATGTTAAAAAAATATAAAATTTTCAAACACGTAAGACTATATGAATACATTTCTAGTGCCCTGTCTCCCTCCACCAGAAGTTTGGAAATAGCCCATGCAAATGACAGATTCTTAATCTTGTCACTGAGAGTACTAAACGGATATGACTGACATGCTGAAGGCCCTGACGTCCCAAGGCTGTGCCATGCTTCTTTGAGTCTTCAAAGTAAGTATCTAATGAATAATCTGGTGAACTGAATTGAAGCACCAGTGCGCAGTCAGGCCACCCAAGATGGCTGTTCTCTTGCTCCCTGAACATCCCCTGCTCAATCAGTGCCTGCTCCACCTACACCCTCCTCACATGAACGTGCTTTCCACCTGCCCCTTAGGCCAAAGTGGCTCCACCTGCTAGTTTATTAAAAGGAAACAGCTGTCCTTGTGATGTTGTTAACCTGATGGGCTGAGAAGGACGTGCCCCAGCTCCTGGTTTCCATGGTAGTCGATGAGCCAACGTGACGTCAGTTCCCCCTATAAATTGTAGACTCCTCCCCCTCCGGTAGCAAAGACCGCTGCCGCGTCCTGCCCGCCGTCTGCCGCACATGGTTGGGTGTCGCTCCGGGACCTTGTTTAAGACGTGTAAGATCCCCTGTCCAATAAGCCACTGATGTCTCTGTCGCTGACTCCGAGCTCTTACTTCCGTCTTGAGGCTGGGCAACTACAAGGCTTGCAAGAACTGCACGGTGCAGCCCAACAAACGGTGAGTTAAGCAGGAGGCCGAGCGAACTCCCGTGAATGCTGAGATGCTGGGAAACATCTCCTGTAGCTGGTAACCTCCCCATCCATCCCTTCCCCACAGCAAATACTGCCACCATGTCCTGCCCACCTTCTGCCATACATGGTGGGGTGTCATTCCAGGACCGCACTTCAAACATGTAAGATTCCCCCATCCATTAAATCATTAATGCCCCTATTGCTGACTCCGGGCTGTTTCGTAGGTCTCAAGGATGGCAAGTGCAGGGCTTGTAGACCTGCGGGGAGCAGCCCCACAATCAGTGTCTTCTAAATGTCCCTTTCCAATTCACTGCCTGCACTACCTTGTCCACTACATCTTAAAGAAGTTTTGGTAAAATTACTCCCTTAGTTTTTACCTGCAGGCTCTACTCCCCTCATGAAGTCCTAGGGTCTGAACCATACTTTCACTCTCCCAGTAATTGCTTCTCTTCTTCATTTACTATGCCATTGTTACTGAGTCAGCAATACTGAAATTGTGTGCCCACCTCCCGTCATCCCCTTGAGTAAGTTTTTTTTTTGAAGATTTTCCTCATTTTCAGGGTGTCTTTAGTCACTTATGAAGAGGTTCCTGGTGAGAACTAACTCCATTGGATTCCTCCACAAACCAGGCATATCCAGATTTTACTGAATATTTTCAATAAAAACAGCGTAGGTTCATTCTAAGACAATCCCTCCCTTAGCTATATGTGTGCTAAAAAAAATGTTGAGATTCTTTCCCATCAAAAATAAGAAATCTTCAATTAGTCAGTAACTACAGTACATACCTCAGTTCTCTACCAGAACTGCATACCAGTGTGGCGAGCGTTCATTCCCAACACCTGGCATCTATTTCCCTTATTGACGAGTTGGTCTAGGGTTATAGGAGCCTCTGTTGCCCTCCAGCATGAATGTGCCTGGGAATCTGTCCTCCTGGGAACAGGAGGCCAATAATTTACTGCCACAGAGATATAAATACTCCAGCTCCCTTGTTTTTACTTCAGGCATCTCTGAGGCAAAACCTATAGTGTCTGTCAAACTCTCTAAGAATTGATCTGATCTGGACCTTACTCAGTGTCCCTTCTAGATCTTTGCCAGTTTTTCCTGGGAATATATTGTAACAGATCACTTTCATAGGAATCCTCATTTCAGGATCTGCTTCTAGAGAATTTGATCTAAGACAGTTATCTCTACAAGGGGACCTAGGTTGCAGACTCAGGATGACTTCTGGAGTTGAACCACTCACAAGCCAGATGGCACAAGGACCCACTTGATAGTAATAGCAGTGGTAATAAACCCTGGCCATTATGATTGCTGAGACCCTCTCCTGTGGAACACTGGGATGGAAAATGGGACACAGGTGAAAGGAAATACGCTGGCTTGGTCAACATTCTAGTGTTGAGGAGATACGGGGAAATAGCAATGATAACATCTGTGAAGTTGGCTGTTTGTTGGTCAGTACCACTGGGGGATTCAAGTGGAAGAACCACATCAGAGCATGACACGAAAGTCAGAAAACCTCCCCTGCAGCATTTAAAGATACCTTGATCTCCAATAGTCAGAGGGAAGACCTGTTCTGAAGATCAGACTCAGGATTTGATTGGCAGACTAGCAGAAACACGAAGACTGGATTTGAAGGAACGGCAAGTCTCTTATGCTATAGTCACATTTTGGGTAAACCTGAATCTTACCCTGCAGGAGTGGCCATACCGGGTGCTGGCAGATAGCAGCCTCCCTTTGCCTGAAGACCGTCTAGAAAGCACAGGTGATACAGATGCCTTGTAAGAAAATACTTGCTTGGTCAAGTTCTATTCTCATTTACTCTAATATCTGACAAATAATAAACCTGATACTAGACAAATAACTAGGTCAGGTCTTAGTATGTCCTAACCAGTATAGTGCTGGTCCCAGTAAGGGAGGTAAGGGATTAGTCACCAATAAAGTGTCAGGGACAAGGCAAGTGTGCCTAGAACATGGGACCAGGGTTTTGGGGCAGAATGTAAGGCTGGATAAGGGAGACTTTGTCAGTACGGGGATACAATGCTGTAATGTCCCATAAGCCTAAATGGGAAACCTGAGATGGTCCACTCCTGCAGATTAGTAATTAAGAAGCAATACTGTGCCCCACTTGGAATGACAGAGAATAATGCCATTTTAAAAGATTTATAGTATCCTAGAATGGTGGTCTCTATCATATTCCCATTCAGTTCATCAGTGTGGCCGCAGCAAAAATAGATTGTAACAGAAAATGAAGGATCACAATAGATTTAATGCAGTGGGAGCCTTAATTGCATATGTTGTGCCAGATGGTGTATCTTTAATAGAACAACTTTATTTTCAGCACGTATATAAATACTAGTTCCCAAGACAAAGAAATGCTTTCAGGAAGAAGTTTAGTAAAGGTTCCAAAATGCCTAAAACTATGAATGATGACTTGTCATGTTGGAATCCTCTTGCTGGTAGACCAAGAGGGAAAGAAAAGAATCACCATTCCGGCTGGAGTAATTGACTTCATGAGACATTTGGTTGCTGCTACATAATAGGGCCAGGGACAAGTATGCCTAGAGCTCAGGGAAATCTCACGCCCATTTTAACTATGAAAAGGTAATCACAGCATCTGTATCAGACAAAGTAATGGCATTGAACCTCCAGAGATGAGTAATTGGTTCACCCCTCTGTGCAGGCAACTCAAAGCAGCGAAAGTGCTGGCCAAGAAAGGAAACGTGTAATGGATGAATGATCATGAATCTCAGTTAAGTCCTTAGGATTGATTCCAACAACAGGGGTGTAAATGTCTTACTAATCTCTTACTTTTTTCCTGAAGAATCAGTGCTATGAACTTAATATGAAGAGAGAATTAAATTGAGCCGTATAAAGGGTCGCAGAAGCTGTCAGTAGTCTGCCCATATCCCCTGGGGTCCTTTGGTGCAGGCAGACTCCCCTTGTGCTTTCACTGTCAACAGCCAGCACACCCATCACTTGGTTCTAGGGCTATGCTTGGGCTACTGAAAACTACTTGAACGACAGGAGTGTCTAGGGACTCAGGACCTCCCTGAGGCAGCCCTTAACCAGTGATTGATGGACACCACTTTGACTGGAATTTTAATCTCAAGGTCTGCTTCTAGAAGAGGCAACATATTTATTTTGGTAATAATATTAGTGTCATTTTAATGTTAATGAGTATATGATAAAGCAAGAAAAGTAATTACATTCATTAAGCACCACGATGTTCAACATAAAGGAAAAATGCAAGAGTATAAAATGAAAGAACTTTTAAAAATAACTCTAACCTTCAACTTGAGTTGGAAATATCAGACAGAATTTATAATTTTTTTCTTACTTTTTCCAAGTTCTTTCAATGAAAGGCCTAGAAACAATGAGCACCCCAGTTCCCAGTGTGATCTCTAAATGTTATTTCCTTCTTAAAGGAACCAGCACTCCTTAAAAAGTCCAGGTCTGGGAATATAAAATAAGAGTCTAAAAATTGTGTGTGTGTGTGCTAGAAAACAAGCTATCCAAGACCACCAGGGTCATGTCATAATGTCATAGGAGCCAGCTTGAAGGGCTTTCTACTGGCCAAAGAAGAGACAATTTGTGTGTCAAAAAAGAATAAGGACTGTGACAGATTGAAACACATCAAATAAACTCCATAATTTTATGTGGTCATTTTGCTAAGGAACTAAATTATCATTCTGAAGTTTTGTAAAGTATTTATCCTGGCTTCCTATTAAATCTATATTTCAGGGTAACTAAATATTTTATTAGATAAATTTCCTATTTTGTGGGAAATTCCAGTTCATAAATGAAGAAGGCATGGTACAACTGCAAAATCACCATTTTGTAACTTCCTAATGAAATAACAGGTCTAGGTAACATTTATTAACAACTGCTAAAAGCCTGAGGTGAAAGGTTGATAAGTACTTTATTAACGGATAAGTCAAGCTGAGAATATCTGAATCCACTGTTCAATTTTACCTCACTAAAAGTGAAAGAACCTGCCAAGGTGGAAGCATCCAGCATCCCTATGAAGTATTCTTGTCCTGAATCTAACCAAGCCTCTCTATATACCTGGTATATATACACCAGGATGTAAAGGTTTAAAGAAATATATCAGATGACACAGTAAGCAATTAGTCAAATCAATTAGAGTCATTCTGCAAATGACTCTTTTGTTGTATTATTATTGTTATTGTTTAAAATAGCAGCAAATAGAAAGTGGGGGAAAGAATTGTTATGAAATTAAAGACATGAGAGCAATAACAATTAAGTGCCATATGTGGACTTTGGATCCTCATTTAAACAAATTAAGTAAAAATGAATAACTTTGAAGCAATTAGGAAAATTATTTAATGATTGATTAGATGATATTAAGCAGTTATTTATTATATGTGCTGATGGCATGTTAGTTATGTTTGTCCCAATGAATTATATAGCCATGCTGTGCTTTTTATAGGAGAAATGACATGACATAATACAGAAAACCACTGTTAGGTATATGGAAACTCAAATGACCAAATATTGAAGATTGTGGAAACTGATTAATGGATACATGATTATATTAGACTGGTCTACCTTTTTTTAGATGTTTAAAATTTCTGTAATAAAATGTTAAATTTTTAAACTTCATAAGGAAAATGCAGAATCTAGATTTAGAATTCAGAAGTAACTTCAAAGAGAATCACAGAGCAGTGTGTAGCTTTGGGGTCAGCAAACAGAATGATGGTTCCTTCCTGGGTAATCAGTATCCAGAACTGGGGATATTGACACCAGATGGGAACGTTGTTTACTTAAAACATGGATGTTAAACAACAGCTGACCTGGGGCTTTCAATCAATAAAAGAGCTCCTTTCCCAGAAAATGTCAGAAATTGCCAGCCTTAGTACCAAACAGGAAAAGAAGTACAAACATCCTGAAATAGCCAGATGAAAATCAGAACCTGGACTTCAGAAGAAGAAAAAAATCCAGCTGAATAAGAAGACATCAAAGTCTCTTGGGCAAACTGGTTAAAGGTTTTCAACATTCTTTAGAGAGAATATAACTGGTTCAGTTTACACAGCATATTCCATGTGCCAAACACTTATTAGGCACTTTAAAAGCATAATACATTTTTTAAATGCTTAAGTATGTAAGAAACTACAGTGCAAATCTGTTGAGATTAGATAGCTCTATCTGATCAGTAGTTTGCCTTCAAAGAGTTCTAAGGCAAAATGTTCCCAAGTATTGTTATAGATAGGAGGCTGAACCATGAGAACTTACGAGGGAATTCATACTCTTCAGAAGACATGCCTCAGTAAATTGTACCCCTTTCTGAGTAGCTTACATATTAAACAGATGTGACCCTTGGAAGAGACATGGAGAGGGCAGTGCAGTGGGGAGGGAAGTGAAAGGGGAACAGTAGCGAGAGGAGGGGAAGAGGACAGGAGAGGTGAGGTTGAGAGAAGAGAGGAGGGACAGAGGAAGAAAGGAAGAGAGGGAGGGGGAAAAAGCCAATAGGGCATATATAACACATTTAGAAAGCCACAGTATACCTGTCAGAATACTACTGTGCACACAGAGCCATCCTCAATAGAAAAATCCTGGAAGCACTTATGGCCAGGCAGGTACTATCTCCTGGTAAGGAAAGAGACCAGGGGGTCTGTCTTTTATGGTCATGAAATATACCGGCAGATTTCTAGGAAGTTTCTAGTCCATTGGATGATTTTAAGACTCATAGTCCTCCCCTGAAGATTCAACACAAGAACAGAAGTGAAGTTAAAAATTAAATTTCCAACTTTGACCTGGGGGATCAAAGGATATCATGAAGGATTTAAATAGCTGAAATTAGCAAATCCAGAAATACAGTATTAAAGTTGAGAGGAAAGTCTTCACAGGGGAAGAAGGAATCACTTTTCTGTCCTGAATCAGGTTAGTGATTATATACGTATACACTACTAATACACTAACTGTTAATTAACAGTTCCCCAGAGGATTAATCAAGAAGGCATCTTTGTTAGATATCTTACCGACCAAGTGTACTTAGCAATCTGGGGAAATTTGGGGGGAAAGTATCTATTTTCACAAGGGAAAGAAAAAACATTCCTAGGGATGAATGTGAGGTGGACAGTTATGTAGATAGACAAGAGAAGCTTGTATTGTGTGGTGTATGTTGCTTGTGCATCTGTGAGTGGTGTAGTGTGTGTGATGGAGAGTATAAATATTTTTGTGATGTATGTGGTGGTATGTGTATGTACTGAAATAAACTGCAGCCCCAGAAGATGTTCCAGTGTATAATAATGGTGGTTGACAATCTGATCACTTAAAAATACTTTGCAAATCCAATTTTAGCAATTTTGAGTGTCTTTTGAGCATCTCGTGTCATATAAGCTGATATGGTCAAAATTCAAGGTGTAGACCAATGTGTAGCCAGCTCATTTTGGTGCTGACCTCCAACTGAAAAGGGCTGCCTGAAATGAAACCTCTTTGCTTCATTCACCCACTTTGCTGAGCTTCTCACCAGTAAATACAGACCTGGCAGCAGGGGTCGTTTTGTCCAGGGTAGTGAGTGGGGAGGGTGTGAAGGATGATTTGCCTCACCTTGTAAGGGTGATATTAAAAAGTAGATCTTTTAGCTCTGAAGATATAAGAAAAGTAAAAGAATTTATTTTACCTTTAATTCCTTTTCTGATGTTTTTCCTTTTTTTTTTTTTTTTCGTACATCCAAGTTTCTGACCTTTAGTAATCTCCTGTCTGAAAAACTTCTCTTCATACTCCCTGCAGGGTAGGTTTCCTGGCAATGAATTCCCTCAGGTTTTGTGAAAGTCTTTATTTCTCTTTCACTTTTGAGGGCTATATCACTGGATATAAAATTATGATTTGGCAGAATTTTTTTTTTTTTACTTTCTATTGTTTTCAGGTTTCCTGTATATTTTTAATCAACAAAAATATCATAAAAGTGAAATGTCAAAGCAAGAGCATGTTAAGAGTTGAATGGGCACTCATGTAACAAAGCAAGTTTCCCTCTGCTGGATGTTTTAAATCAGAGAGGAATGCTAGGTGGATTTTGGTCAGTTCCTCCTTGTGTTATGCTGACGTCAGTGTGTTTTGCACTTGTAGTGGGTAGAAAACGAACCTTTCAGCAAGAAAAGAAGCAACCAGAACACACTTAGGCAAATGGATAACCGGCTCCCTCCCAGGAAAGGTAGGAATTATTCCCTATCTCATCACACAGGCTTTCTCCTTCTGAAATATGACACCATAGATTCCATGTGAGAGAATTTTTTTTTCATTAAATCATGAATGGAGTCTTAGAAATGTTCAGGAAAGCAGATGAAAAAAAAAATGAGTCTTGCTGTGGTTTTCCATTAGGAAAACCCTAAATGAAAAGAATCCATGTATGTTGGTTGTTCGTACTTTGTTATTTTGATTGTTATACACTTGCCTGTTTATCTCTTGGTGGAGACTATCAGAAAGAGGTGCACCATTTTGGTTCTATTTCAAAGAGAAAGAGATCCATGGATGGAAGTGAGGCAGGACAAATGTTCTTGAGTCATCGCACCCTTGGCCAGCAACAGCTGGATATCTACATAACTTTTTTTTTAGATTGTTTATCTTGAGCAGGGCAGGGGAAAGACAGTAAGGAATTACTGCCTTCAGATTGGAGTTATGTCCATGTCATGGGAAACAAAATTCCAGAAGAGGGGGTGGGCAACAGATTGTATACTTTTTCAATTTATATAAAGGTTAGTGGTCTGCTAAATTATATATTTCTTCTTGTATCAATTTTGATACTTAATTATTTTGATATTTTTATATCGTGTCTTTCATCTGCATTCAAATTTTATGAGTATTTCAACGTTATGAACATATAAAACATATAAACATATAAAAGATATGAATAGTTATATACATAAACATAATACAATTAATTTCTATCCTTATGCTTAACATTTCCTTCCTTTTAGATTCTTTGGGTTTGTCCCTTTGTCCATGTTTCAAGTTTTTGAGTTCTCTCTTCTGATAAATATGTTTAGGGATGTACATTTTGCTCTAACTTTCCATGAGTTTGACATGCAATATTTTACTGTTACTCAGTCCCAAGCATTTTAGAACACCCTTTGTGATTTTTTTTTTTAAACTCAAGACTTATTTAGAAGTAATCCCTGTTCTTCGTGGAACAATGTGGAGAGAAAAAAATGAACAAAAAATCGAAAGGGCACCCCTAACTAACTATGGCAAGTCCTCCTCCCTACATGATGAGGATTGCTTCCCCTTTACCCTCTAGAGGTTTTTGTTATCCTCCTCTAGGGATTTTCCCAGTGTTTCCTTCAGCTTTCCAGATCCATTCACTTCCCTTTACCTTTTGAGAATTTTAGAAAGGATGAGGCTGTTTAGAAAACTTTGGAGCAAGTCATCCTCAGCATGTATGTGTACATGAGATATTTTTCAGAGGACCCAAGGACAGTGAGTTGAGGCTGCAAGTCACAGGTAGAGCTGGGTGATGATTAAATTTCTGAGGTGTCCTTTTCATCCTTCTGCTCAGTTTCAAGGTTTAAACAGGGCAAAAAATTTTGTCAGTCTCCCTGGAAATGTTGGGAGGCAGTACACTCACCCTTGACTGATCCAGTAATTCTTTGGCATCTAACCATTTAGGGAGAAGTTCTCTTACTAGACCTTCCCATTGCCAGGGCTTTGATATTTGACCCCCCATTCCCTAGGAGGTGAACAAAAAAAACCCCCAAAAAACAAAAAATCCTGAGATCAATATCTTCAGGCAGAATCTTCCTTCAACCCATCAGTTTACTCCATGAGGACTCTGGTCTTCACTAAATCTTTGGGCTGAATAGTTCATCTTTCCTGACAGATTATCCATATTTTCAATGAAATATTATTTTAACTACGTTTTATCTAATATTCTTATCTGTTTACAAAGGAAGATTAGAAAAACTAATTTTCCAGTCACTAATGCTTTTTTTTTCACTTAACAATATATATATAAAGAGTATCCCACATTTGTACATAATAAACTTCCATCATTTTCTAGAGTTCCATATGAATTTGGCATGAATATATTGTAATTTCTTTAATTACTGATTTACTTCATTTATTTTAAATCTCTTACTGCTTTAAACAATTCTTCAAAAATGTTGTATGATATAAAATCCAATTCAGTAGGATTATATTAAAAAATACTTATACAACTAAATAAAATAGCCTCAACTATATAAAGCAAAATTAACAGTCCTATAAAAGACACAAAAATCCTATTAAAATATTAGCAAAACAAATTTAAGAATTTATAAAAACATTTTTAAAAATCACAAAAACTAAGTCTAGTTTATCCTAAGAATGAAAGAGTAGTTTTACATTAGAAAATAGGTAACTATGATTCAACACAAATTAATTTTAAAAGGAAAACTATATGTATCATCTTGATATAGAAAAATATAATTAACATTCATTTCCAATGAAAACTGTTAGGCAACTATGAATATGGGATAGAAACCAAACCAAAGCGCAGAGGATAAACAGAGAGCTCCAAGAGCCACAAAGATTATCCCCAGGCCTCAAGAAAAATCCAACATTTGTCTAGCTGAATTTCAAAAGTCTTACAGATCAATGATTCCTTTTTACTCTCCATTCTTCCCCTTTTGGAACTTGAATTTCTGTATCAGTTTTCCTGTGCCTGTCCTACCATTGTATGGTGGGACCACTGAGGGCATGTAACTTACTTAGTTTCATTAAGTCCACAGATAAAGAGATACTGTGCCCAGGGTGGATTACTTTTAGATGCCTCATCCACACCTGTTTTAAATTATTTGGATGATGAGATTTTGGAAATTTGAGCTAATGAGATTTTGATGAGATGTTAGACTTGATACTGTAATGAGATGAGATTTTTATGAACATCGGGATGGGGTGAATATGATTTGCATATGGGATGATCATGGATCTTTTGGGACCAGAGGGTGAACTGTAGTAGGCAGAATTCTAAGACTGCCCCCAAGATTCTGGGCCCTGGTGTACATACACCTTCCTCCAGTTATTTAAGCAAGCACTAAGTGAGGTGCTGCTTGAAAGGATTTTGCAGATCTAATTATGGTCCCTAATCAGCTGATCTTAAAATAGGGAAATTATCCAAGTAAGACTGATATAATCACATGAGCCCTTTTAATCTGGGTCCAGAGGTCAGAGAACAATTAGAGAGATTCAAAGCATGAGACGGATTCAACATAAGGGAGATATTTTCCTTTCTGGCTTTGGGGATAGAGGAGGGCTGGGGGAGGCACATGACAAGTAATGTGAACAGCCTCTTAAACCTGACAGTAGCTCTCAGCTGACAGCCAGCAGGGAAATAGCAACTTTAATACTATAGCCACAAAAAAAGCTGAATTCTTCCAATAAGCTGAACGAGCTTGGAAATAGATCCTTCCTTAGAACTTCCAGCTGAGAACTCATCTTGGCTAATCCCTTGACTTTAGCCTTTGACACCAGGAGCAGAATATCCAACCACACCATGCTAAAACTTCTGATCTACAGAACTGTGAGCTAATAAATGGGTGTTGTTTTAAGCCATTGTTTGTGAATTTTTTTTTTTTACGCAGCAGTAGAAAGTGAATATACTTTGTAAAGCATAAAGCATATCTATAACAAAACCTTCAACAAACATTATCCAAAATGTAGAAACTTTAGAATCACTCTGTGTTAAGTCAGGAATAATGGCATAAAACCAAGGATATTTGATACAATCAATAATACACTGGTGGTTCTGATCCAGTGGTACCGTGAAATTAAAGATAGGAGGATAGGAAAAGAAGAAATTATCATTATATTTGAAAGTCAAGTTTTATATCTTTATACCAACCACAGACAATTTAAAAACATAACTAAGGAAACACCTAATTATCCTTCATTGAGTTGTAACAACATAGGTTTCCTCCTCTTTTCTTTCAGGCTTGCCAACAAATGTGCTTTTGGATCTGTGCCAATCCAATATGTGATCAGAGATTCTCTGTCTACATATTTTTTTGGTGGGGGAGGCAGGATTATTCTGCTTACTACACATCCCGTAACAGTTATTTGAGTTATAATGAGTTCAACCCACAATGATAAATTTCACTTAATTTAAGATATAATTTTATTTGTAGAGATATAATTTTATTTGTAGAAATCTAATTGCCACAAATCTTTTCTGGAACATATTAATTGCTTAGATTAAGCCACATAATTTCCTATAAATTTTTTCTTCCTTTTTCACCCTCCCCCCTTTTTTTGACCTCCCTAACCCATTTCTCATACTGCTCCCCACCACTGTGTCCCACCTCTGGCAACTACTAATCTGTTCTCTGTTGATTTATTTATTTATTTTATGATTCCACACCTCAGAGAGATCACACAGTGTTTGTCTTTCTCCATCTGACTTATTTAATTTAGTGTTAATGCCCTTGAGGTCCATCCATGTTGTCACAAATGGCAAGATTTTATTCTTTTTATATGAAAGCATATGTTATCACTTATATGTGGAATCTAAAAAAATGATATAAATGAACTTTCTTACAAGGCAGAAATAGACTCACATGTATGGTTACTAAAGGGGAAAGCAGGGGGTTGGGGAAGGAATAAATTAGGAATTTGAGATTAACATATACACACTACTATATATAAAATAGATAACAAGGACTTGCTGTGTAGCAAGGGAACTATAGTCACTATCTTGCAATAATCTATAATGGAAAAGAATCTGAAAAAGAATACACACACACACACACACACACACACACACACACACACACACACAATGAAATATTACTCATCCATTAAAGGAATGAAATTTTGCCATTTATAACAACATGGATTGACCTAAAGGGTATTATGCTTAGTGAAATAAGTCAGACAGAGAAAGACAAATATTCTATATTATTAGTTATATATGGAATCTAAAGAATAAAACAAACAAATGAATATAACAAAACAGAAACTGACTCACAGATATAGAGAACAAACTAGTGGTTACCAGTGGGAAGAGGCAAGAGGAGAGGTGTCAGCTAGGGATGGGAGATTAAGAGATACAAACTACTATGTATAAAATAAATTGGCAACAAGAAATATTGAACAGTACAGGGAAATATAGCCATTATTTTGTAATAACTTTAAATAGAATATAATCTATAAAAGTATTGAATGATTTTGTTGTACACCTGAAACTAACATAATATTGTAAATCAACTATACTTCAATTTAAAAAAAAAGATTTCATTCTTTTTTATAGCTGAATAATCTTCCATTGTATATATGTTCACCACGTTTTCTTTCATCCATCAATGGACACACTTAGGTTATTTCCATATCTTGGCTATTGTAAATAATTCTGCAGCGTAGATGGGGGTGAAGATATCTTTTTGAGTTAGTGTTTTCATTTTCTTCAAATAAATACCCAGAAGTAGAATTGCTAAATCATACAGTAGTTCTATTTTTAATTTTTTTAGGAACTGCCATACTGTTTTCCATATTGACTGCACCCATCAATAGTGCAGTGTACAAGAATTCTTTTTTCTCCACATCCTAACACTTATTTCTTGTATTTTTCATAATAGCTGTTCTAACCAGTGTGAGATGCTATCCTATTGTGATTTTGATTTGTGTTTTTCTAATGAAGAGTGATGCTGAGCATCTTTTCATGTACTTCTTGACATATGCATGTCTTCTTTGGAAAAATGTGTTCTTCCTCCCATTTTTTTAATCAGATTTTTTTTGTTTGATTTTTGCTGTTGAGTTGTATGAGTTCTTTATATATTTTGGATATTAACCCCTTATCAGATTTTTAATTTGCAAATATCTTTTCCCATTCAGTAGGTTAGCCTTTCATTTTGTTGATTTTCTTTGCTGTGCAGAAGTCTTTTCGTTTGATGTAGTCCCCCTTGTTTATTTTTGCTTTTGTTGCTTTTTCTTTTAGTGTTATTCAAAAAAATCATCAAGATCTATGTCAAGGATCTTACCACCTACATTTTCTAGAAATTGTATGGTTTCAGGTTTTAGCTTCAAGTCTTTAATCCATTTCGAGTTAATTTTTGTGTATGGTGTAAGATAGTGATCGAGTTTCAATCTTCTGCATGTGGCTGTCCAGTTTTCCCAATACCATTATTGAATATTTTAATATTTATTCGGGTATAATTATATAAAATAAAATAATGGATCTTAGGTGTACAATTAGATAAGTATAAACTTATAAACAAGATTCATAGAACATTACATTACTTTGAGGTCCCATCATGTCCCTTTCCAGTCTTCCTCACCAAGAGGGAATTATTCTAATATCTAGCCACATAAATTAATTTTGCCTATTTTTGAAATTCATAAAAATAGTATGCACTCTCTGGTGTTTGGCTTCTTTACTTGAGCATATATTTGTTGAAATTCATCCAGATTGTTGAGTGTATCAGTATTTCCTTCCTTTATATTTCTGGGTAATACCCATTGTATTGACACACTACAGTATGTTCATCCATTCCAAACGTTCCACTATTTTGAATAAAGATGCTATAAACATTTCAGTACTTGTCTTTTTGTAGATACATGTTTTTATTTCTCTTGATTAAGTGCCATTTGTTGAAAAGACTATACTTTCCTCTATGGAATTGCATTAGTACATTTATTCAAAAGCATATGACCATATATATGCATCTCTTTCTGGACTCCCTACTTTCTCCTATTGATGAATTTGTTTTGGCCTTACACCAACACCACATTGACTACTCTAGCTTGAAACTACCTCAAATACATGACATTTTTTAAATGCAATTTCTTTGTGCAGTGTACTATATGAGTTTATCAACCAGACTATTCATATACATTTGGAGAATAAAGCATTTACTTGAGGAAAGTCTTTTTTGTTATTAAGGGGACTTACTGCCAAGAGTAACTCAGTATTTGTAAGTGGTCCTTTTAAAATGGACATGAGCCAAAGCACCTTGAGGACTGGCTTAATTTTCTGGGACATTCTAGTAAGGATTATATTTTAGGAGCTACAAAATTGTAAGATTAGTCCCACATTTTCCTATTGTATCATAACGTCTCAAAGACCAGTTAGTACAATAAAATTTTAAATTAATCTCCAGGAGTCCCAATTTCTGAGTGGCCCTTCCTAAAGTATGTTTTGATATCAGCTGTGTTAACAATGGATACTTTCTGTTCTATGTTCCAGTTCCAAATTTTTGTTCCATTCGCTATGGACTCGCACTCTTCCTGCAGTTCTCTAACGTTGTAATAATATCACAGCGTGCGTGTATAAACCTCACAATGATAGCAATGGTGAACAGCACAGAACCACATGGTTTATCCAACACCTCCACAAAGGAGCTCCAGGATAACATAAAGGTATATCAAAAATATTATCCACAGTCATAAGTTTAAAATTCTATCTTGCCAACTAATTTATGTAGAAGTTGACTGTTATCTTAATTGATATGACAGTAACAATTAGAAAAAGGTCAAATCTTAATCTACCTTGCCAGTAGTAACCTAAATAAACATGTCCTATGACTAAAGTATGCCTCAGTATTTGTAAAGGGCTTTCTTGTGTGAATCCTTCCATGGGAAGAAGAATGAAAACCAAGAGTTAGGGCCTCTTTAGAATCAAGAAGTTTGGACAAGTGAAAAAAGGTAAAGCATTTTAAATGAGAAGTAAAAGTAAGACCAATTTTCTTACTTGTTTAAGTTTTTGAACGTGCAGTATATTTACATGTTTTATTAATTTCATCTATGGAAGGTAATGAGTTGTTACCTATCAGAAGATGTAGTACAGGAGAAAAAATGGAAATAGATGGGAAGAATTTTTTTTTACTGTATTTTTTTTTTACTGTATTCTTCATATGTCCCTTTATGAATGCATAGGCAAATAAGAAAATATTTTCTTATTTTCACCCTTATTTACCTTAAAAATAATACTCTATATGCAGTGCATTGCACCTTGATTTTTTAAACATAATCATCAGAACCAGGCTCAGATACGACACGTATGTAGGAATTCCTAGACAGAGAATTTAAAATAACTGTAATTAAAATAACAGTAATTAATGTATCAAGGGCTGTAATGGAAAAAAAATTGCAATGTGCAGTAACAGGTTGTCAGTAGAGAGATGGGTACAACTAAATAGAATAAAAAAGAAATAGTAGAAATCATGCAACTATAACAGATATAAAGAATGCCTTGATGAGCTCATAAGTAGTCTTAACATAGCTGAAGAAAGAATCAATGAACTTGAATACAGGTCAGTAGAAACTTCCCAAGCTGAAATGAAAGAGAATGAAAAAAAAAAAAAACAAAAAAACTTAAACAGAACATCCCAGAACTGTGGACAATGCCAAAATGTGTAACATAGGCATGACTAGAATATCAGAAAAAATAGAAAAGAAGAAAATGGGAAGAAGAAATATTTGAAAAATTAGTGGCTGAGAACTTTCTGAAATTAATGGCAGACACCAAATGACAAATCCAAGAAGCTCAGAGAACACCAAACAGGATAAATACCAAAAAGAAAAATGATCAACAAGTACAATTACCTGGACATACATATTTAAATTGCAGGAAACCAAGACAAAGAGAACATCTTGAATGAAGTAGGAGGCAAAAAAAAAAAAAAAAAAAACCTTACCTACAGAGGAACAAGGATAAGAATTACAGAAGACTTCTTACCAGACACCACTCAAACATGAAGAAAAAATAAAATAAAACCTTTAAAGTAATGAAAACAAACAAAAAACCACTTGCCAAGCTAGAATTCTTTATCAATGAAATTACCTCAAAAATCAAAGAGAATAAAGACATTTTCAGGCAAATAAAAACTAAGGAAGTTTATTACTAGCAGACCTGCCATGCAAGAAAAGCTAAAAGATGGTAGATTTTAATCCAACTATATATCAATAATCACTAAATGTGAATGGTCTAACTACACCACTAACAGACAGAAATTGTCATATTTGATAAGAAATAAAGATTCCCAAAATATCATGTCTGCATCATACTAATTGTAAAATGTAATTATACACAGAAAATAATGTTATAAAAGAATAAAGAAGTCCCATGACAGGATATTAGGCAGAGGGCAGATACCTTACATGGGATAAGCTGGAAGACCAGTTTTCCCGCTGTCCTGAACATCATAGAAAACCATATGCAGAGTGGCTGGACGTGTCTCCTCTTTCTTTCAGAACCCTGTGTATAACTGGAGCCCTGAAATACAGGGGATCATCTTAAGTTCCATCTTCTATGGTGTACTCATCGCCCAAATTCCTGCTGGATATTTATCTGGAATATACTCCATAAAGAAAATGACTGGCTTTGCATTATTCTTCAGCTCTCTGTTTACTCTGCTCATCCCACTGGCAGCTGAATTTGGAGAAATTTGGGTCATTGTGTGCCGAGTACTCCAGGGAATATCTCAGGTATGAAGAGAATGCAAAAACTGAACCAAAAGTTTAAATTCACAGAAAGTGAATTTAAAAAGTATTGGAGATCAAATGTTCTGATCACTCTTTCAGGGGATAGCATTTACAACTCAGCAAATAATATGGGTCAAGTGGGCTCCTCCTTTGGAACAAGGCCGACTCACCACTCTGAGTATATCAGGTAATGATGTAGGGCCTAGCATGTTTAATCCCATTGTCTTCTCAGTCTAGCGTGTTCTTCCCTAGAGCCATGAGAAACATGTATATTTTGAACTTTCAGGCTTTGGAAACCATCTATTCCAGCATCCTCACTTTAAAAGATGTGGAAATTGTCTTGGATGGAAAAGAGGCTTCCTTATCTTAAACAACAGAAAAAAGAGAAAAACAAATATTTTATTATTTTCTTCTGCTCAGTGTTATGTTATAAAAATTTATTTCACTGGAAATTGTTCACTGCTACCATGGAGCTACATTTTCTTGACTTCCAGATGCCTGCATTCATTAGAGATGTTCTTTGTGCCTTCTGATTAGGACTCCTGCTAGGACCTTCTGTTGTCATGCCCTTGACTGGATTCATCTCTGACTCCCTGGGATGGCCCATAGTCTTTTATATTTTTGGTGAGTCTCTTTCTATAAAATCCCAGTTATTATTAAGTATTTTTTAAACATTAAAATAAAAACCAAATATAATGTTCTTACTAAGTCCAGTGATGATACACAAACCCTGCATCAGGAAAGGGGCTGGAAAACTTGGAACTGTCTAGCCTAGTGAAATGAAAACTTGAGACAGCATACCTTGTAGGAATGTCATGTAAGAGAAATGTATACCTGCTCTGCATTACAAAACAAAACCTAATATGCAGGAATTACAAGGAAGGTGAAGTTTCAGCTCCACATAAGAAAAATTTTTCAATAATTATTGCTGCCCAACACTGCTGATCAAAAGTTGGATGAGCACCAATATTCATGTTGTATTCCCATTCTCAATGTCATATACATGTGTACAGCAACATATGTCATTTGCAATTCTCATGGGTGTCCCATTCAAAGGGACTATATACATTATACTATGATAACAGCCTTACCATGAATTGCCTCATGTGCTTTTTCTTATCACTTCAAATAGAGGACAAGTGTCATCATTTAGATGGCAGCAGTATAGAGATTTAAGTACCTGCCTCCACAACTCTTTTATGATAAGTCAACCCAGTGCCCATAGATAAGAAATGCCCTGCTCAAGTTAGTGGCAGAGGCAGAACCAAAACCAAGATTTTTTTTTTGCTCTATTTGAATGGTCTTCTCAATAAACTTAAATAAATCTAAATCAAATCAATACTCTTTTAAAGAACAAAATAATATCTGCCTTCAGGCAGCTGATAATTGCTGGAGAAAATTACCAAACAGAGCAAAGTGAACCACACACTTATATTTGCACTTAAAACAACCTGGCTGTCCTGCTGTGTTTCTCTCCACAAATATTATTTCAAACTTCTCAAAACTTCTCTACTCTTCTCAAATCTCTATAATGTCTCCCTTTCCCTGCCTCCTCTTTCAAGCTACCTCCCTTTTAACAGTCAAAATTATTACACAATCTGTGTATACCCACCGCCTCTGTTTCCTAGCCACCCACTCTCCCCTCAACTTACATCTGGCTAGTGTCTGACCCGTTCTACTATAAAGAGCCCTTGCGGAGATCACTTATGGCTTCCATCAGAGCTGCTCTGAAGCCCAGGCAAGAGGTGCCTTGTCCTGGATTTCCACACTGTTGTGAGCCCATTCTGGACTCCCTCCTGCCAAGCCCTCTTCATAGGGTAGAAGTCTGTGGCATCATGATTATAAGCTCATCAGAACTCATGACCTTTCTAGTCATCACTCCCAGAAATTTTTGCTCATATACAGCCAAGACTTTTTCAGACCTGGCAGGACTCTTTCCCACATTCATTGAATTGAGGCTTGGCCAAGGTGGGTAGCAGACAAAGCTATTTGCAGAGAATATAGATGGAGCATGATGGAGAAGGCAAGAATTTCTACACAGAGCCATTCAAAACTCCTAGCAGTGTGAGAATGGATCTGGGTAGGAACAGAAGCGGTCAAGCCCCAGATCAGTGACCAGGGATTTGTGACCAGTGGAATCTAAGAATTATAAATTTAAACCCAGCTCCCCTGTCTTTTTTCCCTTCAGGCTTCTTTCAGAATTTTTCTCTATCTTTAATTTTCTGCAGTTTGAACATAATATGCCTAGGTATAATTTTTGTGTGTATTAACTCTGTTTATCTTCTCTGAGCTTCCTCCATCTATGGTTTGGTGCCAATCGTTACTTTTGGGAAATTCTCAGTAATTACTGCTTCAAGTATTTCTTCTGTTTTTTTTCCTCCTACTTCTCCTTCTGATATTTCCATTGCACATCTATTATACCATTGTAACTTTCCCACAATTTTGGTCTTGGATATTTTGTTCTGTCTTGTTTATTCTTTTTCTCTATTTGCAATTCAGCTTTGGAAATTACTATGGACATTTCCTGAAGTTCAATAATTCTTTCTTTGATCTTGTCTAGTCTATTGATGAGCCCATTAAAGATATTCTTCATTTTTGTTACAATGTTTTTGATTTCTTAGATTTCCTTTTGATTCTTTATTAGCATTTCTATCTCTCTACTTGGAATATCCCTGCCCCACATCCATGTCCCAGCCTTCCCTGAGCATAGTACCCCTTTCTTCCTCCCCTCATAACTTCCTTCCATAGCTCTTGTCACTGACATTTACTACCTTTTATTTATTTACTTTTCATTATCTCTTTTGCTCATCCATTAGAAAGTAAACTCTGAAGGCAGGGCTTTTTGTCTGTTTTATTCGCTGCTGTATTCCCAGTACCTAGAATCGTGCATAGTACATAATGGGCATTTCATCAATATTTGTCGAATGAATGAATGCATCTCTGGTAGACTGACTAATGAGCACTATATACCCCTGGTCCTAAAAGAGGATTCCTTATGATCAGATTATTAGTATAAAAAATTCAAAACCAACAAATAATCTGGCAAATTCTTATCAGACTTGGATGATCCCTAAGGCCTAGGCTATATCTTAGGAGCGTGGCTAAGGTCCAGCTCTCAAAACTGGGTGATTGTCAAGCCCTGTGTGGGCTCCACTGTTCCATACTCTCACAGTAGAACACGTTAAGAATCTGTGGAGATGAAGGCCTAAGAGCAGGGAGGCCCAGCTGACCTTAGTGGAGAGATACAGAGGTTAGATCAGGAGAGGCCAGAGGGCTTACCACCATTTCTATAAAATTCATTCTGTTGGGAGAGGCTGCTGTGAATACAGAGAAAGCTAACAAAAATGTAAGCCTTGTTAACAAAGTTTCAAGAAAGAAAGAGGAGGTCCAGGTTCTTGGACCAAAAATGAAAAATGTCAATTTAGAAAAGAAATTCACTACAGACAGAAACAATTCCAATTCTAACTTGTCCTGCTTTGATAGGTGCTTGTGGCTGTGCCTTAACTCTTTTCTGGTTCATTCTGTTTTATGAGGACCCAAATGACCACCCATGTATAAGCATTAGTGAGAAGGAATACATCACGTCCTCCCTTGCCCACCAGGTAAAACACAGATGCTCCACTTTGGTATCTCTCAGATTCTGCACCAAATGAAATGTGTTCCAGCTTGTCATAGTGTGCTAACGATTAATGGGTTCCTTTCCAGGACAGACCAAGTACATCATCTCTGCCCATCAAGGCTATGCTTAAGTGTCTTCCACTCTGGGTCATTTCCCTCTGTAATTTTGCCATATTCTGGGCAAGTAGCATCCTGAATTTGTATACACCAATGTTTATCAACTACAAGTTCCATGTTAATGTAAGAGAGGTAAGCATACCTTCTGTTCTTCTGTTTTTAACTTTATGAAGGTCTCTGCACCCATTTCTTTTTCCCCCATGACTCTCATCCTAGTTCTTGATCTCCCCCCACCACCAGTACTGTTTAGCTAATGTTCTCTACCTGGAGACTCACTGTTTCCAATCATTATGTCAACGTTGCCCAGAACAAAATGTGTAGACACAACACTACACACTCGCCCGCATTCCCACAGACTCCCTACCTTCCACCCGCTGTATGATCACCCTTGTGTATTACTTAAGGCTCAATACCAATGATCTCTGCAGGGACTGGGAATCTTCCCTGAAAGTCAGTTGTCCAGGCTCTACCACCCTTCCCAGCTCATACCAACCCTCTCCCCAGAGGCAAGTCAAAGAGTCCTGGGTTGTGAACCCATGACTCAACATCTTGCTCTGAAAGGACTGGCATGCTCATTGGTTGTCTGATTTGGAGAATCACTAATGCCTGGAACCTTTTGTAGTTTGATGCCATAATAACAAGAAAAGACTCCTTAGAAATGGATTCTAGGCTTGCCACTTTGCGGCATTCTTTAATGAACTTACAGTAACCCAGGCTAGGGGCCAGTGCAACAGTGAGGTCACTTAAGCTGTGATTCGATTTTATCTCCCATGGATTTGTTGCAAGAATTAAGAGCAGCTGGTCCAGAATAAGCACCTTATACATGTTTTCAATTGTTATCTTTATCTCTGTCATTTTCTCCAGGGAAGGCATTTCCCATTCCTGTCTTTGTTTTCCACTCAACCATCTAGTACTTTCACATCCCATGATATTAGAAATAGAAAACTAGGCAGATTGTGACAACTGTTTCTGATCTCAAAACTGCTTTTCTCTTTCTCTTAGGTAGTGTCTTCTGGGGTTGTACGTTGATGGTTTACTGTAGGACGGTACAAATTTTAGACACTGAATTTCAGTGTAGGGATTACTCTCTCTCTCATACTTACTCTTACAATAACATTTCCTCCCCAGAATGGGCTGCTGTCTTCCCTCCCCAACTTGTTTGCCTGGATTTTTAGTATCCTAGCAGGTCATATGTCAGATACCCTCCAGTCCAGGAATATTTTCAGCTTACTCACCATCCGGAAACTCTTCACTTCGCTAGGTAAGGAGCTTCAAGCACTTTGGGGTACTTCATCCCCATCTTTGGGATGCACCTGACTGTGTTGTCTGAATCATTCCCCAGGACTTCTCCTGCCTGCCCTCTTCAGCCTATGCCTGCTTTACCCGGGTTCCAGCTTCTATAGCATTATCATTTTCCTAATACTTGCTGGTGCATCAGGAAGCTTTGCTTTGAGTGGAATATTAATAAATGCCTTGGATATCGCTCCCAGGTAGGGTTTATAAAATCTCTTTCTATCTTATATCCAAGTTCTCAAGGGTGTTTTAAGATTTCAACTATTTTGGAGTTGATGGCCAGCAAGCCAGAAGTTATGTGGAAGCATTTATACAGGTCAGACATAACTTGAGTAATAATTAGGTACCTCATGATATATGTAAGTGTATGTAACTCATATATATATATATGATGATGTATAGCTGAATGATTAAGAGCACAGATTCTAGAGTCAAACTGTTGGTTTCTTGACCATTTTCCTCAAGCAAATTACTTACCTTCTCTATGCCAATTTCTCACCAATAAAATGGGAGTAATAAGAAAATGCTTACCTTATAGGGTTATTAAGTGGATTAAAGAAGTTAATAAGTTGACAGACGTCAAGTATACAAATAGTGCCTGGCGCATAGTAAACATGTATAAGGATTAGCTACTCCATTAATATTGTTATTATATGCATGTTTATATATTATTACTTCTTATGAAAATCCATCAATTAATAATATTTGCTTTATAATTAAGGACATAAAGTTTAGATACTTAATTGTCAGACTAAGATGTCACCACTCAGATGTTAATCCAGATCTGTTTGGCAAAAAACAGATTCATTTTGTTCATTTTACTATGTTATGCCTCTTTTAGATATAAGTGTGACTAATGGAAACAGTTCTGCCATTTACACAACTTCAGAGGTGCTGTTCATGTTGTACTTTATGGAGCTAACACTCCCAATGGAGTATTATGGAGAACACAGACCCAATATGAACAGAATTCTCTGAAGTTTTGTAAAGCAGTGGTCCTGGGGTAGACAGGCAAAATCAATCAAGAATAAGCCCCTTTGTCACAATTCTGTAAAGACTCTTGCCCATCAGATCTATACAAGGTGAATGCCAGAGTAATGAAGACAAGTATCCATTCAATTTATTCAGCTCTGAGACCCTCTTTTAAAATGCCTACAAGTATTCTGATTATTTGGAATCATATAAAGATATAAAAGAACTAATTGATATAGAATGCACAATGCCAACTGAGCCATATGCAGTTTGAAAAACAGGTAAATTAAGAATGTACATGCAAGTAGATAAAGGAAATTTTAGATAGCTGCCATTTATTATTTTTATGTGCCTCATTTTTTAAATGAATATATGTAAAGTCACATGATTAGTAGTAAGTAGAGGGAGGGTTCATACCTCGATATGTCTGCCTCCACAGCTGACTAGCTGTAGTCACTCCTCACTAGTGTTATTTGCCAACACCTGGTCAGTAGGATGGGAAATACCTCAGCCAGCAATGGTTTGTATAACAAAGAGCTTGACCTGAGATGCGTCATTCCAATGGGCCCAAATTTCATGTTAGCCAGATAATTCTGTAGGGTCAGAGAGAATATACTAATAATACAACTTGGGAAAATTCTTTGTCTCTTAAGCTAGTTCATCCTCAATATCTAGGGCATATGTGCATTAAATTGCAACCATATCAAATTATATTGCTTAAAGTTTTTTATTAGTGGAATGGAGATGACACTTGTTCCTAATCATATACCTCCATTGCCTATTAGAGTTCCTTTAATGGATAAATTTCTAAATTGTCCTTTTAGGAGAATTTGATCTTTGCTAGAACTGAAGAATAGGACAAGGCATGACATTTGTTTGAGTAGAACTGAGGTGCCAAGAAAGAAGTTCTGGAAGGAAGAAGAGACATACAGATGTTGTTCTATGAGAAACATTGTTTGGGAAGTGAGAATGAGACAGAGAAGGCCTGGGAATGTAGTGACCATCTCTTTGGTGGGTAGCAAGAGTAGACAAGCACAGAGGATTTTAAAGATGCTCTGTGATGCATTAAGAAGGTACTGTCATTCCCTTGACATTCTTAAAGGGAAGATTTTAATTACTTTTAATTAATTTTGACTAAGGGATGCACCCTTGAATTTCCCTCCATGTGGGACTAAAGTATAGTTCAGATCTGAATCTTTTTAAAAAAATTTTTTTAAATTAATACTATATTTTATTTTATTTATTTTTGGTATTTTATTTAGATACAGGGGATTTTTTAAATTGTAACAAAATACACACAATGTAAAATTTACCATCTTAATCATTTTTAAATGCACAGTTCAGTGGCAATAAGTACATTCATGTTTTTGTGCAAACATCACCACCATTCATCTTCAGAATTTTACCATCACCCAAACAGAAACTTTATACCATTAACTTTTTTTATTTTACTGAGTTATAGTCAGTTTACAATGTTGTGTCGATTTCCAGTGTAGAGCACAATTTTTCAGTTATATATGAACATACATGTATTCATTGTCACATTCTTTTTCACCATGAGCTACCACAAGATCTTGTATATATTTCCCTGTGCTATACAGTGTAAACTTGTTTATCTGTTCTATGTATATATTTATCAGTATCTACAAATTTCGAACTCCCAGTCTGTCCCTTCCCACCCCACTCCCCTCTGGCAACCACAAATGTGTATTCTATGTCTATGAGTCTGTTTCTGTTTTGTATTTATGTTCATTTGTCTTTGTCTTTTCTTTTCTTTTCAGATTCCACATATAAGCGATCTCATACGGTATTTTTCTTTCTCTTTCTGGCTTACTTCACTTAGAATGACATTCTCCAGGGACATCCATGTCACTGCAAATGGCATTATGTTGTTGGCTTTTATGGCTGAGTAGTATTCCATTGTATAAATATACTACATCTTCTTTATCCAGTCATCTGTCGATGGACATTTATGCTGTTACCATGTCTTGGCTACTGTAAATAGTGCTGCTATGAACGTTGGGGTGCAGGTGTCTTTTTGAAGTAGGATTCCTTCTGGATATATGCCCAGGAGTGGGATTCCTGGGTCATATGGTAAGTCTATTCCTAGTCTTTTGAGGAATCTTCATACTGTTTTCCACAGTGGCTGCACTAAATTGCATTCCCATTAGCAGTGTGGGAGGGTTCCCTTTCCTCCACAGCCTCTCCAGCATTTGTCATTTGTGGACTTTTGAATGATGGCCATTCTGACTGATGTGAAGTGATACCTCATTGTAGTTTTGATTTGCATTTCTCTGATAATTAGTGATAGTGAGAAATTTTTCATGTGCCTAATGATCATTCGTATCAGACATCTGAATCTTATTTAGGTTCTACTAAATCATTATTACACCAAAATATAAAATCAATAAAATTGAAAGTCTACTTCATGGACTATTTACACTTCCAAAATACTTTTACCGTGGGCTATTGCAGCTGAACAATAAGCAGTTTTAGAGCTAATTGTTGTCCAGATAATTGTCCTGCATTAAAACAACCTCAAAGTTGTTTATATTCCTCATGTCAAATACATACCAGCATGAAGAGTTCCAGCTTGCTACTCTCACATCAGTGAACTGCTTCATACTGTGGATGTGTCATGATTTTCAGAGGAATTGTCATGGTACTCAGGATGCTTGATACTAGGGACTCTGTTTATATCTCTAATCATGGAATGAAAGCACCTCTTTCAGTAAAAAGTAGGTTAAATCTTTTCCCACCACCACAGCATGCTAAAGACTTCTGAATCTGAGAACATAGTCGTTAAAGGTGTTATAGTTACAGGATATATAATAGAATAAATACAAAGAAAACCACACCTAGTCTTGTCAGAGCAAAACTGCTAAAAAAGAGAGAGGTCTCCTAAAAAGATCTGTATGCAAAGGCATATTACTTTCAAGGAGCAATAAGAATACTGACATCTGCCTTCTCAACAGAAACTATGAAAGCTAGAAGGCAATCCCTAATATGTAAACAAACAAACAAACAAATAAAAACCACTGTTAACCTTGAAGGCTGTGTCTAGGAAAAGTTTACTTCAAGAATTAAGGTAATATGAAAATATTTTCAGGCAAACTGAGAATTCATTAGCAACAGATCTCCAGTGAAAGAATTATTAAATGGGAATTCTTCAGGCAAAAATAAAATAATCACAGATGAAGCATAGAGGCGTAGGAACAAATGAAGAGAGATGGAGAGGGAAAATATTAGAGTAAATCTAATAATTACTGAATTCACACACAAAAACAGTAATACCCTATATGGTATAAATATATATGTAAGTTTAAATGCACAACAGTAAATAGCACAAAAGATGAGAGGGAATAAATGAATTTAAGTGTCCTAAGGTGCCTTCATTAATTGGAGTTTTTAAAACATTAATTTATATTAGACTATAATAAGTCAAGGATACATATTACCTATAAGGTAACTACTGAGGGCTAATAAAAGTAAAAAGAGAGTGAGATTTTTTAAATTAATGAGAAAGGAATAAAAACGGATATAGAATAGATGGGAAAAAGTAGAATGATGATCATTTTAATTCAAATGTATCAGAAAAACATGAAATATAAAAGAACTGAATATTCCAAATTTTAAGTTAATCTGGATTGAAATAAAAGTAAAACCAAAATTTAATAGATTAAAAGTAAAATAAAGTAAAATAGATCAGACAGTGTAGACTTTAAGGCAAGATACATTACTACAGATAAAGAATATTTTGTAACTAATACATAAGAAGTTATTTCTATGCATCTAACATTTTACAACCATAAAGCAAAATTTGAGAAAATTGTTAAACTTCCACAGAGGATTGAGCAGTTTGTGTATGACTGACATTCCAGCTGGAGAAAAACTTGAAAAGATCAGATAAAATATTATAAGTATTCACTGAAAGGAATCAGACAGCAGCAGAAACCAATAATACCAAAGACATCGGAAGCTTACGTCTCTGAGAGGTGAGCTGACAATCCCCACCACTTCTTCCCTGGGGCCTGTAAATTGGCAAAAGGCTGATAATCCAGGTTTGACCCTGGCAGAAGCCTGCTGCTCTGGACAGAGAAATTAGCCAAGCATTTGGCAGTTGCACAGGACTAGCGTGGCAAAATTTGAAATTAAGGGAATTTAAATACCAAGTCAGTTTCTCTCCTTGAGATGTTTATTGAATCCTGAAGTTCAATAGGATAAGAGGCAAAAAAAAAAAAAAAAAAAAAAAAAAAAAAAAAAATCTAAGCTAAAGATCTGTAAGAAACATGGCAGAATTTCCCATACCATCTATGCTAAGGAAACAAGATCTACCACGGCCTGGAGGGACCCAGCTGAATATACTGAGCTCTCTACTTAACAACATGCAGGGCTATACCCAAGGAATGGGGATGGGGGATACCAGAGATAAACTGAGTCCTATCAAAATTGAAACCTAGTCTCTTCTCAGTTCATCCCCTGATTAAGTTAAAGTGATCACTTTCCTCCCCTCCAAATTTAACTATTAGAGAAAACAGTAAATCTTTTCTGGCAAAATATAATATATTCTAAAGTCTTTGTAGCTTCTTATTCACAATGTGCAGCATTAATAAAATTACTAGGCATGCCAAGGGACAGGACCATGTGACCAGTACCATAAAATGCCATTAGAAATAGTCCTACAACTGATACAGATATTAAAGTTATCAGGCAAGAAGTATCTATGATTAATAGACCCAAGAAACCAGGGGGAGAGCTGAAGAAAATAGATGAAAGGATAAACAATTTGACCAGCATTGAAATCTATTAAAAAAAAATCAAATGAAAGTTCTAGAACTGAAAAAAAAAGTCTGAAATTAGATCTTAATAGATAGATAGGTTTAATGATAAATTAGCTACAAGAGAAGACAGGATTGGTAAACTAGAAAACATTAACAAAATCTAGGTTAAAGTATATATAGTAAAAGAATAGAAAATAAAGAAAAGAAAACAATAGAAACATGGAATTAATTGAAAAGGCTAATAAATCTGTTTAAGTCTCAGAAGGAAAGGAGAGATAAAATGTGACATAAGCAATATTTTAACAGAAAGCCCCCCAAAACCCAAAAGTAATGAAAGTAAACCACACATGCACACAGCTCTGTGAATTTCAACCATGATAAAATGTAAATTTAAAAAATTAATATATGTAGTAAGAATGCTGAAAACCAAGAGCCAAAAATAACTAGAAAAATCTGAAAAGGAACCAGAGGGAAAAGACATCTTACTTGCAAGTAGCAATAGTAAGCCTGACATCTGACTTTTCAACAGAAACTATGAAAGCTAGAAGATAATGAAATAAGCTCTATAAACTGCTAAAAAGTAAATGCCAACCTAGAATTTTATGCCTAGTGAAAATATTCTTCAAAAATCAAAGCAAAATAAAAAATGTTTTCAGACAAACAGGCAAACAGAGAAATTGCCACCAGATGTTCACTAAAAGAAATATTAAAAGGAAATTTTCAGCCAAAAATAAATTATCCCTGATGAAACCTGAAAATGCAAGACAGACTGAGGAGCAATAGTGGGGTAAATATGCATATAATTAAGAGACTGTTGTCTTTAAAAACAGAGTATCTTGTGAGTTGAAATGCATATAGAAATAAAAGGCACTAAGAAATGAAAATACAGGATGAAATAATGCAAAGAGGAGGAGGGAGATACATAGAGTTAAAAAAAGTTTTATTCCAGCATTATAGAGAACATAGTAAAAGTATAAACTTCAGTGAAAAGTGCATGTTATAATATCTTCAGTGCTGAAAAAATAATGAAATAATGTCATAGAAGGAAAAATGAAATGAAAATGGATGAATCTAAAAGAAAGAAAAAGTACAATGAAAAAGAGGAAGTCAAATAGCAAATAATGAGCAGATAAATATAATCACAAGTATATCTGTAATTATATTAAATTAATATAGATGAAATACTCCAAGTATCAAGATTGTCAAACTCAACAAAAAAGGAAATGCAGCTCTGTGGTGCAAATAAAAAACACATTAAACATGAGGATATATCAAGGATAAAATAAAAGAATGTGAAAAGGTATGCCAAACAAATATTAACCAAAAGAAATCTGGAATAACTATGTTAATCTTAGATAAAATAGACTTTAATGCAAGGGGCATTACTAGAAATAAAGGGTGATATATCATAGTGGTAAAGAGAAAAATGTCAGAATTATACTTCTTTTGGAACCAAATCATACAGCTTTAATTTATATTCATCATGAGTTGAGAGAATCCAAAGAACTAAGCAAATTTACAACGAAGAAAGAGACTTTCACACACCTCTTTCAATAGCTTATACAAAAAAAGAGGTAGACAAGAGTAAGGATATGGATGATTACAACAACAGTTAACAAGTTGACCTGGTTGGCATACGTAGAACACTGCACTCAACAAGGAGAGAATTCACATTCTTTTCAATTGGCCATGGGACATTTTCTGAAATTAACAATATGCTAGATCATAAAACAAGCTGCAGTTCACTTTAAGTGACTGAAATCATTCAGAATATATTCTTTAATCACAGTGAAATTAAGGTTACTACCAAAAGCAAAAGATAGGTAACTCCCATTGCTTTGAAATTAATGTTTAGGTAAAAGAGGAAATCATATTTGAAATTAAAAAATACTTCATAACTAAATTACAATGAAATATGACATTGCAAAGCATGTGGGATGTATTTAAAATCATGTCCATGAGAAATGTATATCTTTAAACATATATATTGAAAGGCAATTAAGTCTTAAAATCAATAATCATGTTTGTATCTCAAGTAGGGGAGAAACAGCAAATTAAACCCAAAGAAAGTAGAAAAGAAATTATGAAGATTAGGGCCAAAAATGATACATAAAACCAACAATATCAAAGTTGCTTCTTTGAAAATTAGTAAAATTAATGAAATAAAGAAGATTAATGAAGAAAAATAAAGGGAAAAATTATCAGTATAAGCAATGGAAAAAGTGCATTGTGGTAAGTCTTAGCTCATAATAAAGAAAATAACAGAATATTATAAACAACTTCATTCCAATAAATCTGACAATTTAGATGAAAAGTTCCTCAATACACACAGTCATAAAATAAAATTTAAAAAATTTTTTTATGGGGGAAGGGGCTTATGAAGGCAAAAGTGACAAGGGCTCACAAAGTTATAAGTGGCCCTGTTCTCACCAAAATCCCAGGAATTCTACTGCTAAAATGAAAAGGGCAACAATAATTACTGGGGACAATTGACAGTTTCTGCCCCAGTCTGCACCTGTGGCTGCTTATAAGCATAAATGTTCTTCTTCACACATTAAAAGACACTCTTCATGTCATTCTAAGTGAAGTAAGCCAGAAAGAGAAAGAAAAATACCATATGAGATCGCTCATATGTGGAATCTAAAAAAAAGAACGTAAATACAAAACAGAAACAGACTCACAGACATAGAATACAAACTTGTGGTTGCCAAGAGGGTGGGGGGTGGGAAGGGACAGACTGGGTTTTCAAAATGTGGAATAGATAAACAAGATTATACTGTATAGCACAGGGAAATATATACAAGATCTTGTGGTAGCTCACAGCGAAAAAAAATGTGACAATGAATATATGTATATTCATGTATAACTGAAAAATTGTGCTCTACACTGGAATGTGACACAACATTGTTAAAAAAAAAAAAAGGAGCCTATGGCCATAAAAAAATTTTTAAAAAATAGTAATTTTTTTAAAAAGACACTCTTCAGCTCCACAAAACGAGCCAACTCAAATTTCTACCTGGTGACTGCATACAGCTCCACAATCCAGGGACTCTAGGTCCAGATGTGATGCTTCTCAGACTAGAGACTCATAGACTAGTTAACAAGCTATATACTCCCTCCCATATTCAGCATGTAAAGGCAGAGTAAGAATGGAAGACCCAAAGAAATAAAAGACAGAACAAAACAAACAGAAAGCCGCCACTCTCATAAAAGGGAAAAGGTAAAAACACAGAACCTTTAATGGTGAAATCTGTTGGGCAGGAAAGGCAAAGACTCCCTGTCCTGGACAGAAATAATTTCTTGATCAGACACGGGATCCTGCTCTCCAAAATGCACTTCCTTGTTCTTTACAGCTGATGGATTTGACCCATACTTTATCTATTATTCTGTGTGGCTTCCCTGCTTTTGTAGCTTACCTTCTGCTGAGGTTGGTTTTGGCACTCAGGACTGGCCAGTCACAGTGGCTTGTAAGCAAGTTTCTGGTATCCTTGCCTGAATAATGGGAGAAATCACTGGGGCCTGTAGTTCTGGGACTGTGAGAATAGACCAGGTGAACAGAGTCCTTCAATTTTGTGTTAATCCCAAACCAGTTCCTATTTCCAACACACATCACCTTTGGAACTTCTTAACTGTATTCATAGATTTTCTAACTCTGCTGGCTTTCACTCTAATATGATCTCATTTTCTCAATATATTGTTATTCTTTACTGCTAAAGCCAACCTTTCTGACTCTGTGGTGCAACCAGAAATTTACTTATATCCATATATTTTTTCAGACAATTTAATGAAATTTGAGTAGGGGGAAAGGGAAATTTAGGAAGGCAAATCAAACCTCTCTTAAACCTCATTTCACTAGGTTTTTCCTGCAGCATTTTTATTACTTTACATCTGTGTGTCATCATTCATTTTTTATAGATACTATGGATTTCTTAAAGGAGTTACAAATTTACTTGGAATGACAGGAGCACTAATTTCTACCACTGTGACTGGAATGATTCTTAGTCAGGTAAGGAACATCCAGACATGGGTAGTTATTTTTCTAATATTAATTGTACAGAAAAAGAGGGTAATTCAGACCAAAAAAATGCAGAGAAGACATTGGCAAGAGGTGAGTTATGAGTTTTTGTGTCACATTAAGCTTGGTCAAATCAGGCATTTCCTCCAAACTTACAGATAATACAATTTCTTTCTTGTTGTATGTCAATTAATTGTACTGGTAACTCTTTAATTATTGATTATTGAAACAAAAGTGGACCTCTGTGATTTTTTAACAATGAATGTGTGCCTTGATCAAAACAGGTAATTGACTGGGCCAGTGGTAATATAAGTTACAAGATACAGTTTTGTCAGGAAAGGAATGACAAATCGGGAACAAATAGATTTTAAAAATGGACAAGGTTATCTGAAATTCTCCTCCTAAGAATACTTAGAATGCCTTATTTGGTGCTAAAGGAAAATAAATACGAGTCTAGAATTCTATAATCTATCAAAAAATTCATCATCAAAAATTAAGTTTAAGTTCATCCACTTTCACACAAAAACAGAGAATCCAGCAAAAGTAGACTAGCACTGAGAGAAAAACAAAAGTTAGTTTTTTTAGGGAGAAATAAAATTATCCCATATGGTAGCTTGGAGATGCAGAAAGGAAAAGAAGCAACAGAAATAATAAATATGTGGATGATTCTAAAGGAATATTGTGTAAATTGGTAGTATCATGTAAAGAAACCGCAGTTCCCAAAGCGGCTTGCCTAGTGGAGGCAAAACCAAGATAGTTACCCAGGTGATAATTGGAAACATGTCCACATTTCTCAGCCATCACATTTGTTCTGGCTTTTCTTCTTAAGCCACAGGCAATTTACTCATTAACCATTAATACTAAGTTTCATTATTATTTGTTAAATTGGTTTGTCTTTGGCCAGGATTGTTGTTATGATGTCTCTGTTCCAATACATCTGAACATGCTTTCTCCAACACACTATATACAAATGACTGTGCAATCTTTGCCAACATAATTTGATAAATTCTGTGGTCCCAGATCTAATAATATATTTTCAGAAAAGTTTAAATACCTTATCAAATTTTAACAATCATGTTAAATGCATGCTTATCTTGGAAAAAAAAAAAAAAGTAAGGGGAATGTTCAGAGGTGGAAAATGAAGGAAGAGCTTGATTCCAGAGAGGTAAATAACCATCAAAGCCACTGGCTGCCTTGGAGAAATTGCCCATCCTGGGTGGTCAATAGCTTCAGATGCAGTGGACGAACAGAGGGTAAGAGGTAATATCTCAAAACCACTTATAAAAGAAGAGTCAGAATGAAAATACTGGTATAAATCTGTAATCCCTAAGGACTACAACCACACACCACTACTACCATGTAACTCATATATAAACTTGGGTTTCTTTGTAGGAAAACCTAGAAGCTGAGAAGTAGCAGTGTGCAGGCAGTTCCTCCAAATGCTCCTTATCCCATGACTTTAGCCAGGGAGAGATAATTTGCATTCACCATGGCCATATTTCCCATAGAGAAGAACCCTCCACCATCATGTGCTTTGGACTTATCGTATCAGAAAGGCCAGAAACATCACCACAACCACGGAAGCTCTCTGATCAGAGAGGTAGCGTCACTTGAAAAGGAGAACTGTAGGAAACCAGAATGTGTTTTCTCCTCTGATCATGGAGCCCACTCAGCCTGTCCTTCCATTGAACTCAGTCAGACCTGCTGAGCTGACTCCCCCGAAACGTGGCTCCAGAACTGTCAGAAGTTATCTCTGTCCAGTGAGGAAACTTGCCTTTCTCAGCTTCAGCTACAAAGGGAAAGGAGAAATTGAATAAAGACTCTTCTGACCATATGAAACAGTAAGCCAATTTTCACAAGAGTTTATGGCCCAAATTCAAACTCTGTTGGCTCCAAATGCCATAAGCCAAAAATTGAAATAATGTGGCATGTGAGAGGAGAATAAAACCCACAGGATCAGATCCTCAGAGCCAACCCATTATAAAGCTGTTGACAAAACAAAAGCTGCTGTAGCTCAAGGGAGACATTAAGGCACAAATGAGATGTGGAGATGAGGATAGCCCCTTCTTAATGATGCATGATTCAATTCGATAGGAAGAGATGACAATTATAAATTTGTATGCACATAAAATACAGTATCATCTTACATAATAATAACAGAACTTCTGGAACAAAGGACAAAAGCATAGTTATGGTGAAAGATAACTATTTCTAATAATTGTTGCAGCAAAGAGAAAAAAAAACCTATAGAAATATAAAATTGTTGAACAACACAGTTAATATTCTTGACATATATAGAACATCCCACTCGATAACCACAGAATCCTCATTCCTTTCAAGGTTGCCTGGAACATTCACAAAAACTGACTACATACTGTGTCACTAAGTGAATTTTAGCAATTGTAACAGGACTGGAATTACACATAATATATCCTCCAATTATAATTAAAATATGACAGAAATCAGAGACAAAAAAAGATAATTAGAAAAATCCATGCATATTTTGAAAATAAGAAATACATTTCAGATTTTCAGCTGCTTATGTTGACAAGTTCAGTGGTTTGGCTCAGTTCTCCCACTGAAAACAAACAAAAAATTAGATTCCAAAGGTTCAATATTCTAGACTATGTTCCATGCCAAAGTACAATAGCATCAGAAATTAATAGCAACAGGGTATCTAAAATGATTGCATATATTTATAAACTAAACACCGTAATAACTAATTATTAGGTTTAAGAGAATATCATAAGGGAATTCACTAATATTTAAAACTAGATGACAGTGAAATTGTTACATGTGCAAATATATTGGACACTAGGTGTAATTTATAGTCTTAAGTTTATTTATAAAAGACAAGAAAAAACATCTAAAAATAAATAAGCTAGGTATTCAACTCCAGAAATTGGGAAAAAATGCAAACCCAAAGAATAAGGACTGATACAATAAGAGTAAAAGTAGAAATCAATTCCATAGTTAATAAAATAGTACTGAAGGTACACAAAACCTAAAACTGGTCATTTGAGAATATTAATAGGACAGATAGACTTTCTGGAGCAAGATAAAAGAGAGAAGATTCAAATAAAGAAAATACTAAATGAGAAAGAAAGTTTTTCAAAGATGACATAGATTAAAAGCTAAGGATATTCAGAACAACCCTATGCCAAAAAATTGGCTGAATGTGTTCCTAAAAATATAGAATTTACCAAACTTTCTCAAGAAAAATAAAGACCTTGAATGGACCAATAAAAATTAAAGATACTGAAATAGTATTCAAACATCTCCCTATCTCCCGAAAGACTAACTCAGGCCTAGTTTGCGTTCCAGCTGTTATACCAAATTTTCAATGAACAATTTTATCCTATCCTATACTATTTATGCCAAAAGTTTAAAAAAATTCTGAAAGAAATTGAGGCTAGTATAATCTTAATTCCAGAATCAGCAGAACTAGATAATAACAATGGAAGAAAAGAAAATTTTAAGTCTGTATTACTTATGAACTCAGATGCAAAAGTCCTAAAGAAATTATTAGTTAGCCAAATCCAAAAGTATATGAAAAAACAATGCATTATGACAAGATAGATTTTATCTTGGTAAAGAAAATACGGTTTAACATAAGAAAGTTTGCCAGTGTAATTCATCACATGAGATCAATGGAGAAAAACAAAACTTATATGATTATCTCAACTGGTGCAGAACATTCCAATAGCTACGCACGATTTTTTTTTAATCCTATTAGCAACCAGGGAGGGGATGGAACTTCCTTAATTTGTAAATTTTTATGTACCAAAATACATAGGTTATTTTTGCACAATGAAGAAACTTAAGATGTAGTCCCTTTAAGGTGACAAATGAGAAAAGGACGCTCATATCTACAACTATTTATCAACTTTTTAACATTGTACTGGCGCTCCTGGATACTGTTTTAAACAGAAATAAAAAGAGATTTAAGAGTCAGGAAGACTAAAATAAAGCTTCAATTTCCCAATGCTTCTATGATTATTTACTTAGGAAAACCAACAAAATCAATAAAAAATTAAAAATATAAAAAGTAAATAAGAATAGAGCTTAGTAAGTTTGCTCAAAACAAAATCAACATACTTAAATAATAGCATTTATAAACACCAGAAATTAAATAAGATACTATTCACAGTAGTAACAAAAGTTATAAGTATCTTGGAATTAATGCAACCAAAAATATGCAAGATCATAATGGAGAAATTTTTTTAAATTCCTGACTTTATAAAATGCTGTTACTAAAACAACATGTAGACTTATAAATAACAAAATAGAGCTAAAGTATAAGAAAAAATAGTGTATGTAATCTGGGAGAGACTGATGGGAAATCCAAGTATTCTTTTTTAAAAAATGAATTCAGAGACTATAGAATTCTTCAACTTTATTTTAAAAAATTTTTCTTTTTATTGTGGTCAAAAAAATAACGAAAATGTACTCTCTTAACTATTTTAAGTGTACATTACAATATTGTGTAGGTAGTATTGTTAACTACATGCACACTGTTGTATAATAGATCTTTAGAACTTTGTCATCCTGCATGACTGAAGCTCTATACCCACTGAACAACAACTCCCTGGTTCTCTGCCTCCTGGACCCTGTAATTTTTTTTTTTAAATGTAAAGATTAGTATTAAATTTTTTGGTATGTGTGTTAAAATAACAAGTAAGTGTAACCATTAAAAATAGATATAGGGTGTGTCTCAAATCAGGAGAGAGAGGAAAACATGGAATTAAAAAAAAGCAAAAGCAAAATTCCCCAATGTGAAAGAAGGGTAAGAAATGGGATGAGGGGGGTAGGGGGTAGGCATAAAGGTAGAAAATAGGACAAATTGAAAGCATGAAGAGAGACGGTAGAAATAAATCCAAACATACCAGAGATCACAATAAATATAGATAGACTAAACTGCAGTTAAAGGACAAAGTTTGTAAGACTGGTTTAAAAACAAAAGCCATTCATGTGCTATTTATATATAAAATACATACCTAAAATAAAGACATGGAAACATTTAAAGTTGTAAGGACAGCATAAAAAATGAAGTAAACATTAACCAAAGAAAGATAGTATTATTATATTATCAGGAAAAAAAGTTTCCTTTAAGTAAAAGTACTAGATACAATGAGAATCGGCTACTTAGGGGCTTACAGTGTGTATTTCTCTGGCAAAACTATCTTGTTCAACTCTTAACTCAGCTACTTACAAGCTGTGTTATCAGAAACTTTTCTTAATTTAAGCCTCAGTGTCTCCAGCTGGCTAAGATGACACAGAATGGGGCTAAGGCAATTATCAAATTAGATAATGCATATGAGTGTGAGATGTTTGTGTTCAATGCATAACAGCTATTAGTATTTTTATTCTTATATCCTTTTAAATCAGGAAAAATAGAACTATGTTTTCTATCCTATTGTTTAGCATTCTGAAAGAGGTTAGCAAACACAACTGTCAAGAATATACAATGTAAATGCAGAAGGAAAATATTATGTACAGAGAATGTGATTGTCTTCCTGGGGGGGGGAAACCCCAAAGTTAGGTAGCATGCTGTGGAAAAATCTAAAGCATCATATCTACCAATATTGCAAAATACCTATGCGTATTTTGAAAACTGTGCAAAGTCCATATGAAGAAAACTGTGCACTTATTGAGCAACATCAGTGAAAATATGAGAAAGGAGAGGAATATTAAGTTTCTAGGAGACTTCAATTCCAAATCACAATGAATTCTATTAAAATTATCACAGGCTTTATTATTAATCATTAAATTTCTAAGCACATCTTGATTTTTTTCCCTTCACTTTCTTTTTGCCTATTACCTGTCAAATTTGGCATGTTTTAATTATAGAAATCACTATAATTAAATATATTTAATGTCTAATTTGGCAGGAAACATACTGTTTTATTTTTTCAATGTCTACTCTTAATTATGTTTTAAATGAAACTGAAGATGATTTGGTCAAGTTCTGAAAAAAAAATGCATTTTGTATAATAAAGTTTCACTTCAAACCAGAAAGGATGGATTTTTTTAAAACATAGTAGCAAACCACTTGTAGAAAAATACAGTTACATTATGTTCTCATATTTACCCCCAAGTTAATTCTAGATGATTACAATGTAAATGAAGAAAGGAAACAATAACTATACTAAAGTAAAATAGAAGTTAATAATTATTTAAACTTTAAGCAGGGCATCCTTCAAAAGCATGACACCAGAAACCAAAACCCCAATCACGATGCCTTACACATTTAATTACATAAAACTTAACCTCAGCTGATTAAAAGGTACAGGGCAAAATGGTAAAGCAAATCTGAAACATAACAGAAATTTCACCTTTGACTGTGGATGCAGAAAATACATTACCTGTGCATAGAATCCACCAACATCTTAAAATATATATGACATCAGGATTATGTAGACCATTTTCTATGAAAGTAAAAATGGCTCTATTTATTAATAGAAGTCTATTAATGAAATTGATCATATTAATAGGCTGAAAAAGAAAATGTGTCAACCATTTTCATAAATAAGGAGAAGGTATTTGATAAATTTTATTCCAAAGCATTGCTGTGTATGTAATTAACCGCCAAGGTATTCAAATTTATAGCAGCAAAAAAAGTGAAAACCAGCTTAAATATAAAGAAACAAGGGGTGCTTTTATGAATTTTATAAATCTAAGCTCTGGATTGCTAATCAGTAATGGTTATGATACAGTCATATATTTCCTAATATGCAAACATGTTTATGAGATGTTTCCAAATGAAAAACCATATGCATTCTTGGCTTTAATACTGTGTATATATAATGTCATTTTTATACATGAAAAGTTATATGTATATAGGCATAGATAAAAATGTAGAAAGACAAATAGTGATTATCTTTGTAAAGTGAAATTATGACATCTTTTGTTCCTTATGAGAATGTATAAGTGACCTGCATTGAGACTGTATTAATTTTAATATTATATTTTAAATGCTATAAAACCCAACAACAAGACCAATAACTTATAATTACTTTGCACTTTAATTCCTCAGGATTCAGAATCTTCCTGGCTTAAAATCTTCTTGCTGATGTCATCCCTTAATGTGATAAGCCTAATTTTCTACATTATATTTGCTAAAGCAGAAATTCAGGACTGGGCTAAAGAAAGACAAACCACATATCTCTGAAGGTAAGAAGTGGCCAGATTAAAGACAGATTTTGAAACTGGGGATACAGGAGAGAGAGGAATTGAAGGTGGCCCCTGAGCAAACCGTGGTGCTGCTGACTGAGATGGGAAAAAATAAGGGGTGCAGGTTTGAGGCAGAAGAGGGGACCATATAAAGTCTGAAACTATTTGACATCCTGATGGAGACTGGCATGCAGCCCAGCAGATGCACTGCTCTAGAATTCTGGGGCGCTGTTGGGGCTAGAGGTATAAAGTTGTGAGTCTGGGCCTCTTTAACATTTAAAAGTGAGGAGGAAAAGGGGAAGCTTGCAAGGGAAACTGGGAAGGGCCTTTGGTGAAGTGGGAAGAACAGTGGTATCTCAGAAGAAAAGTGTAAAAGGTGGGAATGAGTACCTGTGGCAAATATTATCAAGGGGTAAAATCACATAAGGTCTGAGAATTTACTGATGGGTTTGGCAAGAGTTACCTTAAAGGTGATCCTGACTAGAATGGTTTTCAAGTGAATGATGGAGACAAAGGGTTCAAAGGAAAATCTGATATTGTGCCTTTCTTCTCCAAACTCTATCAGTGGTAAATAAACAGTAGGAGAAATGTCTCTCTGTAGAATTAGTTCAGCTAATACATAAATAAGAATTGATAGATGTGAAACATCCCCATTTTGCAAACCCCAGTAAATTAAGAGATGCAGACATTGTGTACATCCACAGCTGTTAACATCACAAAAACACATAGAGACACTGTGTGCATCCTGATGAAAGAACACACCGCCACCAAGGTCTTGCTAAGAAAATCGAACTGAATGTGATTAAGCCTCTGCATATAGCTACCGTTTGGTAACAAATACAGAGAATAGGTTAAACTAAATCCTAAGGGTATCATCAGCAACTCCAAACCTTGGAAATATTACAGTCAAAAGACTCAGATTCTTTAACAAATGAATTATAAGGAAAAAGAAAAGCAGTGGAGGGGGTCATTTCACTTAGTATATGTTTCTTACAAAGGGTAGATAGTTGGGTTCAGTGATTTTACCCACTCTCAGAGTTGTCTATGTTGGATGAGCATAATCCAATTGTGTTTATTATAATTACAAGTATACTTCATTTTTTTCTGTCATTTTATGTTATATTCCCTTAAGAAAGCTCCTCCTCCTGCCCCCTTGCCTGCCTCTAGTAATTCAGAAGGTTTAGGGAATATTTAAGTTTGGGTTGTGCTTACACTCTTAATTAAATCTTCTGTGAAAATATACTCATTTTCCATTAGCATGCTATATTCTTTATCTGCCTTCTTTTCCCTTCCAAAATACCTAACATATTTGACTTTTCTAATTACTTTTCTTTGGCTAGGACCAATTCTCCCTGAGCTTGTAATTTTTCAAACATGGTTTAGGTAGAATTTCTTCAATTTTCTTGTTTACCTGGTTGCTGTTTCCACCTTCCCATCAGGCTGGGGCTAAAAGTTTAAATTCAAAGTTGGTTTCTTTTTGGATTTTGTGACTCTATTGTATGCTTTTAACTTGTGGTTACCCTGTTTTTTCAAGTATATTAACCCATTACTATATCTGTTTACTTTAAGCTGATAGTCATATAAGCTCAAACATATCCTAAAAAGAACAAAAATAGTATCACTCTATCTTGATTACTGTTGCTTTGTAGAAAGCTTTGAAGTGTGAGTTCTCCAACTTTATTCTTCTTTTTCAAGACTGTTTTGGCTATTGTGGGTCCCTTGAATATCTATATTAATTTTAGAATCGGTTTGTCAATTTCCATAGAGAAATCAGCTGGGAATTCCAATAGACATTACATTGAATCTGTGGATCAATTTCTGGAGGTTTGCCATTTTAACACTATTAAGTCTTCCAATCCATGAACATTGGACTTTTTCACTCATTTAAATCTTCTTTAATTTCTTTCAAAAATGTTTTTTATTTTTCAGAGTATAAATCTTACATTTCTTTTGTTAAATTTATTCCTAAGTATTTTATTCTTTTTTATGCAACTTCTTTTCTCAATTTTTATTTTTATTTTATTTATTTATTTTTATTTATATTTTATTGAAGTATAGTCTGTTACCATGTGTCAATTTCTGGTGTACAGCATAATGTCCCAGTCATGCATATATATACATGTATTCATTTTCATATTCTTTTTCATTAAAGGTTATTACAAGATGTTGAATATAGTTCCCTGTGCTACACAGAAGAAATTTGTTTTTTATCTATTTTATATATAGTGGTTAACATTTGCAAATCTCAAACTCCCAAATTTACCCCTTACTACCCCATTTACCCTGGTAACCGTAAGAGTGTTTACTATGTCTGCAAGTCTGTTCTTTTGTAGACTAGTTATTAGTGTTCTCTTTTTTCTTTTCTTTAGATTCCACATAAGAGTGATAGCATATGATATTTTTCTTTCTCTTTCTGGCTTGCTTCACTTAGAATGACAATCTCCAGGTCCATCTATGTTGCTGCAAATGACATTATTTTATTCTTTTTTATCACTAAGTAGAACATTCCCTCACACCATACACAAATATAAACTCAAAATGGCTTAAAGACTTAAACATAAGACAAGACTCTATAAACCTCCTAGAAGAAAACATAGGCAAAACATTCTCTAACGTAAATCTTAGCAATGTTCTCTTAGGGCAGTCTACCCAGGCAATAGAAATAAAAGCAAAAATAAACAAGTGGGACCTAATAAATCTTATAAGCTTTTGCACAGCAAAGGAAATGATAAGCAAAACAAAATGACAACCTACGAAATGAGAGAAAATATTTGCAAATGATGCGATTGACAAGGGCTTAATTTCCAGAATATATAAACAGCTTATTAATAACTTAATAACAACAACAGCAAAAAACAAACAACCCAACCCAAAAATGGGCAGAAGACCTAAAGTAGCAGTTCTCCAATGAAGACATACAAATGGCCAATAGGCACATGAGAAAAATGTTCAATATCGCTAATTATCAGAGAAATGCGAATCAAAACTACACCCCTCACATCAGTAAGAATGGCCATCATTCAAAAGTCCACAGACAATAAATGCTGGAGAGGGTGTGGAGAAAAGGGAACCCTCCTACACTGCTGGTGGGAATGTAGTTTTGGTGCAGCCATTGTGGAAAACAGTATGTCGATTCCTCAAAAAAACTAAAAATAGACTTACCATGTGATCCAGCAATCCCACTCCTGGGCATATATCCAGAGGGAACTCTAATTTGAAAAGATACATGCACCCTAATATTCATAGCAGCACTATTTACAATAACCAAAATGTGAAAGCAACCTAATGTCCATCGATAGATGACTGGATAAAGAAGTTGTGGTATATTTTTAATGCAACTTTAAATGAGATTAGTTTGATTTTTGAATTATTCATTGCAAATATATAGAAGTATGACTTATTTATATTGATCTTGTATCCTGAAACCTTGCTAAGCTCATTTATTAGTTCCAATAGTTCTTCTAGTGGATTCCTTACAACTTCTACTGATTTCCAGATAAAGATCAATACACCTCTCCAGTCCCACAGTGCTCTGTGTGCTCTTATAGGGAAGGAAAAAGTTTTCCCTGTTCCTCTTAGGGTCTCTGGTTAGATCTGAAAATTAAACTGACAAAAAAAAAAAAAAAGACAGATTAACAGGAGGAAAAGCATATAACTTTTATTGAATTTTTACATGTATAAGGGAGTTTTCACAAGAAAATGAAGACCTGAAGAATTGACCAGAGCAGGAAGCATTTATTTCTTGTAGACAAAGAAACAATGAATTTGTGAAGAGTTGACAAGACAAAGGGGTTTGGGCTAGGGGTAGGAAGTGGTAAAGAAATGACTAAAAAGAAAAAGGTTAGTTTAATAAGTTTTCTTTGTACAGATTTCTTGGCCCCCAGTTCCATGACTCTGGTGATAAGACTGTCTTCCTTCCTTCTGGTACAAGGGAGGGCATCTTCCACATGGGAGTTCTGTGACCAGGGACAGAGGTCAGTGGGGCCTTCCTGCTTCTGCTGTTTTTCAAAAACTTTGGCTTAAGATCTCTAATATTCCAAAGTGCCATATTTAGGGGTAGCGTGTCCTGAACGCCACAACTCTACATACTTCCACAGCCTCCTCACAATGAATTTATGAAGGCTTCCCTTATTCTCTGTACTCTGGTCATAACTGATTGCTCCCTCTTGCCACCAAACCTTTGTTTATTCTGTACCCTCTTCTTAGAATGTTCTTTTCATCCATTTCCTGCATTAGTTAACTATCACCCTTCAGATTTCAGCTTATTGAAACTTCATAGTCGGGGCCCTCCATCACCCTCAGACTCGTGCATATGCCCTTATCATTCACATTCATAGCCTGGTGTCCTCATTATTTCATTCCATAGCCACTGCATGTTCATTTGTGTGGTACTTTGATTAAAAGTCATCCACCCTCCTGAGATGTTGAGCTCCCTAAAGCTATGTCTGGCTTTAGTCTCTGCCATGCCCCGTGCTGTATGTTCATTAATGTTTATTTAGTGCTCAATGTTTTTGCTCCTTTTCATGGCCCTCATGCTGCTCACATGGAAGCTTAATGAAAGCAGATACACCATACACACTCTCCAGACATTTGAAATGGGGTCAAGTCAGCATAGGTCTCACATGCGTTTTTGGAAGACATGTTAGGTTAACAAGATGAATGCTGAATGAGAGCCACTGAAGGCAGGTGAGATTCTAATAGAGGAAGAAAGGAAGGGCATCTGAGATGTGAGTGGCAGCATGAACAAATGTTGAGGGGTAACAGGGAAACTGGACAATGTCTGTTTACCAAGATGCAAGTTTTTACTTGCATGATTCTGGCTTCCTCTTTTGCTCTGGTGAGAAACTGCCCTCCAGCCTCTGATGCTTTTATCAGAATAATTGAAGGAAAATTGTTTCTCTGCTCACAATACTTCTGACACCAGATGTATGGTTTCTCCACACCAAGCAGTTCTCCAGTTCTCTGTGGACCCCGACTGGCTGTCCTACAGTTTAATTCAATTCTGACAGTAATTACCCAGACACCAATCAAAGTAGTGGGTGCCCAAGGTACCCATACTTCTGTTTGATTTAGCCTCAGAATTGGGGGTTCCTATAACCCCCTCATCAGGTTTGATAATTTGCTAGAATGACTCAGAACTCAAGAAAACTTACCCTACTATTACCAGTTTGCATAGGAAAGAGTGTAACTCCGGAACTGCCAAATGGAAGAGAGGCACAGGGCAAGCCATGTGGGAAGAGAGGCAGGGCTTCCATGCCCTCTGTAGGGGCACCACTCTCCCAGCCCCTCCATGCACTCATCAACCCAGAAGTTCTCAGAACCTCACTGTTTTATTGTGTAGGCATAGTTGATTAGGTCATTGGCCATTGAGGAACAACTAAATCTCTAGCCTGTTTCTGCTCCCTGGACATGGGATGATGGAGCTGAAAGTTCCAGCCTTCTAATCACACCTTGGTCTTTTTGGCAGCAATCCCCCATCCTGAAGCTACCTAGAGCCCCCAGCCGCCAGTCATGTCCTAGTATACCAAAAAGACACTTTCATTCCTTCAGAGAGTCCAAGGATCTTAGATGCTCTTCTGTCAGGAACAAGGGACTAAGACCAAATATTTTAACAAAAGATGCTCCTATCATCCCTGTCACTCAGAAAATTACAAAGGTTTTAGGAGCTCTGTGCCAGAAACTGGGGATATAGACCAAATATATATTTCTTCTTATGTCATAGTAACAGTGAAAAGAGTAGAGAACACACAGAAATTCAGACACACTTATGCTTTCAGGAGCTCACAGTCAAATAATTAACCTTCCTCTCCCCATCCCCCATAAACGTTCCAGGCAGAACATTCAGTATGACATAGCCAAGGCCTCTGAGAAGATAGTGGAAACAAAGTCAATTCAAGTTGAAAGGCTCATTATTTAAGCAGGCATGAAAGGGGAATGGCTACAAGAGCAAAGAGTGAACACCTAAGCACTGGTGTCTGGGGTATCACTAGATTTGCTCACAAGTGGGTGAATGCCTTCTTTTAGCCCAGTCCTGCACCTCTGCTTGGGCAAAGATGAGGTAGAAAACCAGGCCTGATATGCCCACAACAGCTGCAAGCAAGAAGACATTTCTCCAGCCAAACTCTGAATCCTGGAAGTAGGAAACTACAAGTTATTAACAGTCTCCTAGTTCTCATTCTTCCTGGTTCAGAAAGGCTCGGCACTATGTCCTACTGCCCCCACCCCCAACTCTGCCCGTACTATGTCTCTGGTTGTTTCTGGAATATACAGGTTAATTTCTGGTGCCCTGGCCTTCCCCTCTGTTGCAATGTTCCTACTCCCTTGATAGCCATTTGTCTTGCTCATTTGCTTGCTTCCTGTCCTTGCTTAATGTTACTTTTTCAATAAGCCCTTCCTTGACCACCCTACTTAAAATGGAACTCCCACCCCCTCTTATGTGCCCCGTTCTCCTCTCCTGCTTTATTCTTCTCTTAGCCCTTAACCATCATTCAATGTACCATGTTTTTGTTTAGTTCATTAACTTTCTGTGAGTTCCTTTCCTACAATATCAACTTTACAAGGACAGGGATTTTTGTTTTATTCACTTAAATGGTGCATGGCACATGCTAATGTTCAGTGCGTATTTATTGACTGAATGAAGAGATGAATGAGTGAGTGAGTGAGTGATGAGGGAAACAAGGGCAGGTTGAGAATTTCCATTTTAAACAGTCATTTCCTGACAGTGTGTTAGTCAGTAGCCAGAAGAGAACTGAAGCTTCAAAAAAAAAAAAAAAAAAAAAGAAAAGAAAAAGAAAGAAAGGACTTGACATCAAAAAGAATACCCTTTCTTTGTTACTTTCATTCATTTTCCTGACTTGCTGGGGGAAACCACAGGAAATTGAAAGAATGAGTCCCAGGTGAATGTCATATACATCTTTCTTAATGTAAAGTCTGTATCAGTATGATTCTTAGGAAATGCTCGAGTTATCAGATGAATTTGTTTATTATGACAACTTTAAATGTTTATCCCAGGTTGGAAGGCTGTAGGAATATAAAAACAGTATGCAATGCAAGCAATACTGGTTAGAGGAATTTCTGCACTAACCACTGATGAGCATATATGTAAGGTGCAGGCTGCTTCTTCGTTCTGTCATAAGCTTAGCGTCTCACTCATTGGTTCTGTAAATATTTGTTGGGTTGCTACATAGCGTGACCAACTCTTTCTGAATTGCCTGGAATTTTCAACGTTTTAGGATTGGAAGTCCCACATCCCAGGAAAAACCCTCAGTCCCAGGTAAACCAAAATGGCTGGCCATTCTATGTAAGAAATGCCATGAATATTGCTAGAAAATTTGATGATTAGCATGAGAAATTCATCTTCTAAGAGCTCATAAAGCATAAACTCATACAATTGACCATCCTCCCTCACTCCACATCCTAAGCATGTGATAATTTCTCTGCACAAGTTGAGCCTAGGGTAAGAATGAGAGATGACCTTTCTAGGTAATTCTTGTGACTATCATACACATCAGAAATTTGACCTTACCTGCTCAATGAGAAATCCAGCAACAGTGGGAGAGATGGCTCCCGCCATGTACGAAAATATTTGTGTTAGTCCCCTGAGTAAGGCACTGTACCTGGAGGGAGAGAGAAAGTGAGAGAAAAAAATATTCCTGTGTAAGCAAGTGTTTAATCTCAGCTGATCTTTGCAACTCTGTGCTTATCTCTGAAGATTCCTGGAGGACCCTTGTTCAACCCTGAGTGAAATGTACTGACTAGTGATTAATATAATCCAGTGCAATTCTCTGGGACTTCCAAGGGGCAATCTGCATTAACTTGTCAACATTCTTTATAAAAAATATACAGATTGGTGGTTGGCACCTAGTTTGTATGTTCTTTTGGCTTCTGCTCTGGAGCCTGATCTTTCAGCCTTGTTTTTAGGTATAAAAGTCTCCTCTTTGGATGAAACATTGGCTTCCCTGAGACCAAAGTATCTCCCATGTAACTTGGTGGTTCATTATCTGAAGATGAAGTATGTCCTATTGACTACGAACAGTCTGTGGACAGTCCCTGGGAGCTACGTTTGGAAGTCTTAGTCATCTCTGATATTTGTCTATATCAGAGGTAAATTTTTCTCCTGCTATCCTGTATCCTTTACCTCTATTAAAGCCTTACATGAGAATGCCCTGTGAAGTTTCATGAGTCTTTTCGGTGACCCAGCCCTGTGTAACTGCTGCATTCCCCAACATAGACTGGTGTGACTCTCCCCTGGTTGAATTGTAAGTGTGGCCACTGACTCCTATTTTCATCTGGAAAAACTAAGCTTAAAGTGGTTGGCTAGCTTTGGGTCCCTTCCAGGAATTATTTGGATGTAGGGCTGGTAGTAACATTTCTTGTGACCCATTGTATATATCACTCACATTTTACCCATGTGTCAGAGCAGGTTTAGGGATGCTGGACCTGAACTGAGCTTCTGTGAGGATTAGATAAAGGGATCCCTACCGAGGCGCGATATCCAAGAAGCTGACAAAGGCTCCTGATTGGATGAGGCTTTTGATGACAGAAGACAGCATCAAGAAGACCATAGTGGTGCTGAAGCTGGATCTGACCCAAAAAAGGGACACAGAGAGTGCAGCTGGAAAGAGAACCCCTGGGGCAGGAGGACAAACACAGAGTGAATAGGAAGCTGCCCTGTGCATCCCATATCCACCCCTGTATCCACCTTGGTTCTTACCTATGGTGGTGAAGAGTTTCCTGATGGTAATGAGTTTGAGGATCTTTCTGGAGAGGAGAAAGTCTGCCAATAGACCTTCAAGGACAATGAAGATAGAGGCAGAAGCAAAGGGCAGTGCTGACAGGATCCCACTCTGAGAATGAGAATTGAGGTGAGGTACATGCCTCACTAACCCCACCATGACACAGATTGATCCCTGGATTGATTGTCTACATCTATAGCGTTTCTTTTATACACATCACCTTTAATATAAATTCCAGTTACTGGAATGAGCCAATATAATTTTAGTGCCTGAGGAAAAATATGCCTATAGTTCAGGTGGAAAAAAAACAGACTAACACTGTCTTCATATATAAAGATCACGTGGAAATTGATATTGAAAAGAACAAAACCCATCAGAAAAATAGGATACGAATGGACAGTTTACAGCAAAAGAATAATAAAAGACAGCAATTTGGGACCCACTTTACCTGAATAGTGTGGTGTTGGCCACCAAACCAAAGAGAAGCCCTGGTTCACAACTGGCTCTTGCTCTGACCCTTCTGCCTCCAGCCCTACCTCCTACCCCAGTGACAGCTGTCAGCACACCCTGGGGGAAGAGTAACTCGTCCTCACACCAGATCCAGCTCTCCTACCAAAGATCCTGGACCCATGCAGACTCTATAGGTATGCTTCCACAAAAGGATGCCCCTCCAAGATCAGGATAGGTAACTGTTTCACCTAATTTCATAGAGACAGAGACAGTTAAGCAAAATGAGGAGACAGAGGAATTTAATTCAAATGAAAGAACAAGAGAAAACCCCTGAAAAAAAACAACTAATGAAAGAGAAATAATGTACCAGATAAGAGTTCAAAGTATTAATAAGAATGCTAACTGAATTAAAGAAATGAATAGATGAACACAGAATTTTAACAAGGAAGTAGAAAATATTAAAAAGAACCAGCCAGAACTGAGGAATACAATAACTGAAATGAAAAACACATTGAAAGGAATAGCAGGCTAAGTGATACAGAAGAATGCATATGTAATCTGGAAGAGAGAATAATGGAAATCATTCAATCAGAGCTGCAAAAAGAAAAACAAATTTTTTAAATGAGAAGAGTTTAAGAGATCTCTAGGATAACATTAAGCAAACCATGATTCCCACCATAGGAGTCCCAAAAGGAAAAGAGAGAGAGATAAAAGGGTCAAAAATGTATTTGATAAAACTATGGCTAAAAAAGTTGCCAAATATGAAGAAGGAGACAGATATCCAGGTACAGGAAGCACAGAGGGTCCCAAACAAGATGAACCCAGACTCACACAAAGACATATCACAATTAAAACAGTGAAAGTTAAAGATAAAGAGCATTATAAAGGCTGCAAGAGAAAAACAGTCACATATAAGGGAACCTCCCTAAGACTATCAGCTGATTATTCTGTGGAAACTGCAGACCAGCAGGGAGTGGCATGATATATTTAGAGTGCTGAAAGAGGAAAACCTGCAACCTAGGATGCTCTACTCAGCAAGATTATCATTTAGAATTGAAGGAGAGATAAAGAACTTCTCAGACAAGCGAAAAACTAAAAAGTTAATCAATACTAAATCTACACCCTAAAAATTTTAAAGAATCTTCTCACAGTGGAAAAGAAAAAGCTACAACAAGAAGAAAGACTCTATGGGAAAGGAAATCCCACTAGTAAAGGAAAATAGATAGTAAAGCCTGTGGATCATTCACTTACATAGGCTAGCAAGAAGATTAAAAAACCACAAATTGTAAAATCAACTGTAAATAAACAGTAAAGGGATAAACATGAAGATGTAAAATATGACATCAAAAACACAAAATACAGAGGAGGGGAGTAAAAATGTGGATATTTTAGAACACGTTTCAGTTAAATGACTACCAGTTTAAAACAAGTAGATGTAGGTAAACATACACTAACCTCATGGTATCACAAATCAGAAACCTACAATAGAAACAAACAAACAAACAAAAAAAAAAAACGAGAGAAAGTAACACAAGCATATCAGTAAAAAAAAAAAATTCATCAAATCACAAGGGAATAAACTAAAAGAAAAAGAACAGAGAAGAACTATTAAAAACAACCAGTAAAAAAAAGTAACAAAAAGGCAGTAAGTACATACCTATCAGTACTCACTTTAAATGTCAATGGACTGAATGCTCCAATCAAAAGGCACAGAGTGGCTAACTAGAATAAAAAACAAGCCCTATCTATATGCTGCTTACAAAGAATCACTTCAGAGCTAAAGATGTATACAGATTGAAAGTGAGAGGATAGGAAGATATTTCTTACAAATGGAAATGACAAAAAAGCAGAGGTAGCAATACTCATATGAAACAAAACAGACTTTAAAACAAAGTCTATAATAAAAGACAAAGAAGGGCATTATATAATGATAAAGGATCAATACAAAAAGATATAACACTCTTTAACACACATGCACCTAATATAAGAGGACCTAAATATATTAAGTAAATATTAAGACATAAAGAGAGAAATTGACACTAGTACAATAATAATAGGGGACTTTAACACTTCCCTTACATCAATGGGCAGATCATTCAGACAGAAAATCAAGAAGGAAACAATGGTCTTAAATGACACAATAGACCAGTTGAACTTACAGGACATTCCATCCAAAAGCAGCAGAATACACATTCTTTTCAAGTGCACATAAAATGTTCTCCAGGATGAATCACATGCCAGGCTACAAAGCAAGTTTTAACAAACTTAAGAGGATAGAAATTATATCAAGCATTTTTTTCTGACCACAGTGGTATGAAACTAGAAATCAATTACAGGAAGAAAAATAGGAAAAACACAAACATGTGGACACTAAAGAACATGCTACTAAAAAAAAAAAAAACCAATAGGTTAATGAAGAAATCAAAGAGGAAATCAGAAAATACCTTGAGACAAATGCAACTGGAAACACAGCACTCCAAAATCTATGGGATGCAGCAAAAGCAGTTCAAAGAACAAAGTTTATAGCAATACAGGCCTTCCTCAAGAAACAAGAAAAAGCTCAAATAAAATACCTAACCTGCTACCTAAAGGAATTAGAAAAAGAACAAAGCCCAGAGTCAGCAGAAGGAAGGAAATACTAAAGATCAGAAAGGAAATAAAAGAGACCAAAAATAAAATAGAAAAACAATATAAAAGATCAATGAAATCAAGAAAGGATAAACGTAATTGACAAACATTTAGCTAAGCTCAGTAAGAAGAAAAGAGAGAGGACCCAAATAAACAAAATAAGAAATGAAAGAGGAAAAATAACACCCAATACCTCAGAGATACAAAAAAAATCATATGAGAATATTGTGAACAGTTATATGCCAATAAATTGGACAACCTAGACGAAATAGACACATTTTAGAAACATACATGGATTTAACCAGGAATAGACAATCAGAACAGACCAATCACTGGTAGCTAAATTGAATTTGTAATAAAAAAAAATAAATAAACTCCCAGTAACAAAAGTCTAGGACCGAACAGCTTCACAGGAGAATTCTACCAAACATATAACGAGGGGCTAATACCTATCTTTCTCAAACTATTCCAAGAAAATTGAAGAGGAGGTAACATCTCAGTTTCATTCACTATTACCCTGATACCAACACTAGACAAAGGCACTACAAAAAAAAGAAAATTATAGGCCAATATCTCTGATGAACACAGAAGCATATATTCTCACCAAAATGTTAGCAAACCAAATTCGACAGTATATCCGAAGCAAATGAAAACACTAATTGGAAAAGATACATTCACCCCAATGTTTATAGCTGCATTATTCACAGTAACCAAGATATGGAAGCAACCTGTGTCCATCAGCAGATGAATGGATATAGAAGTTGTATATATATTTACAATGGAATATTAATCTCAGCCACAAAAAAGAATGAAATTTTGCCATTTGCAACAATATAGATGGACCTAGAGGGTATTACGCTTAGTGAAATAAGTCAGTCAGAGAAAGATAATGTATGTTATCACATATATGTGAAATCTAAAACGTAAAATGAATGAATATAACAAAACAGAAACACATACACAGATATAGAGAACAAAGTAGCAGTAACCAGCGGGGAGAGGAAAAAGAGGGGGCAAGATAGGGACAGAAAATTAAGAGGCACTATGTATAAAACAAATAAGCTACAAGTATATATTGTACAACACAAGGAATATAACCAATATTTTACGATAACTTTAAAAATACTGAATCACTATGTTGTACCCCTGAAACTAATGTAATATTGTACATTAATTATACTTCAATAAATATATATATAAATTTATATATTGCTTTTACCGCTGACTCAGATATATAGAAATGTACAGAAATAGTTGTGCAAATGTATGACAAATGAACAAGGTTCTCACTGCAGCACTGCTGAATGATTGGAAACAACCCAAGTGTTGCTTAACAAGTTTCTCACGTACTGATAGGAAAAGATCCCTATTGTACAGCATATAAAAAATACCAACATATACAGCATATAATGTTTTGTGTAAAAAAAAGTTGGCAAAATAAGAATATACGTTCATGTATGCTTGCATTATCATAAAGAAACAATGGAAGAATAATAAGAAATTAATGAAAAAATTTATCTGTGGAACGGACTGAGAAAACAGCGGATTAAGGACAGGAATGAGAGTAAGATTTTTCACTCTTTACCTTTTTATATAGTTTGTAAAGTGTTGATTCCTGTTATTATCAATTCAACTCCTAAATTAAAATGCTATTAAAAAAAATGCAAGGAAAGGAGACCATCCCTTGTTGTGTATAATCCGAACAGTATAAAGGATCTCACTGTCACTTGGTCCAAGCTGTTTATTTTATAGATGAGTAAACCATAAGATGTTCTCATAGGTCCCTTAAAACATATGACATTTTATGAATGTCAAGTTGACCTAAAGCCATACCACTCTGCCCCAATAAGCAGTAGGATACATTGAGGTGAATCAGAACTCAAGTAAATCAGGTTGTGTTTCCTACATAAAGATGCTGGGCCTAATCCCTGGTGACCATAGGAGAGAGAAAGGGTTATATATGAAGCAACAGGAGAACAGAATGAGTTTTCTCTATACTTACATCTCTGATGTTAGCTTGAAGTACAGAGTTGATGTATATTGGTGTGTACATTGTAATGAGAAAAAAGTGCCAGTAATCAGTGAAATGAAAGATGAGAATGCTCCAAAGTGGTAGGGATTTGAGCATATCCTTAATAGGAAGAGACCAGCCTGGTGGAGAATCCTGGAAGAAAGCACATATCAATATCGCCTCCATCTGAAGACAAGAGCTTTCTTTACTGCACTTTTCACCTCTGAGGCATCCAGACAGACATAGGGAAATGGCAGAGGAGTTCCCCAGTGTACCTCTTGAGCCAGTGAAAAGATGATGTATTCCTTCTCACTAGTGCTGATAAACGGATGATTCACGGGGTCGTCATAAATGAGAAGAATCCAGAGAAAAGAACAGGCGCAGCCAGTTCCACCTAGGAAAAGATCTACTTAGCACAGGATTGGAGTTCTACCACTTTGACTCTGCCCTGAGATGTTTCCTGTGGTTGATAGAATGGCCCTAATACTCCACTCCTCCCTGCATCTATCCCTTCATAGATCTATCATAGGTGGAGGGTACTTCCTTGCCATTGACTTTGGCTTCGGCCATGAAACTTACTTTTGCCAATGACATGGAGGAGTTCAGAGCCTAGGCCTTAAGAAGCACTGTGTTTTTCCCCTTGTCCTCTCAATTCTTAGCCATCGATATAGGAAGAACATGTTCTAGCTCACCCGTTGTCCAAGGCAGCTGTCCCCCAAAACGAAGAGACTAAGTGATTATTGTTTTAAATCACTGAGTTTGGGGAGGTTTTAAAATGTACCATTGTTAAGGCTGTGTCTTAAGTTCAAGTTATTAGTGTGTTTGACCCATGTGCTTGAAAATGCTCTCACTGTCGAGATATCAGCCAGCATCCTTCATGTTGGTCATGCTTCTGCAAAGTTCCTGTCATCATTAAACTTTTTCTTATCCATCTCTAATACTTAAGAATTAGCAGCAATACATATGTGCAGCTGATTACTCAGTTTTTAAACATGGAATGAAATTAATCCTCAGCAAATATATTTTCTCT